>NC_091393.1:91366981-91667231 GCF_032191515.1 Phaenicophaeus curvirostris | reverse complement strand
ACTGTAGATATAACAGCATAATCAATGGATAATCTGAATCATAACATTTGTCTTTTATTTTCTTTTGGAAAGGACCCAATGTTATTCTCATGGAAATATGGAGACAGCTCTGCAAGGTCTTATCTTACAAATACACACATGAGCATTTGCAATGTTTTGACATATAAATGCAGTTCCTAAAATGCACAAGTCTGTATAAGATCTGGCACTCACGCCAGAAACAAAAGTGTCTCTGAAAACTTCACCCTCAAGACTGTTTCTCTTCCCTTTCAACTTATGTTCATAAAAGCAGGTAAAATACATAAACAAAGATAGATTATTTCAAATACTGCACTGATTTTAGCACTATTTCCTTAACAAACATCCCTTACTAATAAGTTATACTTAACTAACACAAGTTTTCATCAGAACTGTATCTTAAATAAAGTGAGGGAGGAGGAAAACCCTGTAATGGAACTTCAACGCTACAAAGCACTTTTGGGGTCCGACATCCACCTAAACTAATGGGGGGTGGGGGGAAAGGAGGATCTTCTCACGTCAAGGCACGACTGCCGGCAGCCGTGAGAAAAAGCAGCAAACCAGGCAGGAGAACTGAACTTCTCAGCCGTTCGGTGAAGGCGAGGGGGCAGCAGAAGGACCGAGACACCGCCACGCCGCCCCGCTCCCACCGCCAGCCTTGGCGCCCCCGGGGCGGCTGGGGTGGGGGCGCGGCCACGTCCCCGCGGAGCTCGCTGCGACCGATTGCGGCTCCAGCAGCGGCGACGTCGGCGAGCGGCCGAGGCCGAGAAGGAGCCACCGCTGCCAGCCCGAACCCCCGCCTCGCCCCGGCCCCAGGAGCGGCCCCTCCGCCGGCCTCGCAGCTCCCGCTCCTTCCCTTCCGCCCCGCCTCACCACGGCGATCTCCTCGGCGGAGCATTCCAGCAGGCTCTTGTCAATGGCCTGCACCTCCGCCTCCAGCTCCGCCGCCATCTTCACCCCCGGCCCGTCCCCCTGTGGCCCCACGTCGCCGCCGCCGCCGCGGCCGCCGAGGCAGGGACACCCGGAACCGGGCCCGGGCGGCCGCTCTGACCGAGGAAACCGCTTCCGCTTCCGCCCTGCCCGCCGCGGGGCGTTCTGGGAGTTGTAGTCTTTCCTCGGCACATGGTCCCTGCAGCCCCAACCTCAACCCCCATGGCCGCGGTGCGGGGCCGGCCGCGGTGCGGGGCCCTGCGGTGGCTCAGCCCGGCGCCCCACGGCTGCCTCCGCCCTTCTCGTCTCCTCCAAGGGGGGAAAAGGGCGTCTTTGGCCTCGGGGGCAAAGCCGAGTGCTCCCGCCGCTGAAGTCCCCTCGTCCCTATGCGCGGCCAGGGCTGCCGAGGAGGAACCGGACCCCGTGTGGATGGAAAAGGGGAAAAAAACCAACAGTCAGTCAGTGACGTGAATCTAGCAATTATGGCTTTAAGAAAACGCTACTGAGTTGCAGAAGCTATAAATGAATAAGTCCAGAGGAGGGCTACAAAGACGATCCGAGGGCTGGAGCGCCTGCCATACAGGGACAGGCTGAGAGAGTTGGGATTGTTCAGCCTGGAGAAGAGAAGGCTCCGAGGAGACCTTATAGCGACCTTCCAGTACCTGAAGGGGCTACAGAAAAGCTGAGGAGGGGCTCTTGATCAGGGAGTGCAGAGATAGGAGAAGGGGTGATGATTTCAAGCTGAAAGAGGGGACATTCAGATTAGGTATTGGCAAGAAATTTTTCTCTGTGAGGGTGGTGAGGCACTGGCACAAGTTGCCCAGAGAAGTTGTGGCTGCCCCATCCCTGGAGGTGTTCAAGGCCAGGCTGGATGAGGCTTTGAGCAGCCTAGTCTAGTGGGAGGTGTCCATGCCCATGGCGGGGGGGGTGTAACTGAATGATCTTTAAGGTCCCTTCCAATCCAAGCCATTCTATGATTCTATGATAAATCCTACTGCTGAGCCATCTTCCTTCCCTGGCTCCCACAGGGGCTGAACACCACCCCAGCTGCAGCATTGTAGCTCAGCCTCCCTCATTCAGGTAGAGCTCCAGGTCTGCAACTTAAAAAAAAACAAAAAAAAGTCACCGCCAACAGAAACAGCAAACAAATCGTCTTCCGTAACTCTGTTTCACTGTAGTTAATACAGGTTCTGCTTCTTACCAGGTCTTTCTGAAAACCTGTCGTACTACTACCGTACCCCCAGGCTCGCCTGCATGTTGGCACTGCGCCGCTGTAATTACAGCTGGGACAAAACACCAAGCAGACATGTCTGACTTTGTGTGCAGCCACACAGCACCTGGGTAGCTGCGCCAGCCTTGCTCAGGGCTTTACACCACACCTTCCTTTGCTTGCTGGGAATTTCCATGTGGACCTCAGGTTCATGCAGAAACTAAATAAAATGTTATTTCCGCATTGCACCATCTATCAGCCTCCACAGAGATAAGGAGCCACCCTGCAGGAAGCTACCCCAGCAAATCCCTGTTGAAGCCTCTCTTCAGACAATTCACACTCCCAAATTTAGGCTAGTACATAGGAGGTGAATAAACAGGTTGGAGGCAGGAAAAACAAACTGAGTTCTAATTGCCTGAAGTACTAGCCGAAGGTGGACATAAATGTTACCTTTGCCAAACTACTGGCTTACAATGGAAGCGTGCATGAAGGGTGAGTTCCAGTCCATGGTTTATATTCTTTAACTATTTTTAAACATTCTCATTGTGGGTATGCAGACTTGGTTTTGCCCTTTTTTGTCTCATTTCTTTCTTCTTCCTTCTCCTCATTCCCCCCTCAAATAATAATATTGAGTTACCCAAGGGAGAGACATTATCTTATATCTGTCTAAGCAGCAGGAACTCCATCTATGGCCATATATTAATATATGAAAGAAGATAGGTTGAGTGGTACAGCCTGGCTGCTCTCAAAGAGATTTAACATTCCCTGCATCAGGGGGCAGCAGCACACACTCACGTATTAGTCATACTGTATAAGCACTTGTTTCTGAAACCTAAAGGGTTCACAAATCATTGTGTTTACTCACATATTGTGGTTTTGAGTCGGGGGAATTTTGAGGTGAAGGGACCATACACGTCTGGAAAGACTGATTGCAAGAACTGAAAATGACAGGTTTAGCCAGTGCTATGAGGGAATCAGGAAAGCATGGCCTTTAGAATATTAATTTCACCTCATAATATTCTCAGAATAAGCTTCGTTTCCCTTTTATTGTACCCTTCCTATATGCAGGGTGCATCTTTTTCACTGTATTTTTATATCTTCACCACTTTTTCAATAATCGTTCTTGGAACACAAAAAATAATTACATATTCCTTAGAAGATCAGTAAAGCCCACGCAGTTTCTCATTCATGCGCTGTTGATGCCTAAGAAATACAGAATATGACGTTTCTTTGGAAGAAGGCAGAGGGTAGAAGAAAGCTGTATGATTTAATTGTCTCTCTTTCTGGGCTGTATCAAGAAAACGTTAGAAAAATGCTGTGGTTTAGTAATGTGAAAGGCATCTTATTTTACCTAGACAGGTGGGCGACCTGAACAGAAAATAGACTGCAAAGCCATTATTTCAATATGAGCATAACAACTTCCTGGATTTTTATAACTTTGGGTAAAATTTTCCATAACTTTTAGCCTGTGCCATTAACTTCATAAGCAAAGATATTATTCAAATTCAGAAATAATAATTAAAGTTGAGGAGACAGCTTTTATCTCCTGCCAAAAAGCCTAATTCTTCCCAGTTCTATGATCAAACAGAAAATGAAAAGAAAAAGTCTAGAGAATATGTTTTAACAGGGTTAATAGTAAACCTTAATAGCATTTCCCCGCCCTAGCAGATATGTTTCTGGGTCTCATCCTGCTGTCAACACAAAAGATAGCCCACAAAATGCTACAGATTATGGTTATGAAAGATGCAGATATCTATATCTCCTTCACCTCCTGACCTCTCTGTTTAAGCACTGCTTGCCTCTGTCAGTAAAAACATTAACAAACAAATAAACAAGCAAACAAACAAAAACCTACATGATATTTTGACTGGGGGCAATTAACTTGATTAGGTTTCATTATTTTTAATAAATGCTGCATCTGTTAAAACCCCAATGTAAATAGGCATAATTGAGCATATACTAATTATGACGGGGGGGGGATTGATGGCTCCTTTCTAAAAACTGTTTTAGGTTCTAATGAAACAAAATCTTCCACACTAGAAGATTTCCTCTTTATGCAAGTCCAGCAGAAGTTACCAGTGACTGTCAAGCTGAAGCCTTACTATTTTGAAAGAGAAAGGGCCTCCAGTAGACCACACTCTGCTTACAGAAATTATTGTCACCTTGGCTGAATAGGGTTTGAATGTGATCATCTTCAGAGTCTGTTGCACTTATGAATAGGAACGGATGAAATCATAAGGTAAAGTCATATTGGAGGGAATTTTTAAGTGGCTGGTTTGCTGGAGGGTTCACTGTATTTTGAATGCAGTAAATTTATATCACTGTGTTAATTTGAATGTAAATAGAAAATATTGCATAACTAGACTGCAGGGATAGAGATCTTCTTTGTAGACTGAGAAAAATAAATTGCTATTTAATTTTCCACACATCAATGGAGTTTTCTGGCAATCATTATGAAAGGCAAGTCTTGTGAGAAGAATTCAGAAACGTTTCTATTCTCTGATTAAGTTTATCTCCTGCTGCAGATAAAAAACATTTTTAAAGCATTTGTTTCCTTGTCTGCTCTCTAAAACAATGCTACAGCTTTAACTTAATTTCAAAGTTTAGCTATTAAAGCAAATGATCAGCATTTTTCTGCATTAAGATTATATTACGTACCCATATCTAAGATCATCTCCTTATAAAGACGTTTCTATCTCTTCAATCTTCCCTAAGTCAGCAACCCTTTCCATCAAATAAAGCACGTGTCTAAGTTTAGGATTCAGGTTTATATTTTCAGTAACAGTAATCTTGATAAAACAGTTTGCTTTGCAGATATTGAATAACCAAAGTAGTGACTTTTACATTGCAAATATAATTTTTAAAACCATTATCATTTACATGGTTTCCCTCCCTTCCTCTTCAGTGCCAGCTGAGTTAGGTTTGTAGTCACCATCTCCTACATTGTCTTCAGATAAATTCAGATGGTAATTCTTTTATTTCTGTACTGCCAATTTAAATGACAAATTATGCTGACCAAAATAGAATTTTGCCTGTGATAATGTTAATTAAAAGATGAATTGTGAATGAGGTGAACAATGACACCCAGTACTTGGTGGATTGATAAGACATAGTTCACTAAGCAAGACATTATTCAGAACAAAGGAGCACACGGTAATCTGCAAACACAGGTTATTTTAGGAATTTGGTTCAGAATTGAAGTATTAAAAATACTATCTGGCAAACTGTAGGTGATTCTTTGTTCCTTGGAGGCATATAATATCAGCACTTTTAGCAAAAAAATCAGAATAAGCTTATTCTTTTTCTCAGCTTTTCCTTTGCATGGTCTTAGATTATAGGTGTATAATTTTCTAAACATGATGTCAAGAAAAAATGATTAAACAAAAAAAAGACACTAAAAGCAGAGCATATTGCATAATAACAGTGAACACAGGAGACAGAATAGAAAGCATAAAGATGTGGCCATCTTCCTGTCTGGTGAATGCTCTCCGCAAGCCTAGCAAAGGCAGTTATATAACTGATTCTTATTGCATTAGGCAACAGCAATATTGCTAAGCAAACTGATGTGCAGAATTAGAAAGCTTCTTCCACAGTGGAAATGAAGAAAAAAGGCAGAGGAAGGGTTCTCACTTAACATCCAGCGAAAGGGCAGGGCAAGAGGGTGTGCATCTTCATTAATGAATCATGTTAGAGTAACAACATGATTTATTCTCATCACACATCACCTTAGAAAAAAATACAGTGCAAACTCTGTCCATGATAATTTCGCTGCTTTCTGCAGTGTAACGTGTCAACAGTCTAGAGCTCAAACTGGTAAGCTAAAATGCCAGGCTCAGAAAGAGATTTAACAGGAGCTAAGATAATAGTTAGTAATGAGTTGTACAGGGGGAAAAAAATAACACGGGTGCAAAGGAAAAAAAATACCCACAGAGAAAAGTGCCTGTTCTCATTTGTTTTCACTGTAAATGCAGAACACTGCTAGTTTGTGTTTAGACATAGCAGTTAATACAAAGAAGTCTGTAAGCTGGTACCAAGAAAATTGACATTTGTGCACATGGGTGGTCAGCTTTGACACTTAGGAAGGTGCAAGCACCATTTGAAATTTTTGCTGTAGCTAACGCCCTTCCTCCCAGCTTATTCACTGATGCTAATGAACACACAGGCTTATGTTGGGACCTTCCCCTTAGATCTTTCTTTTATGTGGTTGACCATTTTTGAAACTTGAACAAACTTTATTATCCTTGAGACTTCTGCCACTTATGTTTGTACGGCAAAGTGATAGGAAGGAGGCTATAGAGACAGGTAACCCACCCAGCTGAAGTGGAATTGTGGCTGTTACGTTGCTATAGGACCAGGCTTTTAAAATCTTTGCACTAAGAAACAGTAATCGTTGTATTTAGCATAAACGGCAGTGCAAGAAAGTGCATTGTCAGTGTTACGAGACCTAGACCTGTTGCAATGTGTGTAGGATTTGGTGAAGTAGGTAGGTTAAGAAGTGCTGCTACAACAGAAGAGGACCTTCTGAGTCATGACCGCTGGTGGCTGCGTGGCAGAAGTCTCCGTCTTGAGCAGAAGGAAGGATCTTGCTTTTCCATATTCGCAGCACTAGGTGGCATTATGCTGCACAGGCTTGGCAATGCAGAAGTCCTCTTCTGCTGCTTCCAAGGCAAGCCAGCTCCCACTCGCTCCAGTCTGCAACCGGAAGGGTGTGGGCGGTGGGACTGGAGAAGCCATCCTCCAGCAGATTTTTTTTTTCTTTCTCTCAAATCAGGCATTAACTACTTAGTGACTGGTAATTAAGAAAATTCCAGAGATTGTTTTGCATGAGGCAGGTGTTAGAAGATGAGAAACGTGCTGTGAAATGCTTGGGGGCCATGGATAGGGCCTTGAGTGGTAGGAGAGGCAGGAGAGGGAAAGAAGCAAGAATGGCTGAGGAGTTGTCTGCAGAAGTGGATGGCAGGACAAGCACAGCTGAAGTCATCCTTTGGCAGAAGAAACTGGAACAACCTCCTCTTGCAAGGCCCCTACCTACAGCACCAGAGAGGAGCCTCTGGGTGTCCTGAACAGCTGGACACTGTGATGGTGACACTCAACAATATTGCTTGTTCTTGGCTGATAGAGATGAGAACTGATACCAAACCACTGGAGGAAGAGTTCTTGGCTCTGTGTTTATGTGCACTTACACAGGGGATGCACAGAGGAAATGAGAACATCCAGCCCACAAGCAAAGGCAGGATGAATGAAAGATTTATCTGGGAATATGAAAATGCTTTGAACAAGTGAACTAACTCTTCTTCTTTCTCCCTTCATTTGCACAATGGAGCAATTTTAAATTAGAATAGGTTGTAAAAGATTTAATTTAGATCACCATAGTGCCTAGTGTAATGCTACAGCTTTTTCTAGTTTATCTTTTCCCCTGATTTTAAAAGGCTAAACAGTTTTTAAATTGTGAATTTGTTATAGGATATATAGCTGCTAGACAGTCCTAACCAATTAGAATTTTTTTTACTGGATCATGATTAATTTTGTTAGATAAAACTACTGAAATACAACTGAAGGTAGAAATAAAAAGCATTTAAGAGCTGTACAGCCATGATTTACTCTTCAGAGATGCATTTAATGCTGTCTCCAGCAGAGCAGCTTCATCCATTTTCCAAACATTCATTTGTTTATTTCAAGATTAGTCCCAGTTATAAACAGACATTAAATCACCTCCAGGCCCTAATACATTGTAATGAAGTATTGTAAACCATGTAGTATGTTGGTTTAAACAACGTACTCAGAAAGCAACAAAACCATTTTCTCCTGGTTCTTGCTGGCTCCCTGACTTCTGTCTGTTCAAAGAAAAGTTCTTTTTAGTCCGTAAATGTCAAGGTCAATCAGAGGTCAAGTTTGTGCTTTTGAGCCATGGTTATTGGCTTTGTTTTATTACTGAAAGGAACCATCCATTTTGGCATATAGAGCAAAGAAGTCATGTAATCCTATTAAATACAAAACCAACATGTACCAGTAATGGGGAAGGTTTGACAATTGCACAAAAGCCCCCTTCTTCTGCCCACGGTTAAGCCTGTGCTGAGTAATTAATGGTCCTTCTATGAGTGTGTCTACACTGGGAAAACTGCCTAACTAGTTTTCAAAACACTCACTTGAAAACTGGTTACAAGCACAGCTGAGATTTCCTTTTAGGCAAGCTGGCATCTTTCTACCACAATGCTCAGGAATGGGGTTTGGATAGAAGAAGCTACCTGTCATCGTCCATCTCAGAGCAGAAAATGGCACAGAAAGAGATGGACACAATCCTAGGCAGAGGATCCTCAGATGCGGAGAGATTTGAATGAACGAAGAAGAAGGAAGGAAGCATCTGTAGAGAATTAAAGATAACAGAAGTACTTTAAGTTATTAGAAAATAAACTTGCTTTGTTGGCAGTAGAGAGAAGTGAAAAGCCAGGGTTACAGCACACAAGTTGAAACGTAACTGGATCATTATGTACTGGGCACAAAATCTAAGACATAAAAAATTAATTACAAATATCTTACTATTCTCCTAATGTTTATGCATAGTGCAAGGTCTATAAAAGAAAAAATTAAGAAGGGGAAACAAGGTATAATTAGACATAAAAATGAAGCAAAAAAAGTGTAGGATAATTTAAATTAAACTGTCCTACAGTGGTATCTACACAGAGGTAACGAATGGAAAATGCTGAGGATTTTCATGTTCAATTAGTTATGATCAGATGTAAACTATGGGCTTGCAAGTCTGTCAGTTCTACTTGTTCTACTGGCTTTTGAGGACAGTCAGCTATAGTATGTGAACACTACTGAAGCTGTGCAAAACCCAGTTTTCATAAATTACATTCATAACATTATTTTCACATCCCTCAGACAAGCATATAGGTTATCACAACCTTAAAATCTCGGTCTCGTGGCAAGGCAAGGCAAGACATTACCATCCTAGAGCATATGCAAGCATATGAACTGACTGGATCTATTACTAATAAAAAGAGATTATTTGATTGAGACTGCAGATAGCTATTGCAGATAAGATGAAGAACTGCATGATATGTAGGCAGGAGCTGCAGAAATGAACATCAAACCAGACATACAATTGAATACAATAAACATTACAGAAGTGGGAATGAGAAATAGAGAAATCTACATTACCCAGATTGTGAAACAAGCCTTGCAAAAATCACACAATAAAAGTTTCTAGCCTATCATACTGTAAGGACAGATAGACATCAAAGATGCTCTTGCATTTTAAGTGTGGAATGAGTCCAAGATCTTCAGATAGCCTTGTAATAGGAAGAGAAAAACACTGGCACACCACTAGGGAAGGACCTCCATGCAGGACTGATCCTTAAACATAGACTTGAGAGGTTTTTGGCAGATGCTTCACTGAGAATGGTCTCTAATAATGCAGTCTTAAAACAAATCTGGAAGAAGCCTCACTCAACCCTGGGTCTGCTCCCTGGGTTGAGCATATTTAAGGAGGCCACAGGTTCAATGTGAATAATTAGGGCTGAATTTAATTTTTTGTACTTGTTTGTTCCCAGTGCATAACTCAAGTAGTGCAAAGAAAGTGAAACACACCCACAACTCCCCATTTGGGGATTTCCTCAACTGATATACAATCAGTGTATAATTATCTGCTTTGCCTCTCTTTGGGGTGCAGAGCAATTTATCAGAGTATCAATCTTCAGCTATCACTAGCTGCTAGATTAGTCAGCTGGTGTGGGACTCAAAACAAAAAACCATAGAGCTGTACCTGTCCTCCCAAGGGGGTTTAGAGATGTTTGCACAATTAGAGGACATATACTCTGTAAAATACATACTCAGAGAAACACAAATGCATGCCATGTCATTGTTAGAATTTCTGAATAAAGTGAATTCTGCAGGCCAGCCTCTCAGCTGAAGAAAATGTCGATTTGAGAAACCTCTTCACTCTCCCAAGATGTGACTCCCTGTATTTCTTCAAGCTTCTCTAGCAAGGTGGCAATGCTGCAGGTACCACAGACTAACAGATGAGCCTTCTAGTCCCTGTGTTATCCAGGCACCACTGGTGGATTCCTAGGAAGCTCTCAGGTACAGGAGGACAAGTTGGTATTACACATGACTAGAAGAAATATTTGGAGACTGTTAGAGGAAAATTCCACACTTTAGTGACTCAGAAGAGAATCTCTTTCCACTTCTGAAAACAATCTCATTTCCAGTTTGCACTATTAGCTCTCTTCTCAACAGAACAGACCCAAAAGTCTGAGACCTTTAGTCCCACAGGCTTGACCTTGTGTCTGGAGCACCACCCTCTGTTTAATTTTCCAACTTCTACATTTGTTTGGAGAGTCACAGACCATTTGAATGGGATGGAGGTATTTTCTTCATCTCCAGAAGCAAAATTTGTCCATCAGAAAGCATACTACAAGACCATGTATTTATGTATCACTGCATTTACTTGTCATGTGCTGCCCTTCCCCTGCTGCTGGCAAAACTGCCACAGATATGGAGCAAATTGGTTTTCCTCTACTGTTAATTTTGTTAATCTGCTTTGTGGGTGTCCCTTGTAGTTCCTCTTCGTAGGACCCTTACATTTGTCTCATTGCACCTTCACAGTAACTCCATTGCATTTTCCGCTTTCTGTTTTTCAGTGCAGCTCTCACCTCCTTAAGTGTTTTGGGGCCACCAAACAAAAACACTGACACAGAAATGTAAATGTGCTTGTCCTCTACTGTAAGTGCATTTCCATCACTATAAAAATGTGTTGCAGCTTGTTTAAATTTGATCATGTAAAGTGCCCTACATCACTACAAACAGAATAGATTTTATATATATTCGATATATAATATGGCTCTAACCATGTTTGTTGGTAGCATTTTTTTAAATCATGACAGCTGTATCCTTACAGTTTAAATGCATATCTGCCCACTGTCACATATGTAAGAAACAAATAAGTAAGATGCAGGGAGACCTAGAAGTGACCAGTATATATGACTATAGCAGACTTCTATAAAGATTCAGGTTACGGTCCTGAATCATAGAATCCTAGAATCATAGAATAACCAGGTTGGAAGAGACCCACCGGATCATTGAGTCCAACCATTCCTATCAAACACTAAACCATGCCCCTTAGCACCTCGTCCACCCGTGCCTTAAAAATGGGAAATGGAATGGGAAAGTTCAGGGCAGATTGTGTGGATGGTTTCATTCAACTCTGCACAAAATCAGCCAAATAATTTGCTTATGTGCTGAGGAATATGGAATAGAAAACTGAGAAACTGCTGAAAGAAGGGTAATACAATGACTGCGATAGTCCTGATTGGAGGCTACCACCTGAGCTCTTTCACACAATATGCAGTGTGCTATTGCCAATACTGTATCCACTTCTGACAGACAAAATCATGAAAAAATGAAACCACTGGCATTGCTCTGAACTTCACTACATACACTGGAAACTTGATTCTTGATCTCAGTTGTCAATGTGGACGTGGATGTGTTACATGTTGTGGTAGGGAACCACACTGACTTAATCATACCTGTATTTAGATACTATCCTACTGTTATAGAAAATTATTTAGATTAACTGCAACTTAAAGTTGTCAGGCTTCCTTCTAATGTCATCACACATCTTTTCTGTAATGGTTTACTTTTTTATCTTTAGAAAATATTTGCATACAATCAGCTTCATTTTCCTTCACATATTAAAAAGTAGGACTTAACTCATTCAGCAAACACCTTAGAAATTAGCAGAGCTCTGTGTAACAAGCTGTCCTAAAGCCTCTTTTTCTCTATGCCAGTTTTACCATATAACATTTTTAAAACCAAGAAAAAACAAGTCACAATGATTGTTGTGGGCATTCAACAGAAGTTGTAGGAGTTACTACCATAAACCTGTCACTGTAAAGGCAGTTTCCATTGCATACCGTAACTGAATTGAATCTTTGCAAAGAGGACTGTGTATTTCTTTCCAGTAGTACAACAGCAGGATGTTTAGAATACGGTGTGTTGCTTCATACAGCAGTTTTCAGCTGTTACCACTGGGAGTGCATACAAAGCCAGGAGGATGACGATAAAACTTCTTGCATGTCAGTCAAAGCTCTGAACGTTTCAAGGTGGGCATGTGACTTCCTTGAAAAATACTGGCCTGTCTTTAAGACATAACAAAGTGCGAAGACTTAGGAGGCTTGGTTTCATACTTCACCTCTGCAGCTACTTTCCTGGATGATGTTGGATCACCTCTGTTCCCTAGTTTACCCATCTGTAATATGGAGACAGTATCATTGGGCCCTGACTGTAAGACTCTCTCGGATCTACTTACACAGAAAGCTGTAACAGAGTGAGTGGCTTTAATGTTTGGAATAGTTCAAGCCACGTCATCAACTTAAAATCTGGAAATTATTAAAAAAAATTAAAAAGATGAGATTTTCACTTATGTTAGTTTTATAAGGATACATGATTTTTATGTGTTTATGCATTCATAATTTACAGATGTATATAATATAATTTACATAACATGTATATATTATACACATTTTTAAATTTATAAATACATATGTCAGTGTATTTAATAAAATAAAACATTTCCTTTTCTCCAGCATGTGGAGAAGCCACACAAACCGGAGTGTTGCTCACTAGGACATGATCCCTCAAGATGGTCCATGTCACTGTATCTCTTGTGCGCACATGCCCACAGATTATTCCTGACAGCATGATAGTATAAGTGACTTTTCCAAGAGGAACAGGAACTGACACAAACCAAACAAAGCAAGAATGCAAAGCAAGCTTTAAAACTCCCAATGTCTCTAGCTCGTGTTCTTCTCTAGGACTTGCACGTGGTTGCAAAACAGTAATAATGTCATTGAAAAAAAATCTCTGAGTCGTCACTATTTCTAACTTGCCTATCTGTAACTTCTTCACCAAAACATTCCTAAGAACTTTACAGGCTTTAATAATGCTTTTCAGAGCATCCTTGTGGAGCGGCATTATATAACTCCACATGCCCAACTGCAGAGAGATGCAGGAAGGTCAAGGCCAGGTCCTGTGGAAAGCTGCCAGAAGGAGCCCCCATCCAGCAGCACGCAACTCCATCAACACCAGGCCAGAGCCCCAGGAGCTCAGCAGCTCCCGTAGCCTGTGCTGGAGGAGCAGCTCAGCAACTGACTGATAGACAGGAGGCTCTATGCTTCATTAAAAAGTTCCCTTGGTTCCAGTTGAGAGAAAACTAGCACTTGTGCACTTTTAGAGCTGACCACAGTGCCAACAGCTGTAGGGGTTCACTTTTCCTTTTTTTTTTTTTTTTTGGTCCACTGCCTGGACCAGTCTTTGTAAAAAGCATCTTGTCTGCAAAATGAGATAGTAGCTGTGGCTTCATGACAATTAAAGGTGGTTTAAACCGGTGCAGCTGCAAATCCCACTTTTGGGCACACAACCCTACCTCCTTTTCTGCTACTTCCTTGGCTCACTCAGTGAAGCAGTTCAGGGGAAAAGTTACACTGGTCTACTGCCAGCACTGGGAGGTGAATTGGCTCACTGGGGAAGCAGTGAATGTCAGCATGGGGTGCAAACAGGAGGCAAAACCACACAGCTGGAGGCAGTAACTTGTGGAGGAGACAGCAGGACCTTAGCGATCACAATTTAGTTTGGTTTTATCCTTCGTGGAAAGAAAACTAGAGGATAGGCCTTTCACCAGTAGCCTGAGTGACAGCAGCATGCTTTCACACTCCTCTCTCCTCGACACATTTTCTGCACCAGTCTTTATGCTGTGGAATCAGGAAACCAATCTGGCTGAAAGTGAATAATAATAGTAAAAAAAATTCCTACTTTTAGTATGTTTTCAAATGGCAGAGGTGTGGTCTGAGATCAGACCTATCAATTAAATCTGTGACTTCACCTTGTGCCTGGGATCAGAGCAGACATTTCACTGGGCAAGAGGCAACCCGGACCAGCAAGGCTGGGATGCTGCTTGTCTGACATGGGCCTGCTCCTCACTGGGAAGGTGGAAGAGGTCAAAGGGAAATACACAGTAGTTCACAGTGACTGGGGTCCTGATGCATTTCCACTAAAAATTACTCAGTTCCTTTTCAACCCTGACCATTTTTCCTAGCTTGCAATGGATGAAGTAAGAAGCAACACCAAAGAGTGCAAGATGTATTATCCTGGAAGCTCTCCATGTCCTGAGCTTCCTGGGGAGAGGAGGTAACAGTGAACAGTACCTGAAGACACATGAAGACAAGCAGCACCAAGGTGAGGGAGGAGTTGCAAACATTACCTTCAAACAAAGCAGGGTGAGAGTTTCTTGAGCACAGGGATAGCTGGAAGGATTTACTTGCTGATTTCTGAGCAAAGCCATCACTAACTGACAATTATTTTTCTTGCATTCAGGTATGTGGGATGCTGTGGCTACCTGCCTTATAGTGCACAGGGAATGCGATCACAGAAAATACATGTTCAGCTTTTTAAACTTTTCTTATCCTATTAGTGTTGCTCCTGTAGGTCCTCAGTGGTTTTTATTTATCTAACAGCAAAGAGACAAAAGTAAATGACTGATTAAATCCAAGGGATTCAAATGATACCAAACTAATTTAGCAGGGAAAGAGCCAGCAAAGTCATTCTCGAAAATGCACAAGTTAAAATGAAAAATCAAGGTCAAATGTTTAACCATGAGCTGATCAGTAATTACACTAGAACAACGGGTAGCAGGGGGCATGTTTGCCATTTCTTGAAATCTCTGTATTGACTTTTCTTTTCTTCTGGAAAATAAACTTTAACTAAGCAGGTTATAATCTCAAGTACAAACACTACAGTCTGCATTATGGAGGATGTCAGATTCTGAGAACAAACTTGCTTTTAATCTTAAATCCTGTATCAGCACCCTATATGGCTCAAAAGCTTCATATTAAAACAAAATGAAGCCTGTCATTAGTTTTGTCCAACCAAATTGGTCTGATTATTGTTTTGGGGTTTTTTTAAAGATAAAATCCACAATTCAAAATTCACTCTGGAAACAGGCATCCAAAAACTGAGTAACTGAATGGACATCTGTATTTTGGCTGCTGTGACTTTGAACAAGAAGACACTTGCACAAATGCAATTCATTAAGGAATCTTAAGGGGTCTGTTGCCTTGTCTCACAGTCATGCTGTTTTCTTCTTTCTTGGGAAGCCCACAAATCCAAGGCAAAGCCTCCAAACAAAAACTAAGGCACTTGGGAAGGTAGTGATACTGCATTGTGTGTCAGAAAGGAATGAACCAGGAGGATGATCAGAGGCCTCTGCCACTTCTAAACTTCTGTAATTCTTTCCTTTCTAGAACAGCCCTGCTTAGAAAAAAAATAGAATTTGTTAGTCTCTAACAAAACTCAGACAGAGCTATGGCAGTTACCGTAAGGCATTTGCTGCTTTTCTGTTGTTTGTAAGTGGCGAGAGGTTTAAGGGAGCAGCTGAGCCACCCTGCCTGCTTACTGCTTCCCAGGCCCTCCCTGTCCCTCTCCTGTCCCACGTCCCCACAGCTTCCCTTGGGCTGGCCTTGGCACCCAGCTGACCTCCCAGAGACCTCCCCAAAATGGCAGGAAATTTAACATAGAAAGGGAGGGAATACTCTTCTGGCTTGGTGAGCTCAACCAGCTCAGCAGGGCAAGCCAGTGGGCAGGGAAGGGAGAGCGAGCAAGGTCTCCCTCTTCTGACAGCAGCAAGTGGGTGGCTCAGCTGGCCAGGATCTCACCCCAGTTCCAGGACTCCCAGCACTCACTGACTCGCAGTGACCACTGCCAAAACGTTGTCAAACATCATGACAAGCCTGTAGCATTATTCTGAAGTTGGATACAGTAAATAGTAATACGATTTGTTACTTAAAACCAGGAAGTCTGATACTCAAATCCTTGAAGATTAGAAGAATGACCAGGAAAACTGAGAGCATAAATTAATTCTTTGTGCTTTTGATGGAGACCAAGTCATAAATTGCAGGATAAGTACAAAGAATGCAGTCTGGCTGTAGCCGGCCCCTGCAGTTTTCTTGAAATGTTGTCCAAAGATAATAAACTCGTTTATTTAATTCAGAAGAGTTTTGCGTAGCTAAACTTGTTGTGGCAGAGTGACATGGGTCAAGCGTATAGTATGTCAAAAAGCTGATTGATAAGGATTCTTGGTTCAAATCCGAATTATCTGTTTGCTTCTGTTTTGAGAGTTACAGCACAAACCTGCATGTTTTGGGTAAATCAAGTATCACCTAGATGATCCAAAATAGATTTGTTTGCATTGATTAGCTGAACAAGCCAAGACGCTGAGACAAGCCTAGTGTTAAACTCCATTTCTTATTTTCAAAGGTCATTTTGGTAATCACAAGTAATAGGGGCTATTCTGGGTTTCAGACTAGACACAAAAAACAAACAGAGGCAAGGCACATGTTGAGTTGTGGTTTTAATTCTATTTTCAACATATTTATGTGACTTAGGACTCCAGCAAGCAAACAAGCTAACCATTGAATCCAAAACTCTGCATAGATTTTGCATAGCTCAGGACAGAGGAGTTACAATATCTGAATGGTATTTTTCATTTAAGTGAAAATAAAATTAGAAAATGACTACCTGGTTGAGGGAAAAAAAAAAATCTTTCTCCTGACATTTTAAATGATTGAGACCTTTGCGTATAGTACAAACGAATTTAACAGCCAAAGCGTGATATACTTTTTCACACTTGCTGTATCTACACTGTAAATCAAAAAAATCTCATAAAAGGTTAAATTATTAAGAATGGTGGCCCAATGGAAGTGTCGTGCAATCAGGAAACCAGGATGACCATAAAAAGAAAATGAGGCTGCTGGTAACCATTATAATGTAAGGCTGAATCACAAATACTAACACCAAAGACCTTTTTCTGTTCTAGTTACAACCCTTGAGAGTTTTGTCTTACACTTTTTTTTCCCCTCTTTGAAGGCAGAAGTAGGCCCTATAGCCACCTCCGTTTCAGTTTCTCATTTCCCAGCTATGGTTTCTTACAGTAACTTGTCTGTCTTTGTCCACAAGCTTAAACAGGGCACCGCATCAACCAAACGCATCGCATCTCTGTTCCCCACGATGCAAAATCCGTCCCTGCAAGGGGACATTTTGGTGCAATGTAATGCAAATTCTCAGCTCAGGGGAGGCAGGACCGATGTGGTATTTCAAGAAAAGATTTCTGTAGAATTAGTGACCTTCCAGTACCCGAAGGGGCTACAAGAAAGCTGGGGAGGGACTGCTCACAAAGGCTTGTAGTGATAGGACTGGGGGAAATGGGTATAAACTGGAGAGGGGCAGATTTAGACTAGGCATAAGGAGGAATTTCTTCACGATGAGGGTGGTGAGGCACTGGCACAGGTTGCCCAGGGAAGCTGTGGCTGCCCCATCCCTGGAGGTGTTCAAGGCCGGGTTGGATGGGGCTTTGAGCAGCCTGAGCTAGTGGGAGGTGTCCCTGCCCATGGCAGGGGGGTTGGAACTGGATGATCTTTAAGGTCACTTCCAACCCAAACTCTTCTAGGATTCTAATTAAAAAAAAAAAAAAAATTTAAGACTACCAGTGAGAAAGATCAGTGACCACAGAGGCGAGTTCCTGCAAGGCTCCAGAATTAACTTCCAAATTACCCCCAGAGCGCAGCCCCGCAGCCCTCCCTCTCCCACTTTTCCCACGCCCGGGGGCTGCCCCGATCCCCCCCTCGGCTCCCCCCGGGGCTGTCGGTATGTCCCTGTCCGTGTGTCTGTGTCCCCGGGCGGTGCCGCCTGGGGCGCGACCCCCCGGCCCGCCGCGCTGACAGGTCTCCGCGGCGCCCCCCCCCTCCCCTCCCCCGGAGCGGGGCTGCGGGCAGCGCGCGGCGGGGCCGCCGGCACCTTCCACTTCCTGCTTCGCTCCGCGGGGCCAGACCCATCGCGGCGGAGGGATCCCGCCGCCTCCCGCAGCCTCCTCCCCTTCTGCTGCTTCCCCCGCTCCCTCTCCCCCTCGCTCTCCTGCACGAACGCAATTTGACAGCGATTTGCTGACACCGGGATTTTTTTTACCTTCTTTTTTTTCCTTCCTCTCTCTCCTTTTTTTTTTTTTTTTTTTTGCATTTTGTTTTTATTTGCATCACGGCAAGCCGGTGCGGGGCGGGGGAGGCCGTGCAGGAGGTAAGTGCTGCTGCTTGGGAGCCTCCCGTGTTCCCGCCGCCCCTCTCCTCCCTTGCTCCATGTGCCGGGGTGGGAGCTCGGCAGCGGGGCTGCTGCTCTGGGGCTGGAGGGAGGGAGGGGGAATATGTTTCGTGGCGGAGCGATATTTGTTTACACGCTGAGCCCCGTTGAAGTGCAGCAGGGACCGAGCCCGGGGCAGCTCGCTAATTAATTAATTCGTATCGCGATCGCTCCCTTCCTCGACGACAGCGACCTCAGCCCCTCGCCCGGCTACCCCCCCTCCCCTCCTCCTTCTCCTCCTCCTCCTCCTTCCCATTGCACTTGTTGCAGACTTCAGGTAGGGGGGCGAATGCATCGCAAGTTTCATTTTTGCACGAGCTGGGGCTGCGCTGGAAAAGAGGGGGAAAAGAAAAAAAAAAGGAGGGCGGGGGGATTTAAAAAAAAAAAAAAGTTTTTAGTTCACTTTCGGTCTGCCGCGCCCGAGTAGGCGAGGCCCTGCCTGCTGCTGCCTCCTCCTCCTCCTCCTCTTCTTCCTCCTCCTCCTCCCCCCCGGGCGGGGGGCGCTGCCCCGCACCTGCCCGTGGCGGGGCCGGCCGCCTCCTCGGAGCGCGGGGAGGGGGAGCCGAAGTTGCTCGTGGCGGAGCCGCCGTGGGTGCGGAGCCGGCGTGGGGGGAGCGGGGGGTTTCTCCTCCTCTCGGGCGCCGTCGGGGCGCGGAGCTTGTGGGGTTTGTGGCGGGAGGTGGGGGGGGGGGCGCGCACGTGCGTGGGGTAACCAACAGAAACTCCTCGGCGAGGCGTTTAAATACCAGAGGGGTGGTTTGCGAGTAAAATTAATTGGCAGTTAACCAGTTAATAAGGGGATCGTGCCTACTCATCCTTCTGCTGACTTCACAGAGCGGTTTTCGCATCTGCCAGTCAACCAGCCAGGCTTGACCGACCGCTGGAGATGTGGGTGTTGCAGGGTTTAGTGCCTTGGCCCAGCGAGACGGGACCTGTGCCCCGTGTCCCAGCGCATCCCTGCTGGCTCGCATTCCGGTGGTTACTGGTGAGGTGCGTGGGTTTTTACAGGCTAATTTGATGGCAGCAAAAAAAAAGAGACCCATAACTAAACTCTCCGTGGAAAACGTTGCAAAGCACCTAACTGCATGATTAATGTTTGAAGCAGGTTAATCGCTGGGAGTGAAGTTTGATGTCTTTGACAGCTATAATTTTACTGTAAGTTTCTAATGGGAAAAGGGGAGAGTTCACCTGGCAAGCTTGGGCCTGGCCTGGCTGGCTGCTTGGCAGGGCTGCCCTGCTCCCCAGACCCGTCCTGCCCGGGTATCATCCCGCTGAGCTTCCCGCAGGGTGCCGTTCGTGGTGAACTCCTTGCTCCAGGTGCCGTGTCACGATGACGTGACCCCTCCCTGTAATGTCAGTGTATGTGTGAACCTTTCCTGCATGCAACTCTTGATGTGATCGCTGATCTTCTTGGTGGGCTTGTTTGGATGTTAGGTTGGATCAGGATGGAACTATCTGTCTAGACATAGCCCATTTAACTTTGTTATCCACTGAAGTGACGGGACATGATGTGCCCGGGTTGGTATGTTACCTTTCTTTCCTGAGGCTTGTCCAAGGCACATATTTAACAACAAAAGTGCTGCTTCATCGGTGCTCCATGCATGCATATGTGGCATGGAAGTTAAACTGTGCAGTTGCACTTAAAACAAATATATTTGTTAAGAATTTAAATAAGTAATTTTTCATACAAAGAAAATGTGTGGTATGCATTTTTCTTCTATAACTGATAGTCTGACATACTTTCGAAAAATTAAAGGCTTAAATATACCCTCCTCAAAAGTTTTGGCTCAAATAAATACTCTTACGATCTGTTCTGCTGTCGTTGATAAGCAGCTTGCATTTCTGAAGCTGGGAGACTCCGCTGAGGAGCTGAGCATGTTGTTGGCATGGTGGTCAAACCAGTGTATCTTGAAAAGCCATAAAAGCTCAAATACAAGTAATGTGCTTCACTGTGGAAGTTTGCCTGAGTGAAGAGCGGAGAACTGGCCTCTCAGGGAAATGATAAAGCCAGAGCTTAATCATGCCGCTACCAGTAAGGTCCTGCTGTTGGCATCCCTCTCTGGGTGAGAGGGATAGGGCCGGTGGTAGCTAGGGAAGCATCCTGCCTCCAGTCTTTACATCACTCCCGCATGGGCCAACATTAGCATAAATAAACCATAGCATGACTAACCTCTTTGCCTGAGATTGACTCATGTTGTATTGGGATAAACTGAAAAAGTCTCTGTGTCTTACCCATTTGATTTTCTCCACCTTTATGTTACTGCTGATCACATGTGCCTGAGAATACTTCAGTATGCATTTAAGACCATAAAGGTAGTTCTCATTTCAGGTGTGTTTCACTTTTTGGTACAGCATGACTAGCCTAGGTAGGAAAAAGGAATTCTTAGATTTTAAAATGAAAGCTCTGTTACTTCTGTTCTTGTCGCCATTTTATATCTTCCAGTGATATAATAATTACAAATAGCACTTGTAACTTGGCATCTGGTAGGGTGTGTGAGAAAAGTATTAGAAGAGCAGACCTGTAGTTTTCCTGAAGCAGTAAGATATTTTGCTGTGATTATTTTTGTGTTATTTTGTTGTTTGGTTTTTTTTTTGTTGTAATTGAGTGAGTAATATGTCATTAAAAAACTTACTTGGCAAAGTATTTGAGAAGGTTCTTCTCTCCCTTTCCTAATACTGTCACAGGACAGGAGTAAACTAAAGAAGGGCCCTAGGATCCATAACATTATTGTGAGATTCTGGTGCTAGAAGGTTGTCTCTCCTTATGATGTGTCATAATCACTTGTGAGAGGAGGCAGTTTCATTTCAGCTTCCTTAAAAATACATTTTTTTTTTTTAAAAAAAAGCAAGATACAAAATAATTGTTGATATGGAAACAATTTGTTTCCTCCCCTTGCATTTTTAAGGCTGCATAGCTTCCAATTAAAATTTATAATCAGAATTACATTTTTTCTGTCCTTAAAATTAATGGCTCATTCTGCCTCTCCTCCACTTGTAAGGTGTAGATAGAAGCATCTCTAAGTAAGTGCATGTCTGAATTCTGTCTAGTGTGGCTGCCAAGCACTTTGTTATTTAGGTAAGGCGAGCAGCACGAGTGGTTGCACTGACTTCCACCGCACTGCATAGAAGAGTAGAGTTACTGTGCCTGTCTTTGTAGGCTAGGGGCTGAGAGGGCTGAATTGAAAATAAAAAAAATGCAGGCAGCAAATTTCATATGTTTTGTTGCATATGAGGTTATAAAACCTCTTCTTAACTTGTCCAGCTCTCAGCAACCTATTATTGTAATCATTTGCGGAGCTGTGAGGGGAAATAGGCCTTCTAAAATAAAGGCAAAAATAGCACATTCAAATATATTTTAAGAAAGACAGCTCTTCCTTCAAAGAGTAGGTCTGAGCATGGTTCAAAGAAAGGTAGCAACAATTTCATCAGTTTTGGTTTGTTGTTTAACACTTCGCTTGAAACGGAACAGATTTGAGAGATCTATTGAGTTTGCTTTTGAGCAGCATGCATTTATCCACTAAGTTATCTTGTAGAACTTGGGTGAGTGTATCCCCTTTGATCTAGAGATGCCAAGAATGGGCTCTTGCACCATCATCTCCTTGCTGCTGCCTTTGTATGAGTGTCTCTAGGTAGCATGTGGTCCATCCTGCCCAGGAGGATGAAGTAGGCAATGCAAGTGGTCAGCAAGTTGTATTGACACTGATTCTTGTTGGATATTGGTTTCTGTGGGCAGAAGGAAGAGTATTTCTGATAGTGGTTTATTTTCTCCCTTTCTGGTTTGGCTGTGTTGCTCCATAGTGGTGGTGGGGGTGCAGGCTCACCTGGCCCTGCTTGAAACAGCAGCAGAAATTAAAAAGACATTGATTTGTGTGAGGAAAAACTGGAAAATGTGCTCAGGTTACAACCTGCTGCTGCAGAAACTAGAAGGCAAATACATCATTTACGTTACTTTCTTCTGATGAGGATAATGGTTCGAGAAACCCAGGGCATGCTTTTAATTTATGCCCCTTTACCCTAAACTCTCCATATTACAATGGCGATGCAGGGGTTTAGAGGAGTTGTGTAGCGCTGGGTATATTTTGAGGTTCTGAGTGAAATGAGTCTTGTGGTTTCAGCTTGCTCTGTAACAGAGAGTAACGTGTCTCACACAAACAGCCCACCTAAGTTTTCATAGTAGATTCATGATTTGCTCTGGAAAGACTCAAAATGCTGATACGGTGCAGACTCAAAAGGTAGTTGATCTTTTGTTGCTGTTGTTGGTCCAATTTACAGTTCAAATTTTGTTTGAATGTCACATGAATCGCTAATCTTCACCTCCCATCCACCAGTCAGCTGCACCGCTATAGGTCGCTTTTCCAGGTCTGTGGCCACAAGTGCCGAGTTTCCCTATCCCGCTAATTTGGTCTTTCTAAAAGCAGCCATCCTGGGCTTTATCACAAATTCTCTCCTGTCTTTTTTAGTCCAGCAAGAAAATGGTTGCTGCCTTTCCCCTCCCTCCCATCATCTAACTGCTCATGGGAAGATTTTTGATAGAGCCTGCATTGTGATATGTCCTTGAAGTGCAGTGCTGCAAGGTTTTGTTTTGCTTTGTCTGTTTTTTTCTCTTCATGTTTAGACTTCATTGCTTTATAGCAAAGCCACATTGTTGTAGATGGTCTTTTTTGATATTTGGGTTTTTTTTTTGTTTGTGAAAAATCTCGCGTTCAGTAATGAGGAAAAGCTCAGACCCAGATACTGAAACCTCCAGCTAACCCTGGAGTGTGAACACTGCGAAAGTATGGACTGGGGAAGGACTGACCGCACAAAATAGGTATAAGTTAAGTGTTAAATTATCAATAGCTCTTTTAAAAAATGTTCCCTGATAGTGGGAGTTTTTTGTTCACGCTGTCTGGCTAGAACAAAGCTTACCAGGGCTTTTAAAGGATGGGGCCCATTTGAAATGCAGAATTTATATTGGGTACTTTCTCTTTAAGTGAATAGCAAATCCTAAATAGCTTCAGCATGCATCTGTGGAAAAAAAAGTACTCAACTCTGAAGCAAGTGGCCAGCAAGTTTAAAATTTGATAATGGCTGAAGTTTGCTGTCTTGAAAAAAAAAAACTGATTTGACTCTTAGTTGACCATAAAATATGCTGTACAGACCCATTTTTGTCTTCGTTCTCCACTCCCTAGCTACACTATTTTCATTGATGAGGAAGTTTCATTTCCTTTATTTATATATTTTTAGTGTATGTGTGTTTGGGGGGATGTGGAGGAGGCTAGGAGGGAAGTCTGTGTTCTAGTTTTTATATTTAAAAGGAAAAAAATAGCTAATGCTATGAGTTTAGAAATGACATTAAGTACATTCTCCCCTTTAAACCAAAAATTCTGCTGGTAAAGTAGCACATTTTAGGGGGATTCAGGGGTTTTGCAAGACTTCTGTGTGGATAAGAGTCGTATCTGAGTTCCAGTTGTATCAGCAGAAAAGTGTTTTTCCCGTTGTTGTCATATTTCATATACCAAATCAGAACTGGAAATGCCTTTTACTGGAAGGATCTCTATTTACACTTGGAGGGTTATGCCAATTACAGCTGTATTAATCAGGCTTTTTTTTTTTCCTTTAATTTTACACTTGACCTAAATAGTAACTTATTTCATTTTCTTGACAGAACACACACTATAATCCTGGTATGTAGTTGTGGAGCAGTCCGTGGGGAAACGCTGCTGTCCTAAGGCTCAAATACGTATGGGCACTCTTAGAAGAGTGTGATCTGAAGTGGGTTCTAATGAAAGGAATGCTCTTAGAGCTTTGCGGAAGTTGAAACAGCTTTCTGCTCTGCATGCAGAATTGCATACAATTTATCAATGAGCATGTTATTCGTACTTTTTAATACTTTTTCCTCAAAGAGATTCCATGTACTTTAATTTTGAGTATAGTTTTTAAATCCTGCCGATTGGGAAATACTGCATTATAAATTTATGAAAGTTTGGAGGTGTAAGATAGGGTGCTATTAATACTCAATTTTGATCAGAGACTGAAGATTATTTACTCCTTTGGACAGTGTAGCGGTGCATGAAGAAGGAGCAGGTAAATGAGGCTTTGGCAGAAGTCCATAGCTGCTGGGTGTTGGACTAGGACTACTGCTGGCAGTTGTGCCTGCTGGACCTGGCCTGCCGGTATTTCATCTCTGCTGGTTCACTTCTGTCTCTTTCTGCTGGTGGAGAATGTGTCCTGGTGGATGATCCTGTTTGTACCAGCAGCACCTCCAGTAGTGAATAGTGTTGTTGTTTCATAAGTAAATTAGCTAGTTATTTTCTCTTTTTATAATATTAAGATTTGTATTTTTAGCAACAATAGCAATGTGTTAAATAAAAAATTGATGTCTTTAAATTATTCACATTTGCCACAAGCACAAATACTTAGAAGACCCTACATAGCTAAAATGAGCTTTATTTTCCCCAAAATGGAGGCCTTGAAATATTTGTTACTGACTTAGAGTTCCATAAATATCTTCCGAGTTGCTTCTTTTTGGCCTGTCTCTTTCATGTTTTGTTTCATCCTGAGCATCAAAGCTGGTCTTACCTTGCAGAGAGGTGCTGGTCTTTGAGTTGGCAACATGCTACTTTCAGCACGTAGAGGTTGCATGTTACACTCTCTCTGGAAGCTGAAAGCATCAGCTTTGCAATGGCTCCTAGGTTGCAGTGGGACTTCAAATAACCGTGAGCTTTGTGGTCATTACCAAAGCTGGGTCTGCTGAGTGCAGGAGGCTGTAGTCACCTGAACCACAAGTTTATGTCACATGCAGCTCAGCATTGAACAGCAGGTTTTTTGCTGCTTGTGCTCCTAATAGACTGGGCAGAAGCAGTTCAGATGCTAACTGGCTGTCTCACTTTTTGGTTTTTTTTTTAGTTACATTTCAAAAGCTTATATTCAGTGTTGCAAAGGAATCCCTTATGTATGTTGGTATAACAAAAGAAATTATTAATGTTAAGCTACATTGGTGTGGGTTTGCAGGAGCTTCGATACTTCAGCTGTCGCTTTGGCCTGCCATGCAATTCAAATTCAAGTGAAGGTCCCCCATCTGGTTATTTGCATGTGCCCTCATATCTCTGTCTTGTATCTGCGATCTCCGCATGTGCTTCCAGAATTGTTTTGTTCATTTCCAGTCATTCTTCAAAGATAACTGGTGAAAACCAACAGGCTGGTTGTGATTTTACAACAGTAGAAGGTAGACAACTTTGATCTTGTTAAATAAGTTTTCTTCATGTGTGGGCTGGGTGTGTAGTATGTTGATTTAGTTTTTATTGATCAGTGTAAAAACATGAATTCAGCATCACAGCAATGATAATAAAAGTGATATTCTGAGTTCCTGGTAAAAATAGGGCAGAAAACCATCTCGGAGATTGACGTGCTTTACTGGTGTGATGCTGAACCAGGATACTTTTTATGAAAGGATTGAATAAAGCTGTTTGAAGTTCTAACTTTCTTTGGCAACACAATTGCTGCGAGCAGTAGCATGCCAAGCAGAGCAGGATGCAGTCTTTTTTGTAGGCATTTGAATGTCAGAAAAGGCATTCTTGCCTACGTCCAGAAGGGCTTTCACCCTCCTGATCACACCAAGGTAAGACAGATGGTAGGAATGAGGTATCTGCTTTTATTAAAGGGTATCTCTGAACAAGAGCAGTGAAGCGCTAATCACCTTTCAGTCCTCATCTGCAGGAATGGCCTGCAAACCATCCCCACAGGTTTCAGTAAGCCTGCATGGCAAAGCATCAGGTACAGAGTTGGGGGAGTGGGGGGAGGTTACTAAATTAGCAGGCAATTTATGTCTGGAAAAGTGAGATTCATATTCATGACTATGTTAAACCGATATTTCTGAGTATGGCAGGGACATATCTCCATTTAAGGTGGCAATAATTCCTCTAAGACAAAATGTTTTCAGGCAGGCAGCTTCTCTCTCTTTTTTCCTACAGTTGCTGTGTGTTTCCAAGACTGCAAGAGGCTTCTCAGTAGTGATGATGAACAGTAATTCTCTATATTTTTTTTGTCAGATAAGCTTGTTCTGTGCTGTCAGAGTTCAGTAAATTGGTGTCTGAGCTGAATGGATCACGATGAAAAAGTATTGCTGCTGCCTGCATGTGTTTGATAAAAGTAGAAAATTAAAATCAAAATTTTTTCTGCAGTGAGGAAAAGTGGGGTTTTTAGGACTATGAAATTTTGAAAGAGCTGGTTCATAATGAACTTTAATACTTTTCTAAAGTTGCTGCTATTATAATGAAAAAGCATGAATAAGAAAATATGCCTTGCAGGTAAAACAAAAAGCAGTATTCATCATTTACATACTTGAAAACCAAAGATGCATTGCAGAGGATGAATTTTACCCTTCATTTTGCTTGTAGTAGAAAAATAACCTTTGAAGTTAAAAACAGCTTTAGATTTAAAAAAATAAAACGCCTGAAAAGGGAGGTGCACAGAAAAAGAGGCAGTGGGTTAAATGCTGTTTTTAAGTGAAATGAACGTAAGTTAAACCAAATGTGGCTGTCTAAATGGTAAGGTACTGCTTAAGATGAGCGGGGATGATAAAATAAGGTCCTTTTATTTCAGTGATTTCCAACTTTCAGAAGAAATTTTAATCTGGATGTTGAATGCACATATATAAACGGTAGACCAGTAGTGCAGAATTATTATTGTTTATGAAAGGAGCAATACTTTCATGCTGGAAATCTTTCAGCATACTATCCCTAGGCTAGCTACTTGATCATTAGTTAAAGTAGGGGTTCATTAAAATAACATGGGCTCATCTGGTTTTAAAGACTAGCTCTCAGCCAGTAGGCGATGGTCCAAAACTAATAAGTTTGCAGTGCAGGTGATGTAGCAATGGCACATAGGTTACCATGTAAAACTGGTTGATGGAAAGGCTTCTGTTAGATTAAATGTTCTCAGTATTCGGCCAAATTTTTCATATTTTAGTCATCTGTAGCCACTCTTGCTCATATTGGAGTCAGCTGAGGTACCTGTATGGCCGTTTGAAAGAAGATGCAAGGTTGAGTCTGTATATGAATACAGCTCTTTGTTGTAATTATTTTACTCTGTAATAATTGTATTCTTCTAGTTGAAGAATCATAATTATGAAGTGAATGATAGACTTCAATTATGTAAAGAAAATCCTTAGATTTAAGCTCCGTGCTACCCTTAGCATAAAAGGTTGGGATTTTTTTTTTCTTTTCCAGGTAGAAGTTTTACTTTCAGGTTATTTCTGGAAAATCCGTGCTGCTAATTATGTAAATTGCAAGAAATGAAAAAAGAGAACAAAAGAGCGGGGCAGCTTATTTTAGGCTTCTGCAAATGCAAAGTCATATGTGGCCATTCTGGCTCTTTATAGTATGTGCCGGTGTTATGCTGCTGCTGCTTTTGTTATCAGTAAACCAGATCACTTAAACTGGGCATTTTTTTGCTGGCTTTGTATGATCAGATCGCCAGCATTTTGAGCTGGGAAGTTTTTCCAGTAGCAGGGTCAGGTTATGGCCCCTGGAGTGTTCCTTCTTGCCAACCTCCTTCCCTCCATACACAGAGTTTCTTGCTTAAAGAAAATGTGATGCCTTTTTTGTCTGTCTGTTTTTATGCTGCTGTGTAGACAAGTCCATGTGTTTTAGGTCAGTGTTGTATAACAGCAGTAAGTTTTTATACTTGCACCTATTACCTATTAAGGCAATAAGCAGCTCTTCTTGAATGAAGGGACGGCAGACTTCAGATCTGCCTGCAGATCAGAGAGGAGGAGAATGGAAGGAGCAGTGTTCAAGTGAATGAATGAACTTTCAAGCTGACTCAGTGATACACGTACAGTACGCGTTGTAAAGATTAGTCACCACTTACTGTAAATCTTTCTTTATGGTGCTTGGCGAGCATGTGCCTGCATCAAGCTTCAGTTAGTGAGCTTTGTAGACTGGGAATGCAGGTAAATGTTATTTCCACAGTATTTTCTCATTGAACAATGGTGGCAAAACCCAATGAAACCTGAACACTTGTAAATTACTGAGCTGAAGGCAAAAGGAATCTTTTAGTTATCTCGTGGTGCTGCTATCTTAATCTGTGAAACTAGTAGGAAAGGGGATAAATTATGCAACAACTTTTTTTTTTTTTTGTATTATTTAGCAACCTGTGCTTACATGTTTTTAGTGCTGTTCTGCCCTGTCCTGTGCAGGTTGATTTGATTTTTGTGTTGGTTTTTTTTTCATTAGGTAGGTTTCAAGCTGCATTTGTGCGAACCACCAGTTTACATGGTGGTAACAGAATAACACTTATAGGGAAGGATATTCATCTGATGAAAACAGTATTTTCATTTGCCAAGCAGAAACTTAAGGAAAATTACCCTCCAGGTTGAATTTTCTCATAAATGTTCTTAACTTCTAAACTTATTTACTGGCATAATAGGTATGCAAAGTACTTAAGGCAGAGTTTGTATTACAGGGTTACTTTTTTTGGGGGAAAAAATGTGGGGTTTTTTTTATAAAGGGAATAGTTTTAAAAAGTTGCAATTTTTTTCTGAGCTATCCAGATTCAGTAAGGTTGTTTTCTTTTTGAACTTTCAGACTTTTCTTTCAGTGATTTCTTTTTTTGTTTTTTTTGTTAATTTAGCTGGGCATCTTTTAAAATTCTCAGATGCCATTTCTCTCTGATCTTCACCTATTTTGCTTCACTTCTTCAATCTGTGTTTAGAGAACTGCTAATTTCAGTCATAATTATACCAAAAATCCTTTAGAGTTGTAACAGCAAGATTTTTTTTTTCGATAGTTTGTTTAAAATTACTTCCTCCAAAATAAAAAAAAAAAACGAACCTGAAACATCTTGTTGAAGAGTGAGAACTAGGCTCTCCTGGCACTGTTGGGTGGGACGGCGCTGAAGTTGCGTGCCTGTACAAGTGGTTTGGCTCACTGCTCTCCCCACGATCTGATCCTCTCGTAGGCTTTGAGTCCTCTGAAGCACAGGAATGAAGGCTGAAAGTATTATTAACTTCTTGGGTTATCTCATGCTGTTTATTTGAAATGGAGGCCAAACAATTTACATATCTCTATCTTGGATCTGAAAAAAAGATTTTCATTATTTATTTTTTTTCACTAGCCTTTATGTGGAAATGACATCACCGCTTATGCCATCCATGCTAAATTTGGAGGTTTTTCTCCTCCTCGTTGGGTTATTAACTGAATAATAGCTCTATGCCAGGAGTCCTCCTTTGCTGACTATGCCATGTTGATGACTTCATTGTAAATGCTCTGAATTTTGGATGATGAAGAGAAATAAAGGCTAAAACTAAAGGCTTTTGAAATCAATGAAAACACAGCTTATTCCATTGCTGTGCCTGTGACCAGGCTGCGTGACCCTCTAACGCTGTGTTGTTCCGGGGATCGCTGTTATAGCATAAAATGGCAAGAGACGGCGTGTTGCCTTTTGATAGAACTGGTGACCAGGTCTGGTGTTTGCTGCAGTGCCTCATCGCACAGGTATGTCGCCTCAGCCTTGCAAGTGAAAACTGCCCACAGTTGTGAGACTGAGTAGGTTTGTGAACTAAAGCTCCTAGGTAGTGCATGTGCAAAGCAGAGGTCCACAACAGGGGCTTAGAGGATGCCTTAGCTCTGCCAGAAGCACCAAGGTTTGGGGCCACCCTTCTGGAGTTGATGCTAGGGCTGCATCTGGGGCGAAGTGCGAAATGGAGGCATGAGAGTTTCCTGTGAGAGCCTGAGGAGCTCGGAGGAGGGAAACAGAAATCAAATTAAAGTTGACATTTTGAAAAGTTGATTGCTGCCTTTTTTAATCATAAAGCAATTTTTAAAGTAAGTCACTTCCCAGAGGAAAAACAAATACTTTAAGAAGAGGAAAGGGGGAAAAGTGATGTTGAATTTATGCATTTGAATGTAGCAGATTGGTGCTGGGATGGTGGTGATACCAAATGTGCACAGAGACAAAGCAAAAGCATAGCAATCATCCTGAATCTTGTCTTGCTAAATTTCCAACCATAATGTCCTATATGCAGAATTTTTTTATTTATTATTTTTTGAGGTCTGAGGCAGTGAGGAAGGGCCTGATCCCTGTTACTTTTAAAAAAAATACAGTAAAACAAACCCACCTGTTGCCACAACGGACGCAAAGAGATTTCCCTTTTCTTTCTGCCTTCTGTCAGCTACGCTCTGCCCTGGGAGGCAGGCGAGGAGGCGTCTGGGTGCCTTCAACCTGAAGACTTGTAGGAAAAGCTTCGGATTGGACTCTCACCATGAGAAAGCTATGCATATCCATTCACATGCTTTGTATTTATTTATTTATTTAAATAACTCTTCTGGTGCAGCTTTTCTGTAGCAGTTGAGGAGAAGGGGTTGGAGGGGAGAGTGCTGAGGGATGCCCTGGGAGGGCACATGTTGGTCTTACCACGTGTGTGTGTTTGAGTGGTAGGTGCTTGTGCATGCCATGGAGGTGGTATGTTGGAAAGCCCTGGTGAAATTACTTCTCCCCTTCAGAACTTGTGAGGAGCACTTCTTTGCTGTACTTATTTGTATAGCCATATGCTTTTCTTTTTTCTTACATATGTTCTATGATAATTGTCACTAGCAGGTGTCTGCAAGCAGAAGGCGGAGCAGTATTTAAAAATCAGACTTCTAATGGGGATAAGATAATTATTTAAGTGTAGTGCCAGCAAAAAGGCCAAGTGGAAACTGTTGGCCTCTGAAGGTCTTGTTCCTTGTAGAGCAACAGCATGGTTGGTAGCAGTGCTGGTCATTCAGCTTCACAGTTCAGCTGCAGAGGTGTGACCTTTGAGAAGGAGTCAGTAGGTCTGGTTTTTGGTATGTGTATTTGGTTTGGCTGGATCAAGGGAAAAGCACTGCCTTTTCTGAAGTATGCTCCGGCCCACAGGAACTGTTTTGGTCATACATTGCACCCCTGCTTGGTTGCTTAGGTAGTATGGGCTGGTGAGAGATGTGGCATGAAATACCTAGTTTGGTTTCTTCCACTCTTTGACTCCACCTTTCCCTATGTGCTTGTTGGGCATCTTGAGATATTCTGATTTTGTTACTGGTTGCCTGTGTATTGGATGCATGTGTATTAGGTCCACATTGGTTACTACTGTGATAATAATTGTTGATCTTACATCTCCTTTCATCATCTGAAGAACAACCACCAAGAGGATGATGTGAGGAGGCTTGTAGTTGCTGTGGGCTTTAAATGATGCAATTGTGTCCACTGAAAAGCATTTTAGGGTGTTGTGTGGCCAGAATCCCCCAGTGTCCCTGATACTGTTGTTGCTTTTTTTCACATCTGCACAAATAGCTCTCTGAATTGCCATTCTTTCTGTGTATCAGTTGGGGAGCTTATAGCTGGGTGCAACAGATTACTCGGAGACAGACAATTCAAAAGTATCTTACATTTCAAAGTGTCAGGGAAGACATGATGCCCCTAGCATTCTTTTTGTTGGGAGTTTGCTGGGTATTTTTCATTTCTGATTAAGAACTAGTAAAATATAGAGCACATGTGGAAATAGTAGATGTTGCTCTTGGGTGTTTGATTTTTTTTTTTTTTGTCCTTGTTTCCAAAATTAAGCACATGGGATTTTGCAAGATCCTGTAAAGAATTAAAACGAAATTGCACAGTCATGTGTTCAAGGAATTGTTTTAATCTAGTGACATATATGTTGTGAACAGATCCGGATCTAAAAAACAATACATCACCATAAGGAGAGACAAGCTAAATGGGTTAAAGACAACATACCACTAAATATCTATGATTGTACTATTAAGTTTAGGTTTTGCTGTTGGCATTCTGTTGTGTTTTGGTTGTCCTTCACATTCTTCCCTGTGTAAGAAAGTAAGCTGTGGTATCACTAGTTCTGCTTATCCCTTGCAAAATATGAGTAACTGAAAATTGTATCACGCAACCAAAGTAGGTCCCTCTCTGTGTCAGAAAACTAACAGTGTCTTTTTTTTGTGTGGGTGAGTTATGAATCCATTATGCTTGCATCCATGCACATGGGTAGTAAGTTTTTGTTCTGATACTGTAGTACATTTCTGAGTCGGGTTGCAGGAGGAGTGGTGATCTCACAGCTTGGCCACTAATGCACTTGGTGCTGTTCACACAGGCAGAGCTGGTTTCAGAATTTGGGTCAGCAGGACAGTATCCTGACAAGCTGTCTGGTGCAGGACGCTGTAAGACCAGCTAACTATTAACTTGTGCTAGCTGTAGCTATGTTTACCATAAAAACTTACTCGAACCATTTTACTTCTTTACCTCCAGAACCTAGACCCTGAACTACTGCAAAACTTTTTGAGATATCTTTGATGGTATGTCCCATACCACTTCAGAGCAAGCAGTACTCAAGCTTTGTAACTGAAAAAGATGCACAGTACGTGATATAACTGTATATGATACTCTTTAAATTGTTTCTGACAGTAAATTTAATAAAGAGGTCTTAAGGTACATATATATATACACAGAGAGAATGCAGATCTGAAAAGCAATGAACACAGGCATATATGCATTCTATTGCAATTGTTTTCCCTTGAGGGCTTTGTTATTGTTGTCCCTTTCACAAATTGTGAACCTGTAATTTTTCATGCGCTGTTCTTTGGCCCTCTCTGCTAGAGAGGTTCAATCTATCATGTTAAAAAAAAAATCAATAAAAAGTCTAGAGGTTTATTTATAAAGTAGAGCATGGAGAGAGGGTGCAAAAATTCCATTAAAATGGCAGTTTAGCACTAGCTACATCTCTTTGGGACTAAGCTCCAATATTTTAAACTATTAAAATTGTTACAAGAGTGCTTTTAAAGTGCCACAAATCACAGTAGGGCTTTCTGGTTGAAACTTGCCTTTATGAAGTGTGCTAGAATTCAGCTTAAATATGTTTTTGGAATGTCTGATGCTGCCCTCAAACACCATTTTAGCATCCATTTTAGAGCTTTATTATAGTTAATAATCTTACAGGTTTATGCTCAAGTGAAAATATGTGGATGTAAGAAATTGGAATTTATTTTCCCTCAGAATCATGAGTGTATATAAGTCTTTGTGTAGATGCAGCTCTGAGCAAATTAATTATTTCTGAGAAGTGTATAGGCTTCTAATGTGTTTTGTCAGGATTGCCTGGCTTGGCTTATGGTGCTTCATTAGAGAAACTCACAAGTTCAGATGGCTGTGAGTTATTTTATGACATAGCACTTTTCACCAGTGATGTGTGATGGTCATCTGCTCTGTCCATCCTATCCACAGAGATAAATGTGTCCCTCTGCTCATAAATGTAAAGCTGAAGAGGTTATGGGATGGTATCTGCATTAAACCTCTTGAATATAAGCAGCAGTGTATCTGAAGTGTAAGCTCTGCTTTCCACCAGTATCTTTCTGACCTGTTTTAGTAGCTGAAGAAGATTGATCTTGAAACTGTTGAGTTTTAAATACAAATAGCATTGTATGGTTTTGTGTTGTATCATCTTTTATACTGGAACAAGGAGAATTGTTTCAAATGGAAATACCCTTTATTTACTTTAAAAATGTCCAGAAAAAAAAATTAAGCTCTTATTTGGGCAAGAAAGGGTCTGTGTGTTGTGGGGTTTGCTCTACAGCCTCTGATGGAAACCTCTGTAACTTGAAGGATGAGGAAACTGCATGGAACTGACCCAAAAGCAGGCTTTTCCATTTCCAGAAGACAGCAGAGAGTGTCTGAGATCATGGGTCTCTGTAGAGGCTATGGGAGCAGGCTGCATAAATGGAAGTGACAGAAGGCAAAACAGAAACTCCAACTCAAACATCTGTGTATGATGTTCTGTCACATACACATACCTACATGCAACTGAATAATACAGTCCATCATCCCCACATCATCCATCCCTCCATCCATCCCTCCATCCATTTTTCCTTTTTTTACTAATTCACAGTCTGGTTCCACCTTACTTATTGCTGTTGTTTGTGTAGTTTTCCCATTTCTGGCTATATGAAGTTGGAGTGAAGTAATAATCCTAGAAAGCTTAAAAAAGCAAAGCTATTAGCATGGTGCTTTCAGTGTTAGTTAACATTTGAACTTTCAGAGAGAGGGACCTAGCCTGCATAATTCTGGTGTGGTTAAAAATCTATGGAAAATTCATACTAGTGTTTGGAAAGTGGAGATCACAGAATCACCAGGTTGAAAAAGACCTCCAGGATCATTGAGTCCAACCATTCCTATCAACCACTGCAACGTGTCCCTGAGCACCTCATCCACCCGTCTTTTAAACACCTCCAGGGATGGTGACTCAGCTGCCTCCCTGGGCAGCCTGTTCCAGTGCCCAGTGACCCTTTCTGTGAGAGACTAAAGATTAAAGCTTGGAAGAACTCCGTATTTTCCTAAGCAAAGGCAACTAAAATCTCTTCTGCGAGGTGCTTCTCAGTGTGAAAAGGAAAGACCTTAGTTGTGGTATATAGCTCTGAAGAGAAATGACATTTAATTTATCTGCTTTTAAAAAAAATAAGCAAGGGATGTTAATGAGAGGGTAAATGAGAAGAGTATCAGTCAGGAAAACGGAGTTTCTTCTGAAGCCCTTACAATCTGGAGTCACCAGCCTGCTGGAACATGAGGTTGCAGGTGCGTTCATTTGGTTTGGCCAGATTACAATTGCTGCCAGTTGAGGTCAGTTTCCCTGCTTGGCTTTTCTGCTTGCAGCCCCTCCTTCTTCCTCCTTCCATTCTTCTTCCTCCTTGGCTCACTGTGGCTTGGGAAGGAGCAAATAGGCTTTCTTACTTCTCAGTGCTCTGCAGTGCTATTGTACCTAGACCTATGTAAAGTCACAAGGTAAGGAGAGAAGCTGGGAAATGGGTGGGAGTTGCGGGAAGAGGCAAATGAATAAAAAAATATAATGCAGGGTAGAGCGTTGGGCTGAGGTCTTTGGAAGATATTTGCAGGGTCAGTGGTGTAGAGGTTGACTAAAGTAATGTAGGATCTGTGGTGCCTGTGAAGGAAAATGATGATCTCCTTCTCTAGTGGTCCTTCAGCCCTTGGAATGTTGCACAAGTTACTCCCTGGCTATGATGATGTGGAAGTTACTCCCAGAGTAACTGTGTGCTCAGCTTTTCTGCTGAGATTCATTCCATTGGCTTCCATTTTAATTCCAGTTCCTAGAGATGGGCATCTTCTTGACCTAGCAGAAAGCCTCTCTGCACAGTTTTCCCTCAGTTTGTCAGAGAGTCCTTTTGTTTCTTTGTCATCTAATGCGAGTGATGTGGAAGTGTGGGAGAAAGTAGCTTTTGTATAAAACATTTCCATCAGGGCAGGACTGCTGGGCCTGCATATGGCATCCTATAATGTGCTGCTGCTCTAGGGATATGTTTAGGAGTGAGTCTTTCTTTGTCAAGAGCTGCTCCTTTGCTCAGCTCCTTGTCTTTCAGCAGGTAGGGTTAGGTCCTGCATCAATATCACTCCTCCTTTTCTTTCTATGTTGGTATTGGTAGCTTCTCTGCTCTCACTGGCAGGACACATGCTGAAGGTTGCAGGGCATGTTGGCTGCAGAGAGGCTCAGCAGCCTTGAGGGCATGAAAAAACACCATCTGCAAGGTATAGTCATGTTGGAAAGTTGGATTTGACTGGCAAGGTACTAGGACAAGCAAAATGTGCTCTAGAGGAAAACTTGATGCTTGTCTTCTTGACTGCAACACTGACCTTTTGCAGGTAGTGGTGTTGTGCAGCGGCCCATCTTGGTGTTGCCCTTACAATAGCAACTTGCAAGGTGTACCAAGCCAGTACTGCGAACAGCTGGCATGTACTTTGTGTAATGGATAAAAACTGTTGGATTAGAGCTGAACAGCTCTGACGTAGCTTTGGTTCATACCCAAAATAAAGGTGCTCTGATTTGCCAAACAGGTAGTTGCTGATTGCTTTAGCTTCTAAAATTTCTTGGGGAAAAACACTGCCTTTTGCTGGCTGTGTGTGAGGTGAGTCTGGTCAGACACTAACATTTCACTGTGTAGTCTTTGTGGTGTGGTTGGTCCATGGACCAGCTCCTGAAGAAATCACCTGTTCCACCTAGTGAGTTTCCCCTGTTACGGTGATTTTAGGTCATAGTGATGCCCTCCTTTCCTTGCAGGGGCAGGGAAGGAGCCTTTTTTGTGGGTTTGCCTTAGGGAGGAGGTTGTATGTTTTAAGCTGTTTTCTGTTTTTTTTTATGGGTGCCAATGTTCTGATGGCCTTCCTGAACTAAACAGGTACTATGTACCTCCTGGAGCCTGAAAAGTACTGTCCTTCTGGAGGTCTGATTGCTTACAGGTTTGAGGTCTTTTTAACAGCTGCTCTCCAAGACACTTCAAGAAATCACCATTTGCCCAAACTGGTGAAACTGTGGTTCTGGCTTTCTGGAGTTTCCCCACCAAATCTGTTGGTCTTGCCCCTTCTCTGTGTTGTGCGTGAATAGCAGCATTGGCTTTCTCTTGTGTTTAGGGTTGAGCCTGCAGTAAGCAAGGAAGGACTCTCTTGCCTCTTCTAACTTTTTTTTGGCAGAAGGGAGGAAGTGGTAGATACCAATCTTACCCTCTCTCGCACACATCCTTCCACACACATCTTTCTGGTGGCCACCCAACTGTCCCCTAGAGATGCTACTCTACCATGACTAATTTCCTGGCTTTTATTTTGAAAGCAGAGTCATCAAAGTTGTACCGATCAGCTGGGCAAGTTCCAGCTGCTTCTGTATATCAAAACCTAGAAAGTATACTTCTGGGAAGAGGTGTTGAAAATGGGTTAGGGTGTTTTTTTGATTTGAAGACAGGGAGGGTAGAAGTGAATGTGGAGGATTTTAATGACTTAATTGGAGTATCCTGATTTCAAAATCAGGACGAAGACCATTGCAAGTAGTAGTTTTTATGGCTGTTAGAGTATGCATCTAACCAAAGGCTGTAATCATTAAAAATGTGTGCTGTTAATTGTAATGCTGTATTATCTCCAAGTCTGACTGGTGAGGTGATCCACCTGTGTGATAAACATTACCATGTCTTTCCTCTGCCATTTATACAAATATTTTTGTTGGTAGTATTTTGTGGACAGCACTCCTTATGTGGCTGTACAAGCTAGACGTAACTGTTGGTTAAACTTCCTTGGAGAAATATTTTAACTAATAGATGTACAAGCATGTGAATTTACCCTATTCTTTATGCATTGTTTTCCCAGCTATAGAAATGTTTCAGTTAAGGAAAATATTAACTTTTCTCAGCAAGTAAATACTACTCTAGGGAGAAGATTTCATGTTTCCTTGTTTTTCTTCGGGATATGTGTGTGTTTTAAAGAAGAATGCTAACTAAATAAAAATCGTTGCTTGAAGTAGTAGTGGTTTGGTAATGTAAGGTCAGATAGATATTTATAGTACTTAAATTTATTGTATACCACTTGTTTAAAACCAATTTCTAGTCTATATTTCATGTATAAAGCTGCAGATTTTTTTAGAATAAAAGAGTAGAACAGCAAAAGTAAGCTTTAATTGTAGAAGATGTACTGACCTAACTGAGATGACTGAGGAAGTGAATTTAGAAAGATGGGAATGAAAACAAGTTCCTCCTTTATCTGAGCAATTCAAAAGTCAGAAACTGGCTAGAAGTAAATTTTTAAGGCTAATACAATTACAATACCCGAAAACCATTTTAACCAGATTTTATATTTGTTATCAGAGCTATAAATAAGTGCAGAATCATTTTACTGAACTCCATGGAGTTTCTGCATATCAGCATCAGCCCAACAGCTCTCAGAGTCCGGCCTCACTTCCTCCTTGGCTGGAAAAGCCAACTCAGTTCTTAAAAACTGTGGGGAAACTGGCTGGGCATTCATCTTATCTAAGTAGGTTCTTGATTTGTTTTTGTAATAATAATAATAATAATGATCTTTTTTTCAGACAGATTGTTTCCTAAGAATGCTGGGAGAAATAGTTAGCTAAGGAGTTTCCTGTTACCAGTGTTAGTCCCAGTGTTTGACTCCGAAAGAGCAAAATACGGGCACCCTCCCCCAGCCTTTCGGAAGCCTACATGAGCCCTGCAAGACAGCCTCCATTCCCCTGCAGCCACCCCAGCCTGAGCACTCCTGAGTGGACTCTGGAGATCAGAAGAATTAGTGGTTTGGTAAATGAAGTAAAGGGGAAACTAAAGTTCCCAATGTTTCAGCTTAGGCACTAAGGCAGAAGCAACGGGGTTGGCTGTATGTTAGTCAAAAAATAGGGTTAAGAACTTCCTTGGATGGTACCAACTCAGCTTTTTTTCAGGGAACTGCTTTTAGATTGCGTGTCTCTTTAGGAATTAGTTGATATCGTTTAATCTTGGGGGGGGTGGGGGGAAGTGAGTCAGTTACTTAAAATAACACTTTTGTTAAAGCCTTGCCCCAGTGTAAAATATTTGAAGTTTAAAAAAAAGAAACAACCACCCCACTTTTTTTTTCTTCTTCTTTTAAAGTGTCTCAGAGATCTGACAGCAAGCTGTGAAATGGTTGTGACACTCACTATCTTGACTTAAGCCTGTATCAAGACTCCACTCCAAGGAGTGCAATCATGTGATAAGCAAACTAGTCAAATGCGTCTTAATTGCTGCATAGTTGATTTAGATGCTTTCTGGGGCCTTCTAGTGGGGTTTTGCAGTATCAGGACCATGAATTAGCTTCTCCATATGCTCCTGGTGACCCTTGGCTGAACATGGTAAAGAGAAAAATAGCATGCATGCTGGTAGAGGCATAACAAATAAGAGGGCGGTACACATTTTATTTTAACTCCTGGCAGAGCAGGTTTTATCAAATTGCCGGTAAAAGAGGCTTGGTGTGATGTAAAACAGAGTTGTTTCGGCTTCCTCCGATGATACCAGCATCTAAGTGCTGCGTTGCCAGTCCTGTGTTTCTTGGGTTAAGAAAATTGAAGTGAGACAGCAGGAAGGGAGGGTGTAAACTGTGCTTGTCTCAGAAGCAGCAGGAAAATCATGACATTGCTCTCTTTTTCAGCCTTTGAGCAATCTTAAATTTATGTAGCTGTTTTTGTCATATCTGTTTCATGAAGAAAAATGTATATATTCCCTAGTGCTTGATGTGGTTCTATTCTTAACTTTTTGCAGTGGTGGTTTACACAGACATCGTAACTGCTTTAGAATTGTTTGTTTTATTACAGATGTGATTGTCTGAGAGGGAATAGGAATGACAAATTTCAATAATAACATGTACTGGGAGTATCTTTTCTTTCTCCTCTCTCCCTCCCCGCCTTTAAAATATCTTCTCCTTTCTATTATTTTGTTTATATCAAGTCTGTTCATGTTATCAGCTGAAATAGTGATAAATGACAGTTGCAATTCAGCTTTTTGTGTAGTAATCCATTTCAGCAAAAAAAGGACTATGAAACTTTCTAGAAGTTCAAAAAAAGGGGTCTGAAAGTTCTGGCTCTGGAATCCCGCTTTTTTCTTCTGAAATTTATGCTTGTTGGTGTAGTCCTTTTCAATGTGTTCTGCTGCTTTCAGAAAAATGATGCTCAGTGAATGTCATGGGTGATACAAACGCGTTTATAGGATATCCACTGACCTATCTAAGAAACCCAAGAGAGATAATCACAACCTTTCTTAGTCTACATGTAAACATTTGCAAATGTTTTTCCATTGAAAGAATGTGAACCAGTTAAATTTTGGAATTCATACCTATATGGAAAATGGACTTTAAAAGAGAGGCCTATTTCAGGCAATTTTTGACAAGTTCCAGATTAAAGAAAAATATATAGCATATTAAATTATTAGGCGTCTTTACTGGGGTGTAAGGAAGATTTATGCTGTAATAAAATATTGCTGTGACTCCATTTAGAGCTTCACAGATCTGGTTTTATAGGGCTGAATTATAAGGGATACCTCATTATTTGAGGGGGAAACTTTTTTATTGTTATTTTTGGCACCCTGGTCTCCTCTTTGGTTGGGCTGAGCTCTGTATGAGCTGCTTTGGGCAAGATGTCTCAGTTGATCCCTTTTGAAGGGAACTGGGCAGGATGAAGTCATAATTAAGGATCACATCCTGGCAAGCCTGCCTTACCGCATGTGGTCAATGATTTCAAGTTAAATGCTTGCAGTCTTCATTGCTCCTCTGGGTCAGAAATATAAGTCATCTTATAAGTGCAGCACTCTTATTTGATTGTTAGATACTCCTTACTGATAATGTATCTCAGATACTGTGTATATAGCATCAATACCAACACAAAAGTTAGCTACATCAAAATTTGCTTTTTTAAAAGACACGTAAGTATTCTTTCTTCCTGCATCCAGACCTCTTGATTGCTTGTCCTTTTAAACTCATACATGCCCTTGTGCAGTGTGTTAGGAATACCACCTGGCATTATGACTTGCAGCAGACAATGCAGAACATCACCAAAACTGTCTCATTTGCTCAGTTTATGACATCTACTCAATTTTGGGTAGCAAGTAGCTCTTTGATTATCTTTTGAGACTGATTATAGTATTCTGTTGCTGTTCACAGGTTTTCAGTTGGAAAACAAAACTGGAAACAGACCAAGTTTATTCATTTGACTAAAGTGAAGAGCAAATTTTTAGTGTTTCTTTATGGGGTAATGTGTTTCTTGTGCTCAGGGTTTCTGTTTCCCCCACTGTGCTGGCATGCAAAGTGATTGATCTTAAGCACATTGCATACACTTCTAACTACAACCATATATGTGCACATAACGGAAGCATGTGACAAAGAAAAATGAAACATAGGGTTTGAGTTCAGACATTACACTTTTTGGGAACCTTTTCTCCTTGTTCCCTGGAGAGAGAAGTCTCAACTTGTTCCTGTGCAGTCTGTGCCACCTGGCACTGTGACTCCACAAGTGTTCTTTCTAATGTGTTGTGTGTACCATATTGGGAGAGTATGGCATTGCCGGATGGCCTGTGTGGTCAGGTATGAGTAACAGATAAAGGGTTTACATTTAGGAGAATCTTCTGTTGAATACTTAAAATGATCTGATGGCAAGCATGGCTTTAAAAGTTTAGGAGGAGTTGCAGTTTGGTGCTTGTTGGATGTGCACTATATTATTTGCTTATTTTCAACTATAAACCATTTGCTGAGTTTTAGTGACTCTGATGTTTAGTCTTTGCCCTCCCCCTTGTTTAGACATCAGTAGCCAAGTGTTTTGCCTCTCTATGTAGCCTCAAGTTGTGCTTTTTTCTAATGTAGTTGTCGGATCAAATTATTTATAAAAAGAGTACATCCTTTTGGACTTTGTGTAAACAGTCTTAAATACGTGCACAGGCAGAGAGATTCTTGTCTGTTTATCTAGAGTTGAAGCCCAAATATTAATAAATACTAACATTTAGTAGTGGGGACCCCCCTCCCCCCAAGCCCCCCAATCTTCATTTAAGTTTTCTTTTTAAGGAAAAGAAAAACTTTCACCTTGCCCTTGATCAAGTTACTAGTTGCATTATGTTTCTGCTACTGTGATTTGTCATGAGTTAGGGTAAGCGAGTGAACCATTTTGGAGTGGTTTCTGCTGGGCAGATATTGGCATAATCAAAACCATTGCTGCAATTGCTGGTGCATGTGTTTGGGGGTAGAATCTGCTGTCTTCAGGCAATGTGATGACTCCTGGTCTGTTAATTTTGGAATTAATGCTGAGAGCTGGAAGTCGTTTGCTAGCTGGCAGGGGTGCCATTTAAGGTTTCCTCGGAGCCAGGTTGGAGTTGGACTTGGACGCTTATTTGTAAGGTGTCTCAACAAAGTGCTTCTCTCGCAGCAAGGATTTGTGGGTGTTGAGGAGATTGGAGGGGGCTGGTATTGCCTTAGGCCCCCGCAGCAGGGAGATGCTCTCCTTGCTCCCTCTACTGCATCTTTTTGCAGGAGACCTGGGAGTTGCCCATCTGATTGACTGCCTTCAGCTGGATGAGGAGACAGGAAAGCAAGAAGCAAGATGCTGTAAAAGAGGAGCTGAGAAAGTTGCATCTTACAGGGGTTTTAAAGGTACTGACTGCTGCCAGGGTAACTTTATTTGTGTGATTATTTTAGCTTTCTGGCTTTTTTTTTTTTCTTTTTTTAACAAAACTTAAAATGTCTTCTTAACCAATGACATCAAGGTTTGCAAATCAAAACCAAATCTGACCATAGCACTACACTTGAATGAGCTGTGCTAATCTAAGACTGTTTCCTGCTTAGAACTTCTCCCCCATCCTCTCGTTTGGCACATGTACAGTTCTGCTTGCTGACAGATACCTTTGAGACACAAATCAGTTGGAAGTGTGTGGTGGTGACTGCAACAAGCTCAGTATTTCATGTGCTTATTGGCTACCTGCTCATGGATAGGAAGTAGGTGTTTGGAGTCATGTAGGCTACAGAGGAGTCCTGCATTTGTGAATTAGCATCCAGAATGGAGTGTGATCTTGGGTCCTTTTCGTCTGTTCCTGTCATCAGACAAAATGTAATCTGCAAATAAAAGTAATCCCCGTGCGAAGTTGTACAGTAAAAGCAGTGTACGAGCAGAATATTTTAGGTAGTGAATACATTTAACTGATACAATCCAGAGCAGTCCAGCTCTATAATCTGCATAAAAGCAGCCCCTTAAAGACCTTATGGTCTCATCTTCCACCAGCAACTCAGTGCCTGACTTTCACTTTCCTTATGCTAAGAGAATCGATAGAGAAGAACATTTGCTATTAGTGTTCTCTCTACGTTTTTCCAGACACTTTGGCCTCTGCAGAATGTACAGCCTCCCTTTTCTCTGCGTGGGAGAGTACAAACTGTTGCTGGAGGCAAAGATGAGAGATTAACATTCATCTGTTCTCTCCTGACTCTCTTTTCCATCCTGTGGGCATGGGAAACTTGCGAATGTGCTGCTCCTTTGGGGAGCCTTTCTACTTATTGCCCTGATGACAGAACAACAGAGTCCAGTAAGGTTGTGTGTGTTTCACATGGCTGATGAAATAGGCACACGAAAAAGCAAAGTGCAGTGGCTCCCCAGAAGAGGTCAGAGAGGAAGATGGAAAGACTGGCATAAGACGTAGGTCACTCACTTGCTAAGAGATCTCTGTCCAGAGTCTGTGTATTAAGGTCTTGATGCAAAATCTGCTTCCTCACTGGGGTCATTAGTGAAAAAAGGTAGGAATTTGTTTTGTGAGAGCTTTATTTTGAGCAGAGATACTGATTTATTTCATTCTTACTCTGTGTTTTAATATTCTGTTTATGGCCAGGAAATGTGATGGGGGAATATGGTGAAACAAATGTTTGGTTTTATTTTTTTTAAAAGAAGTTTTTCCCTGCGTGGAAGTTAATGCTGAAATAGTGCAGGCATCTACAATCACAGCAGTGGTTGGTAGCACTCAAATGCAGGTTCAGGAGATTTAGTTTCACTTTATGGCACTAGCAGGGACAGGAAAGGTTTTGCAAACACATGTTTCAGAATAGCCATGCTGCAAGGGGACTTCGCTGTTGTTGCCCTTTGGTCTCTGTTTACCCTTCACAGGAGACACGTACGGAGGTGGGTACACACCATGAGGGGTGATGTGTCTGCTTGCATCTGCTTCCTTCTGTGTGAGCACCATCCTCAGACTGCCTGTGCAGAAACAGCAATTGCCTTGTTGTTCCTGATACTGCCTGCTGCTACCAAATCAGAGGATTTCATTACATTAACAACCAGGCATTCTTTATTCCCTCAACCCCATCCTGATGATAGTCAGCGTTTACCAATTTAGAACTATGAAAGATTTTTTTTTCTCCATGAACTGCAATCAGGAGGTCTTACTTCTTCAGTTCGTAGCCTCTGTGGGAAAGAGGCCCACTGGGCTCTTCCCATCCTCCATACTTGCCAATGCTTGATGCCACCCAGCCGGATGCAATGAGCAGAATGCTACCACCAGTGTGCCACCACTGTGGTGGCCTGGAGGAGGTGGACCTGCTGATGGTGAATGGTGGTTGTGAGAATGATAGTCTGGGAAATCTTACAAGCACATAACCAGCAACTTGCATGAGGTGGTCGAAGGGTACCAATGCAGTATTTTTTTGGAAAGATGTGGTGAAGATTTTATCTAGGGCAGCATGTGTATTGCTGACAGTTGCAGGGAATTCCTATGGAGCTACTTGTTGAACTTCTGGAACCATATTGTTAAGTCACTGGATGTAGTAAGGTTCAGTACAAGAGGAACAAAACCTCTCATTCAGATAAAAACAGAGGAAGGGAAACGCTACCATGTGGGACTGATTCAGCCTGAACTGGTTGGTGCAGTACTGTGCAATTCCTCAGAAACATACTATAGGGTTGAGCTTTCCAGCTCAGATAGGTCTACATTCATGTTCAAGTCAGGCTTTGGAACAGAAGGATTAGCACCCTCTGTGTCTCACTTTGTTGAAAAAGAAAATTAAAAAATCTTGAGTGACAGCCATCTGCTAATGACATCACATCCAAACTCTGGCCTCTTATCTGGGGGCAGAGGATGATTTCTGTGGGGACAGGCACCATTCGGGGCAGAGGCAGGAGATGGTTTCCATGGGGTCAGACACCATTCAGTGTGGCAGAGCTCCCTGGGTTGTGCTGCTGCGTCCAGGAACCACCAGAGGGGCATGTGTGGGATGGCTTGGTATCTCTGTCCAGCCACCTTGTGTAGTGCCAAACTATTCCTGCCCAGAGAGAGTGAATCGGAGTTCTGTCGTACTGACAGAGTCTGCAACTCTTGGTTTATGAATCATTAAGAGAAGGTTTAAGCATTTCTGTGGAACAGAAGCTGAGTGATAGGGTGGTTAGAAGCCACTGTATTGACGGCTGGGGCAAAGAGATAGTAATTCCTTTTTCCTTATAGCCTGGTTGTTGGGTGCAGTGTTGTTTTGGAAACAGATTAGGTTGTGGTTTTCTACAAGCTGGCTATTAAAATAGGGCTACTGTCATGACGGGAACCAACATAAACCCTTAGTCTGATGCAGGAAATGAGCTTTTTTTAAAATTCTTTTCACCTTAGATACCGCACTCCCCAGCAAATGTTCAGTGAGCTTTGGTTTGCTTATGAGGGTGCCTTTTCTGAAGTCAACACATCTTTTTCTGTGTTGTATTTCTCTCTGTTATAGAAGGTGAATGCTGCTTGTGCCATGGTAGCTTTGTGGGAGCATGAACACCAGTAGGGCAGTAGAGAGTTAAAAAAAAATCCATTAATTAAAATATTTACATTGGAAGCTGCAAAGCATTTACTCTTAGAGTAAAACAAACTTCCCCATTGTTCTTGTATGATTGCTGCAGTCTCTGAAAATAGCCAGGAAGAGGTTGTGTTCTGAGGAATTTTACTGGGTTGGCAGGAGAATAGGAGGCTAGGGATACTTAAGTGAGCTCTTGGTTAGTGGCTCTCTTATATTTAATTCTTTGTCACATGGACAAAAGATGCTTTCCTCATAGGAAGAAAAAAACCCCAAAAAAACAGATCAAGAAAGAATCAATTAAAAAAACCCATAGTGGTAATATTATGTTGTATTATTCTGATAATGCCAAAAAATAAATGATAGCGGAGTGCAAGGTCCTGCACCTGGATCAGGGCAACTCCCAGTATCAATACAGGCTAGGGGATAAAGGAATTAAGAGCAGCCCTGCCTGGAAGAACTTGGGGGTATCTGGTGTATAAAAAGCTGGACATGAGTCAGCAGTGTGCTCTTGCAGCCCAGAAAGCCAACCATATCCTGGGCTTCGTGAAAAGAAGTGTGGCCGGCAGATTGAGGCAGGTGGTTCTGCCCCTTTACTCCGCTCTTGTGAGACCCCCATGTGGAGTACTTGTGTTCAGTTCTGGAGCCCTCCACTCAGCAAAGACACGGACCTGTTGGAGCAGGTCCAGGCAGTGACCACAGAAATGATCAGAGGCATGGAATACCTTTCCTGTAAAGAAAGGCTGAGAGAATTGGGGTTCTGCCAGGAGAAGAGAAGGCTCCAGGAAGGCCTTATCACAGCCTTTTGGTACTTAAAGGGGGCTTATAAAAAAGTTTGGGACAAACTTTTCAGCAGGGCCTGTTGTGACAGGACAAGGAATACTAGTTTCAAACTAAAAGATTAGATTCAAACTAGCTATGAGAAAGATGGTTTTGATTTTTTACAATACAAGTGGTGAAATGCTGGAACAGGTTGCCCAGTTAGGTGGTGGAAGTCCTATCTCTGGAAACATTCAAAGTCAGGTTGGCTCCAAGAAACCTCAGCTAGATGAAGATGCCTGTGCTCACTGCGGGGTATTGGATTAGATGGCCTTTAAAAGTCCCATTGAAATCAAACCGTTCTGTGATCAGTAAATGATAAAATAGTATCCACTGGATGAAAGGTTTGTTTTTAGCATTTCAAGTGTATACTAATGTACCCTTTGAAGGGGAAGAGAGAAGTATCCCAGCACAGACAATTTGGACTGTGGCTCCCAGGCAGCCCTCCTGGCTGGGAACCCATGTGCTTTGCTGGTGGGGAAGCAGTGTGGTCAAGGAGATCACCTTTCTGTGGCACTGAGCACCTGCAGTTCCTGCTGGGGCCTGGCACTGTGGCTACTTGTTGTCCAAGAAAAACAAAGCAAGGGTGCAAATTTGGGATGTCAGATCCCTGAAACCTAATGTTTTCTTTGCATCCAAGTTTTGTATTTCAGTTGTGGGAATACCCTTTGTAGCATCACTACATTAAAACTGTTGGCTTCAAATCCTTCCATTGCTGTCCTTCAGATAAATGGATTGAAAAACTAAGGATTGTTTTGCTGTTGGGGGTGTTGTGTGCGTGTTTTTGGGTTTCTTGGTTTATTGTGCGGTGTTTTTTGTTTGTTTGTTTAAGTAGTATTCTCTCATATAGTGTGTGATCTCAGTTTTGTGCAGTTCTGGCCTATTTCAGCCTGGCTTGTGGACAGGATGTTGAAAAGGCTAAAAGGGTGTGTGGAGGGGTTGTTCTGTTTGATTTTTTAGATCCTTGATTCTTATTTCTCACTCTAGGCAGACTCAAGCTTTTCAAAGTTGCTAGGTGGGGGTTTTCTCTTCTGCCCTAGTGACTCATGGACTGGCTGGATTGCAGGTCATGTTTCCTTTTCTTAGTAGTACCATGGAAAAGTGTTTGTTCAAGCCTGAGTTTGTCATGACTGTAAATTTTATTAACAATTCCAAGGTAGCATTTCTGTTTGTTAGAGGAAAGAGTACCATGCACCTGACCCCAGGTATACCGGACTACGTCATGTTTACCTATATAATAAAATCATCTCTTGTTGCATTGAAAGGTTGCTTTGTTAAGGTATTAAGAAATTAAATGTACTTGTTCAGGGTAGGTGTCATTTAAACTTGTGCTTGAGACCTTTCTTCCATCCATTTCTTGCGTGTTTTACTGTATTTAAGAAAGGCTGCATGTTGATTGTTTCTTGGCCTGGAGATAAAGTGCTACATGCCCAGGTTTGATACACTGATGGAAAGTTGTCTCTGCTATGCATAACACTGCTGTGATTACTTCTAACCGTTTCCACTGGTCTCATTTCACAGCCATTCACATTTTGTAATTTGATGCTCATTTAATTTAATGAGAGGATGCTGGAGACTTATTTATGACTCGGCAGGGTAACCTGTAGACTTTGGCCACCTCTGTTATCCTTGTTGAAGGAGGAAGAGTACATTTCTTATAGAACGTGTTACAATTTTAATTCTTGTATGTCCAGGTTACCCAGATTGCCACAGACTGGAGGGTGACTTGCCTGGGGTGTAGATCGTAATGGAATGGCAGCAGAAGTTTAACTTTTTCTTGAGCTGCTTATTAGCCTTTTTTTTTTAAGGTTATCAGGAGGTATTAATGGATTTTTCTTTTTGTTACAGATGGAATTTTATGGCTTGCTGGATTCTGAATAGGACAAGGAGATGTGTCTGATAAGGTAAGAGACAGAGAGAAAGATAAACATCTTTCTACAGAAAACAGTCTGATTGGCTTTGTGTTTGCATTGAAGACAAACCTTTCTGGCAAATAGTTAAGGAGATTTTAAATTACACTTGCCCCTCACCCTCCGAGCAGAGACCATCTGTGTTCTTTCTATACAGTTTCTGTCACAGTCCTTTCTCCTGGTGAATTGATCTACAAAGTCCAGAAGGCAAAAATGTACGCCTTTACAGGTGTGGGGGTTAGCAAGATAGATCATACTTATCCTACTGTTTCAGAGTTTTTTCTACGGTAACAGATGAAGTGAAAGAGGTTTTGTTCAGCTTTGAGATGTCTTTCTACCTGTCCTGTAGTTTTGAAAGGTAAAAAGATCTTTGAGCTGTTTTAACTTCTATGCTTTAGAACTTGTTTTTTCCTGTTGTAGTTTTTTCAAATTTGTACTGTTTTTACTAGGGCAGAGTGTATATGAGTAGAAAACCTCTAAGTTTCAATTTGAAATGAGTATTTGCTGTCAATAACATGCTGAAGGAAGCTGTAAGTTTGATATTTTTGTATTTTTTTCAAAATTTTTTAAATACTTTTTTTTTCTTTCGGTTTCTGGTTCAGAGGCTTCCAGTAACAGAGAAGAGTAGATGTCTTTAAAACTCTTAGGTGCTGGAATAACCATGTTCAAACAACAGAGCCAAACACAGTAGCAGTGTTATATAGGAATTGTTGGTGTCTTTGAACTTATGAGCCACTCTGCGACTATCTAGCTTTATCACTTACGTGTTTCACTTTGTCTCCTCTGTCTTGTTGAGCTTTGTGCCATTTACAGGCCTCAAAAATCCCTATTATTCTTTTTGTCTTTTTGTTGGAAAATGTGCTGTAAGCAGTTAAATGCATGATATTTTTATATGAGGACCAAGACTAAATGATTTTTTCCTTGGTTTTGGAGATTTAGCTCTAATAGAAACTCAAGTTTTTGGGGGTGGATTTTTCCATTTAAATTTTGTTTGCTAAGTAGAGTTAGCCTTTGGAGGGTGGCTGCCCAAGCAAGAACTTGAAATGGCTCTTGGCACTGCATGGAGTATACAAGAATCAGACTTGCTTGCTGCTTAGTTTTTTGGTTGTTTTTTTTTTTTTTTTTTTTTCCACAAGAGTTAGGCATTTTGTCCATTCAGACTACCCTACTACTGTTGAATCGGATTATCAATATTTTATTTAATGGCTTACTCTTTACCCAAAGATGGTCTTGTAATAACGTGTATAGTTCATAAAATACAGCCCTTCAGGTGGGAGGTCTTGCGGTTTGCAATGCTGTTACACAAAGCGCCTCACATGCATGCCTTGCTTGTTATGTAAATGAGATTCTTCACTTGCACACATTTTAACCAGTCTGCCTATATGCCAAGAACTAGTAATTAAAATTACTTTCAGGACTACTTAGAGCGTGTTAAGCCCAGCCTGTGCTGGCACCGCTCTGCATGCAGGCAGTCCAGCAGCCATCCCATTGCACACCTGCCACTGGCATTGCTGTAGCTGGAGCTACGCAGTGCCCACCACCGCACTGCTGCTGGTGTGTGTGTGGTCTTGACAAAAAGCAGCATGGCCAGTATGGGATAGGTAGAAATGTTGGTGTTCGGGTTGGTTTCGTTTAGCAGATTCAGTTGACTGAGAAGTTGTTTTTGTCTGGTGTCAGTTTGGTGCTGGGGACCTCTTTGGCATGCACGTGGGACGGCAACTTAGTTGTACGAACTCATCTGCCAGTGTTTTTGGAGAGGTTACTACTGATATACATATATAAAGTTTATGTTTATTATGTAGTTTAGTTTTAAGTACTGTTCTTTTCTGCAGTGTGGCATAACACGGGCAGTTCTTGTAGCACAGCGGTTGGCTGCTGTTGTACCGTCTCTCCCTCCTGTTTCCTCGTAAAACAGCCACCATGGAGGTTCTGCCTCTAGTAAGTTCTGCAGCTTGAGGCCATGACTCCCTCTCTCACCACAGCTTTATTGCCAGCCGGAGGCACGTGTGAATTGTGAGCCAGATCCCTAACAAATGCAGGACTGGCTTTAAAATGAGATTCTGGGAGGAAGAAATGACACTTTCCACTACTTGTCTTCCATCTTTAGAAGAAAATATTCTGCCCTCGTTTTGTGTGATACCATCTCAGGGTTAAAATGAGTCCTGAGCTGTGAGTGCTGGTCTCTTCATCCATTCCCTGTCCCTCATTCCTTCAGCTATTCCTTAATATTACTGCATCACTGTTATTTATTTTTTTTTAACCCTCCTTTAATGCATTCCCTCTTCCTGTTTACATTTTGGTTTCCATCCTTCCAGACAGGCATCTGCGCCCTGTCCCGATCATGCTCTCAGGTCCTGTCTGTGCCTTCTGTCCATGTTTTCCATTGGTTGCATACAGTTTTCACAGATACTTCCTGACCTGTTCCCTGATATTTCTTCTTCTGGAGGGTTACTTCTGAAACACTGGAGTGTTTCTTGCTGCTGTTGTTGCAATAAGAAATGGTCCAGTCTGTAGAGGGAGTAATCTTGTTTTAATCCTAGTCATGGTGACTTCCTTGTAATGGCTGGCTGTTGGCATCCATCCTGTTGATTATGTGACAGGATCAAATAAAAAAGATGAACATTAAGCTCTTTTAGTATGCCTGAAGCCTGATGATGAAATTACAAGACTTGGCGAGCTTGCAGTGATGTTGATAGGTGCCAGATCTTTCACTCAATATTTTTTTTCCGTCCCTTGTATTTCCCTGTGCCTTTACCTTCCTTCTTTCCAAGAAGCCTGAAGCCCTCGTGAACTGCAATTCAGGTTTCACATGAATTTTGCCTGATAGCTTGAATCATAAATATAAAACTGTTCTATAAGGCCTAATCTATTTCCAGAGGTACATTTACGAGATAAAAGTTACTTTGAACACTTGGAAGGAAATGAGACAATGTCATTTAAGAATGACAAGGAAGTAACTGTGAGCAGGCCTGTTTTCACCCACAGTTATCTTAAACATGATGAATTGTAGCTCCAAGGTCGCTTGCATCAACAGTTCTAAGTTAGATTCCCAATTAATATTGATTATCTGAAAAGCAGTAGGTGGATGTATATTCTATTATTAATAGCTGTTAATGCATTTTATAATAGCAATCTGTTTTACAAACATTTTCTGGTTGCTCTTTTTTTAATGAGTCTTGGCAGTGAAAACCCTGGTTTAACATGTGCAGAACTATGGTAACTCATTGAAATGTTTGTTTCCTTGCATTTTGGATGTGGTGGTGGTGTGGTTTGGGTTTTTTTTTAATTGAGTAGCACTTTATTTTGAGACAAAATTGAGACAAAGTCAGAGAATGATTTCTGTCTGAACTGGTGCCTTGTAGTTTCTTCTTGTGTTTGTGCACAACTCTTGTATCACCGCTAGATGAGTTTTAATAACCTCCTTTGACATTGCCTATGAATATTTCTGTATTCACAGAAGCCATCTTGGAAAATATTGCAAAATAAGAAAGCTTGTTTGAGTAAAATAGTAACAAGTAGTTTGAGTTCCTTTTCTTACGCTGTTCAGTTTTTTTGTCACAATATGTGGAAAGTACCTGGAAAACACAGGGAGAAAAATGGGAGATCTCTTGTGTGTAAGGACAAGCTTCAGATAACAAAGTGGGGGGTGGGAGAAGAAAATGCTTACATAAATGTAGACATCAAGGTAAATGCTTTTTCCTTTTCTTCCAGAAAATTTGAATATTTGCACAGTCTGATGTTTTAAGTTGTAAATGCTTAACACTTCTAAAAGAATAAATTACTTCAGTGCCTGAATGTGTAGATAACTGTCAGCTTCAAAGGATCAAGTGAGTTGGAAGTAATGTCTGGAGAACTTGGTATAGGAAGCTACCAGGTGGAATATAGAAAGCAGGGGAAGTACATTCAACGAATGTAACAGAGGACTAGGTGTAAGTTTAAATACAAATTAAGACTAATTGTGTTTGAGAAAAGTGAATTTCTGTGGTTCTGCTTTTAATGTAAAAGTGGAATACTCACTTCCCCTCCCTGTCTCTGTCACACTGGGTTTCCCAAGCTGCTTGCTGTAAGAATGGTGCTGCTTCTATAAAAGTTGAGATGGAAAATTAACCTATTTAATACTTTCCAACCTATTCTTACTAAAAACGCCACCTTTTGCTGTACAATATCTTTATAAGCTGGCTGGTTCTGTAAGATGTAAATAACTTTGCTGCCTTACGTAATTAAGAGAAAATGAAATCAGTAATGTAAAATGCACGTTAAATCCATGGAGATAAGACGGAAAGAGCCATTTCAGCTTTTGCTTGAGAAGTGAACTGGTCTGAAGTTCCTCTCAGAGTCCACAAAGCACAAACAAGACAGTGTAGTTCAGCACTGCGGTCTCAGGGATGCATGTTGCCCATCTTTCACCTAAAGCAGTGAACAAGTGCAAGGTACTAAACCTGGCAAAACTATCAACTTAGACTTCTCCTTAGGGTTATCTTCCTGGCCCAAGTTCCCTGGGCTCCAATGGAACAGAGGCATAAAGGCAGCATCAGGACAGACCCTGGGGGTTTCACCTGTCCCTTCTGGGTGGGCACTTGCCAGAGCAGGTCTGCAGCATGACTTGAGCATTGCTGATGCAGCTTATGACTGAGCCCACCACCCTGGCTGGACGCATCCTTCTTTCTTCCTTCTCTGAATGCGGTGTCACTGGAGCTCAGAGGCATGGTGTGAGCAGCAGGTGAACCTCTAGTTGATGAGTATGCAGGGTACCAGCTCTGTGGCTCTGGGGCAGCCGCCAATTTCAGTACTTGAAAATAGCACTGGCAGTCAGGAACTTCTAACTGCAGCTCTGCTAATGACTAGTGCTGTGGTTTTGGGCAACTCCCTTGGTTGTCTTTGAGTCAGCTCCCTTGTCAGTAAAAAGGGGATAGTACTCCTTTGTAACTTACTACTGAGATGAAAAATTATTGTTCTTCAGATCTCAAGATCCTACCATGTATTGTTACCATTGGTATGGAGAGGCCTCTCGGCTTTTTTTGAGAAACTCTGGCTCCAAGAACACAACAGGTTGTCGGACTGTTGTGGCATTTTTTTTCCCTGTTAACTTATGAAACAGATCAGGTTGATTCTCAGTGCTGAAATGTTAGCCACTATTATTGACCATTTGAATCTCGTCCCACTCTCCTCCCCTTCTTCTCCACAAGTCCTTTCTTGACTGTCCACTCTTCATATCAAACCTTTCCCAAATGAATTAAAGACAGGATGTCAGATACAGTTAAAAAGGGAAATTTTAGTTGAGGCTGAAGGTGGAGTCCTAGCAGTGAGGCTAATGGTTTGCCGCTGGTATAGCAAGGTAGATACATGTTCCGCTTTTTTCTTTGAAACCCATTTAGCATGGAGGCTGTGCAGTTTCCAGACTCTGACTTGGTTGCCGACCTGAGGTGTGCCAGTAACTTGCCATTTTAAAAAAGCAAACAAATAAGCATAAAAATAGCTTTGGGGGAACCCAATGAGTGAAAAGCTGCAGAACTCACATCTGAGGTTTAACTTAGGTTAAAAACCCTAAGATATTTAAATTAAAGGAAAATATTAGTTAAGGTACCCAGACAGAGCTCTGAGAACAGCAGAAGCTTGTTTGCTGTTAATCTTCCCACAAAAAATTGTGCTCTCTTGGTTCATGATTGACCCCCAGCTGTAGGTGGTAGCTTCCCACTCCTCTATAAAGCTGATGTTTTAAGGAGCTGAGGACTCTCCCTCATCCATCCGTTTGAATGGTGGACTTGTACGGGGCAGGCAGCTGTTGGTGTTCCTGCTGTATGGGTAATTTCTACAGTGAATTGATAACTTCTGTTGTTACTTTATAGAGATGCTCGCTCGTGATTCTAAATGACAGTGGGAGACACATCCCATTTGTAAATAATGATTTTCCTTCGAGAGGACGTTAGGCAGTTCTTTTGTGATATAGAAGTACTTGTGTTTTGTTCACACATGTCGTAGCAGGATGGCAAACTTTTGTTCTCTTTATCCTTGGAGAGCTGTAATGTAATGTGTTGTCCAGGTGTTCTTGTTTAATGCAATTCAGTATGAGTTAAAAAGTGGAGAGAGGAATGTCTGAGTATCCTAAGTTTTGGTGCTCAGATCTGCCATGAGTGATTCTTCTTGGGAATTATTTTATGTTCCTGCTTTAGCCTCGCAAAAATCTGAGTCTCCAGCACCAGTTAAAATTAGAGCAGCAGAATGGTGAATGGCAGTCTGGCCTGGAGCTCTAGGAAAAGCCTTGAATATCCTGAAATGAGGCTTTGGAGCTATATGAAGACAGATGAACTTTGATTTTAATATTCTGGTGGTAAGGAACAGCTTCTGAGAAGATGTACTCCCAAGAGTCGTACTGGTTGGAGTTACTTAAACACAGAGGTTTGTATTTTTGAATGGAAAGCATTGCTACGAATTGGGGAAGATGTAAATGGCAGAGAAATTGTACAGGATTTTGGTCAGCTGAATAAGACAAAGTGGTTCTAGTGGATTCTGCGTTTTGCAGACTTGCTGTTGGCAAGTTTATGAACGTAATAAACATCAATCAATTGTAATTATATACAGTTAGGCAGTGGAGATTAATTCTAAACTGTTCAAAATGTGTTCTGCTGCCCAGCAGCATCTTTGGGGGCTTTGTTTTGGCTAATGTATTTTTTTATCTTCTGAGTAAGTATCGGTAGAGACATCCAGCCATTTTTTTAGTAAGTCACTGATAACCATTATTCTACTTGATAAGCCAAATATGCAGACTTTTAAAACTCTTAGTATAATATGTATTTTCTGAATCTTTAGCTGTTCTTGTGATATTTTCTTTTTGGAAGTGAATAGACCAGAAATGCATGTTGCTTTTGGTGTTACTGTTCTTTAGATAATACTCTCTTTCACTGCCTTGCTTTATACAAAATAATGTTCTTATCTGTCCGGAGGCTACATTTCCTTGCTTAGCTGCAGATTCATGCAGGAAGTTTAGTGTCTAGATTGTGTCTGCTCTGACCCCTAGACTTTTTTTACAGGATCATTGCCTTCCCAAATGTGATTCCCCAAGGGTAACTCTGATATTTGTGGTTTGGTTTTTTTTTTGTTCCTAGGACTTTGTAACTTTGTGTTATTGCTGTATTAAAACCAGCTCCTGTTCAGATAAACTACACCTAGCAAAAAATACACTTTTCCATAAAGTAACCTGATTTGTTTTCTGCTTTGTGTTGCTCCCAGTTTCATGTTCTGTGTAGATAACAAGAAGTGATTTCATGTTTCCTTTCAGATCCATGGTAATGGCAGTGGACAGCATCTCATCACGCCCACAAAATACCAAAGAAAAACTATGAGATGAAGGGGGGCACATGCTGTACATTAGAGATAACACAGGATTTTGAATCTCTAAATTGCACTTCTTGTGCTTTGCAGTTTGGCTTTGTGTGAATATAATGACAGCTTTGAATTATTTCTTTTAATTATTGCGGAGGGGTGGGGGAGTAGTCGTTTTGGTTTTGCGAAGTAGCACTTTTCTAGTGAATTCTATTCAAACTACTTGTTCTTTTTTGAACGTGAAACTTAATACAGAATTTAATGTAGAATTTAGTATAAGAACTAGACTCTTTTGGACTATTTCTTAGATTAAGTACCAGGCAGTTGCATATTTACCATCAACTAATAGTCAAATTTACTGTGTAACGAAGACTTGGCTAAAACTAAATGAATATCTCTCAACTTCCTGTGGGTGGTAGAGTGTTTTGTGTGTGTGCGTGTACATGCTGCTTACCAATAAGGAATAAAGCAACTTTCCTCTTCTGAGATGGCTGTGTTGCCAACTTCTATACTGTTGAAGTAATTTTGTTAAACAGGCTAAAGAAAAAAGTTCATAAATTGTCAAAAGGAATTTCTTTACAAATTGTGCCAACAGGGTTGGGTCTGTTTTTCCTCCTTCATTTTATCCGAAGGAAGAAAAGCTTGTTGCTTTAGTACTTCATTAGCCTTTTGCTTTCAAATAGCGAGCCTTGACACTATACAATTTTCATGATTTATTATAGCAGTTGCCTGTGAGTATAGTGTTTGAACACACCTGTTGGAGACTTAAGAAGTCAAGACCTTTACTTCTGTATGGATGTTGTACACAGCCTCATTTTATGCATTTCACTGCACCTATTTCTGAAGTGATTCAAGTAATCTGTTTGGGGCAGCATGGGAAGTCTGTGGAGGCTGGCATACCCTCCCACTGAAGCTGTCTCCTGATTGGTCAGGGGAATACTCTGCATTTGTCCAGCTATTGTAGGCTCAGATGATATTTACTCCTAATAAATACTACTGGTGTGTTGAAGTTTGCCTGTATTATATCTGTAACAGTGGATAAATGCATGCTTCGTGTGTCACTTGATTGGAGAGACCAGCTGTTGTTCCTCAGTTTTGATTTGAGCATTGGAGCCAAGTGAGGGTTTGTTCTTGTTTCTTCAATTTCCAGACACGGTGTGAGGAAATGGAAGGGATGAGAGGACATGTTAGGAATACCCTAGTGAAGAGTAGAGTCTAGAGATGCTTTGTGGCTTTGACTACTTGAAGATGAGAACTGTTGTATAATACAGATTTAGCAGATGGTTAAGGGTCATCTGTAGGATAATTTTGGGTTATTTAATTGGTTTCTGGTGAAACCTAATTGTGTGAGGCTTGAGTAAAAGTAGCAATGGCCACTGTTAGCAAAACCGTAGCTGGCAGTTGTTTATGATGAGGTATTCTCTTTCACTGCAAAAGTACTTTTAATAAAACAAGGAATTGAGAGCCTTGTGTCTAGATGACGTGTTCATGGGTCCTAGCGCAGGAATCAAAACAAGTAATGCCCTAGTGAGTCACATACGGTTAGGAGTTCCCATGCTGCTTAGCTTGCCTTCTTTTCATACACGCTTTAGGTTTTTTGTAACTGATCAGATTTGAAATTCTTTTCTTAGGTTGTCAGATGATGCATAATATTAAAGTGTCAGTCCTTTTCTGGCTGCTTGTCCTCTTTTGTATGTATTTATATTTAGTTCCTATTAAAGAAATGCTATTATACAATGACATGGAAGTATATCTGAAGAAGAGTTGAAAGACAGGGAGAGAGATTGACTTTCCACATTCTTTTCCTCTCATTTAAAACAAATGGAGACTTATGCGATATTTAACCAGCAGTGTCTGACTTATCCAGGGAAATTATTTTTAAAGACCAGACCCCAAGAGTATTCTTTTCATTTGGAAGGGGTTGACATCAGCTTTTCAGGTTCAGGCAGCGTGGCTGGTATCTGGGATGTAGAAACACAGCCATACAGGTTGCTGTTGGCAAGAATGTTGTTCATGTGAGTAGTTTCCTTAACAGGTGATGAACTTCTTCCTTAATGGTTTAATTACTTAATCTCAGGAAATCCTTGGGGGGAAAAAAAAGATGTCTGAGAAGTTCTGCCAGAGTGTGGTAATAAAGGAGAGAAGGCATGACAACTTTTGAAGTTAGATGCGGGGCAGGAAGCAGTGGAGCAAGCACTGGCCAGAAATGCTGACATACAGAATCAATCTGGGGAGGTGGGACACAAATTCTTCTAGTGGTTAGCCCAACAGCCAGGCAGTTTAGCCTGAGCGTACCTCTGAGTTCCACCTGTGAGATGAATTATAATAGGTGCCTCAAAAGTGCATTTAGTGGAAGATCATAGGATGCTTTGAATAAAGCTTTACAAAGTGCCTGGTGTTCTTACTATTAATACTCAGTAGTTTGTGTGTATCTCTTAAGTAATAAGGAAAATACAGTGTGCCAGATTTGTGAAGTTGGAGAAATGTTTGCTCCTTACTGGAGGAGTTGAAAGTGCAGATGGAGAAGGGAGGACTGAAATCGAGATATGGAAGAAAAATGCCCATGGACTGTGGATGTGGTTTTGAAATCTTTCATCTTGTCCCCTCATGGTTCCAAATGAGCTTTGTAGGTGGCTGGTGTTTCTGATCAGGGTGAGAGGAAAGGGAGTGCTCACCAATAGAGAGGAAGCTGAGGAAGCTGGTGCTCAAACTCTTATTTGAAGAAAATCAGACAAACCAGGAACTGCTATAGTCCTTTTCTTAAATAGGAAATACATGCAACCACAAAAGACACGCGCAGAGCTATGTGTCTGGTTAGAACCTATATTAGAAATCTGCAATTTCAATAAACAGTCTCTCAGCCTACTTTGTCATTTAGGTCACACTTAAAAAGTAGAAAAAAAGCAACTATGCAGCACACCAGCAAATAAGTAGTAGTGGCATTTTAACCTGCATGTCCACAGTAGGGTTGTGCTTTCAAGTGATGAGTTAATCAATTCTACTCAGTGTCTCTGAGATATAGGAGCTCTTCATAGTGAGGAAGCATCTTTGCCGTCCTGTCTGAGCTGTCCCTAGGTTCAGTGTGTCTCTGTCTTGCCTGGGCTCTGCTGTTCCTCCACCACAGGCTTGATGTGGGCTTATAAAAATCACTTGGTTCACTTGAAGCCAGCTCATAGCGCATGGGAAAGATTCGCATCGTCTCAGATGGCTGGAGCTTCTTGCTGTCTTTCAGTTATTTTAGTTGTTAACAATGAGGTGTGAACTTCCTGTGAGCAGAACTGCCTTTCTCTTGCTTGGGATACTGTCATTCAGAAATGAACAAACTGCTACCCTTTAACTTTTGTGTTTTGGCCTCCAATCACAAAAACCCCAAGCCCTCCTTCTTCAGAGAAGCGAATCCTCAGTTTGACTGCTTAGGAACAGGTACGTGGTGATCGGGGCATTACACTAATAAGCAAGTTATCTGTCCTTAGTTAATTCTGACCAATTAAACACTATTTTTAAGTGAGCACTCGCAGGTGTGATTTTAGCTAATCCTAGGGAAGTCTTTGTGGCTAGTAATTAATTCTGGTAATTTATTCCGCTGCTGAACTAGGGTTCAACAAATAACTGCACTGTTTTGACTTAAGCAATGCTGACATGAGGAGATGTGTTGAAAATTTTGACCTTTGTTAAAAAGTTGAAGCTCTATTAAACTTTAGCTGAGGAGAACAACACCTCTAGGTCTACATTTTGGTGTTTTCATCCCCTAAATAAATTGATGTAGGCAAAGCAGCACTGGATGATTTGGAATGGTTTCTAGACCTCTACTTTTTAAGAGAATCTTCTCCTACAGGCTGCAACATCAGGTGATGTCCAGCTCTATTGTGATGGTGCATTCAGACTCTTCTGCCCAGTTCTTCTTTTTGTGCTACTTTACTAGCACACTGTCGCAACACTGGTGCCATTTGTTGAAAAGATAAAAGTTCTTTTACTCTAGAAAAGCAAAAGTAGTACAACTAAGTTGATACTTCTGTGTATAAATATTACTGCTATTTAATAATGATAGGAATCCTCCTTTTTTGAGGTGAAAACACAAGAAGGACTGTCTTCTGAGAAGCTGTTGTGACTCGGCTTCAGTCAGGTTTTTGAATAGTCATTAAATGGTTTATCGTGTATGAGAACAGAACAAAAACATTTTTGTATTGGAAGAATGAGTATCTGGTATGACAGTACAGAGCAAAAGTTTATTATGCATATGCAGTTGAAATAAGTTAACTTCTTTAAACTGTATTGTAGGCACAGTGCTCCTGTATTTGAAAAAGTTTCATGACTCCATATAACCATATCAACATGTTTCCATAGTTAATTTCCAGCCTACAATTGTATTATCTTTTGTCTAATGGAACATCATCATATTAAGTAAACTAATAACCATAATGTTAATGTTGTTGATGTTTTATTAGATACTACATTAAAAAAACCTAACAAGCTACAATCCTGCATTCACTTAACTGGGATATTTAACTCATGAAGCTTTTCTGTGAGGGGAGAATTAAGGTTGCATTTGAAAATACTGTATTCGCTACTCAAACTGGACCAGTATAGGACAGCATGCCATATTGTTGCTTGTGAGGATATCGAATATATACCCAGTGCTCTTCAGCACTTCTCTGCAGAGAGGAATGCATTTTATACCTGTCACATTTATGTATATCTACATGTATTAAGCAAGCAGAGAAATAATGGCAGTGAGTATAAATGGCTGATGAGGCAATGTAATTACTTGGAAGGGAATGGAGAAATAACTACAAGCCTAGGTAGAACTGAGTAATTTTATTTCAAAATCACTGATAATTATACTGAATAAAGTTATTTTGTGTTAAATTTGCACAAAAAGTTGGCGATATGGCAAATCATGATGTGTCTGTCACACTTTGTCATTCCCTTTGTCACAGGGGATTAATTTCCTTTTTGGTATGGACTTATTTGTATAATACAAATGTTAGCACAGACCAGCCCACCTCTGTATATTATGGAGGGGGAAGGGCTTGCTACATTCTGCATAGCAGTCTACATTGAAAGGGATCAGAGACAATAGTAAAAAAAGCTAGCAAAACAATGAGTCCTTGCAGCACTTCTAACAGAATGGATACGGTCTTTAGATGCAAAAGCTGAATGTGTCTTATAGAAGTATAAGCTATTTATTACCAGTGTATGGTGGCACAGAATCATTGCTGGAATAGAGAGTCCAGTTTGTACATGTCTGCTTTAAGAAAAAATGGATGAAAAACCAAAACAAACAAAACCCAAAAGAACCACCCCCCCACCCCACTCCCTGTTTTAGAGACCTGAGAGATTAATTACAATTGGAAAACCTGTTTTACTGATAGAAAATTTTTTAACTACCAAGCCTAACGTGCTTACTTTAAGTGCTTGAGTTGTATTTTGCAAATATCTATAAAGGAGAGAAAGTAAAAAGCTCTTCAGTTTAGTCGGAGGAGGGGTAATGAGATTGAATGGCTGAAAGTTGAAACCAGATGAATCTGAGCTAGTTGTAACACAAATTATTAAATAGGATAAATTAATCACTGAAACTACTCTCTTTGGATGTGATGGTTTCTTGATCACTCGCTTGTGAGTTAGAACTATGCTTTTAGCAAAGGAGATGATTGCTGTGTAGGTCTGTGGTGCCCCTTGGGTGGAAGGTCAAACAGGTGATCAGGGGAATCTGTTCTTTCTGGGTCTGTGAGGGATTGGTAGACACCACTGGATGCTGTGGAAATTATGTACCAGCCACATTTGGTGTCTGTGCTCAGTTTTATTGTTGGTATCATATCTAGTGAGCTGAGGAGGTTCTTGGTTTTGTTGTTTCTTGTCTATTTTTGACATATCTGCTGGGTTTCAGCTTGTAATTCAGAAAGGAGAAAACAGACCTTATGTCCTGTCCTGTCCATCCATGTGAAGAGCATCTCTAGCTGGAGCAGGCAGAGTTCAGAGTGGAGGGTGAGGTGAGGCTTTTGTTTGGTACTTTCAGTAGTTTGGGTTTGGTTTATTGTTTTGTTTGTTTTAGGAAGATGAATGTAGTAAGACATGAAGTTTTACATCCATGCATGTATCCTGCTGGAGTAAAGAAGAATACAAGGAGAATAGAGTAACATGAACTTGTGATCAAGGGTTTTAAGCAAACTTTGCTTGATCTTTTGGAAAAAAGGTGAATTTGCCTGGGTCGTAGAAAATGAAAAGCTTGAGACCTTCCATTGTTTTCCAAATTCATTCCATATCAGTAGCAACTGGATTTTTTTTTTTCTGGTGACTTTTTTTTTTTTACCCATATAAAATAAAGTTTGCCTTAATCAAATTTCAAATACCAGCATGCTTCTGTTGCCAGTTCGAACTTCTGACATGCTTGGTATAGTAAGGGCTTCCACAGAATGATGGAGATGGCTAGGTCAGTTTCTGGCGTGTTTCTGGATTTGCCACTTCAGGTCAGAGCATGGGACACAAGGTGGAACTTTGCAACACTGCTGCATCTGGGCAGTGGACCCAAGTTGGAAATTTGATATTATTTGCAGGAGTAACAATAAAATTCATATGTGCAGTTTAATGTCTTAAAAAGAAATTAATTGTGCTTCTCTCCACAGTGGCAATGCTTGTATAGAGGTCTCTCTAAACTGTGTTGGTGGGGAGGACTTTTGTGGAGAATGAAGCGTTGTGTTTTAATGAAAATGCAGTGTATTTAACTGGTTTTACAATGTTATGGCAGAGCTCTGTTTCACCTAGTATGGAGAGATCGGTGAGGATGTCAGAGAAGATACCACTGCCTTCGCTTCTGACATGTATTGAGCATGAATTATTTATGGTACTTCACTGCAAATGGAGTGTTCTGTAGTATATTTGTAAATAATGAATTCTTTATGACAGGACATCTCTGTCTGTGGATCCTATGTCACAGAACTGGTTTTCTAAATACACTTCATGATAAGATATCTAGCCTTTTTCCCGGATTGCCCTGTAATAAAGTACTTCTGTATTCCTGCTGTATCTATTATCCATTTTGACTCTGAGTCATAAATTATGTATAGATACATACAAATGTAAAAGTTTGTGCCATTTCTTGTGAGTCAATGTGTTAAGTTTATTTTATAATAAGAAGCGGATATCTGTATATGTTAACATTCTGATTTTTGTGTGGTGTGAAGTCAGGTTAGTAGAAGACTATGTATGTGCCATGTAAATTAAGTTTGCTTCTTTTAACTTTCCTGAAGAGTACATGTTTTTGTAAGACTTTTTTTTTTTTTTTAATTAAGAACTAGTTTCTGGTTATGCCACTGGTTTGTAGAGATAATGAAAATGCTAAGTGTAGTGTGCAGTTTAGAATGGCTGTATACAAGGTAGGGGGTGATTGCCTGTTGGGACCAGTATGACTTTGGGGCTAATCTCTTCCCTCACTTGTCTATGCAGTTGGAGTAGGTCTCACTCGAAGGCTTGTTTTTTGTAGGAGCCTCCTACTCTTCTTTCCCTGACAGGACACTAGTGAAACCTCTCTAGCTCATTAGGATAGTCAGTGGCAATACGTGAGTGTAAACTGCTCACCCTCTGCAAAACGCTGACACCACCTTTCAAGCATCCCGCCTAGTTTCTTCTTGCCATGGGGTTGTGGAAAAGGCTGCTTTACCTGCTCCTGCCTGCGATCACCCACATGAGCATGGAAAGCTTTTTGGTGGCACAGGAGAAGCTGCCACATTGGGGGAGTGCAGATTTGTGGACCACCAGTGAGTGGCTGAAGAGGTTGACTTTGCGCATGCTGATGAACTCGACACAGCTGTCTAGTGAACCAGGCTGCTGAAAAGATCCAAACGATCCATAATTTTCTACAAGGAAAAGACTAGTTTGCCACGTAGCCTGTTTCAGTAACCTGTTTTTCCGTATGGTCCATGGCTGGACCCATGTGCTTGGTGAGAGGGCAGCTGGCTGGGGTTAAGGCTGGGAGCTCTGTGGAGCAGATTGGCAGTGGAGCCTCCAGCAGAGTGGGAGGCTGGGTGGCCGGTGGCTGGCTAGCATGGTCCAGAGGCGTGTTTGGAGTGACTGCGGGAGCAGCACCTTTACCATCTTAGCCATGCTTGCCGGGCCAATGTGATATGCTGGTTATAGAGCCACATGGATGAGAAGTCTGCCAAGAGAGAAAAATGCTTTTATTTTTGTATGCTAAAAAAGCCTAAAGAAATGCTGTATTTTCCTTCTGCAAAGAGAATGGGATGTCTTCCATTAAATTACCTGTTCCAGCCTCTTCCCTTGCTGTCCTCCCCTTTCCTACCCATCATCTCTTCCTTACACCCACCCCAGCCCCCACCCCCAATTACTTTCAGGAACTTTGTACCACTTATCAGTTGTCAGTCACTTAGTTTTGCAGCTACTGTTTTAGTAAGATGTTTTATTCCCTCAAAAAGAGAAAGAAGTTAATGCTGGATGCCTGACTGCCCTGTATGGCTGCCAGTGTTGCCTAGCAGCCAGCGGGAGGAGTGGCTCTCCCCTCCTGAATCATCTACTGAGAGAAACGAAAAGACAGTTATTACTGGTTAGGTTCATTAACATATTTCTTTTTTTTTTCTGTCTCTCATGCATGCGCGTACACACTTACCTGCCCTCTGCACAGCAGTTTCTCACAAGCTATGAAATGGAGTCTCCTGCATTCAGGTGACCCTCACTGCTCACAGGCTTATGTCAAATAATACAGTAACTGTCTCAGATGACTAAGGTCTTAGTCCTCAGCATCATATATGTACTGCATACCTGTTTTACCAATTCTTGAAAGAGTGGGATTGGTTAGAACTTCGGCTGACAAGGTCATGGTTTTGCATACTGGCGTCTTACCTAAGATTTCCATTTTTAGTTGCAGGGTGCTTGGCGCTTCTCACCACTTTTCCTCATGTTCTCTGACAGAGTAGCTCTGCTTAATCTTCATGTGGTAGCTGGAGATGTCTTCGACTTGCAGCCAAGAGCTGTGACCTCTTCTGTTACCAGGACTGGTAGAAAAAGGCACCTGGCCTCGACCACGTTGGTGCAGGGTTGTGAGAACTTGGAGGGAGGATGGGATCTTAACTGGGGAGGTCTGGGTGTGCTGGGTTACTCTGAGTCTGTCCCAGGGAACAAAACACTCCAAAACCACAGTGAGTGGCCAAGGATGGTGGTGTTTGTTAAACTGATGCGGCAACTTCAGTGCACATGAGTGATGGAGGCATGAGTCTCTGAAAGAGAGTGGGTACCAAGATGTCGTTTGTGGAACTTCAACCTTGTTCCAGAAGAATTTCTGTAAGTGTGATCTGGTGAAGAAAGGATTAAGAATGCCTCTGACCCTTGGTATATCTAGTTAACTAAATTGCTTTCTTATCTTGCTGTGGTTCTAAGTGCCAGTATAATGGAATGTTTTGAAGCAATGACTGTCCTCAAAGGGATGAGCTGTGGAGTGTCCAGTGCAGTGGGATCCTTTCTTACTTCTTTCTCCTCTAAACATGTTTATTTGTGATGGGCACCTCTAATTTCAGTGGAAGTGAGTGAAGCAAACAAAGAAGCTGCTGGCTGCATGTCACCCAGTTTTGTTTTGTTATACTTCTCATTTTAAGGCAGATTCCTAGACAGCTGTGAACCTAGAGTTGGAAGAACGAGCACATGATTTATATGAAGAAATATAGCGGGTAGTGCTTGGATTTTCTTTTTAAAAGGATAATTGTGTTAATTTGCTCGAGACACAATTATCTCAATGGGATTGATTTGTTTAATTAACTCGGGATGCCTGCAGGTTAAATAGTGAGTATAAATAGAAGGACAGCAGGGAATGCATCACTAATGTTTGTATTGCAGAAGGATTGACTCATATGTAAATGAAGTGCTGCAAGCCTGCCAGGCTAACCTAGTTCTGGGGTGGTTTCTAGATACAAATATCTCTCATGCTGTCATGCATAACATGGGGCTTATACGCTCAGAAATAAGTTGAAGAGTGTACACCATAGTATTAATGGCAAAAATACCCTGTTCCTTTTGTAAATATCTTGCGTATGAACAGTTTTGTGAACACTGCAGAGGGATAATCTGAAGGATGTGGTTTGTGCTGGACCACTGCGATGACACTGGCTTAATGCAACCCAGCATCATCTTCAGTGTGGTGCCCCTCTTGTAAGAAATCGGTGCAAAAGCCACTTCTGAAGAGAGAGCACAACTATGCCGTTCCTTAGGCTGAAGCCTTGTAACAAAACTTTCGTATATTCCCTTGTTCCTGACTTTTTTTGCTTTAGTATGTTGACATACCATTCTGCACTTCTGCAGGGGGTGGGTGGCTTAATGGACCAGTTCTGTGACTATGTGTGTCCTTTGCCTACTGTTTGAGAGAGCAGTACCTGATACTTTAACATGTCCCTTGTCCTGAGATTGACAATTATGTTGAACTCCCAAAGGGGAAATTTTGAGCCTTTTTGGTTAGTATTTGGTCCTGTACTGTGAAAATCTTGGATCCTGCAAATACAGCGAGGAAAGGCAGGTGTTTCTTAGCCTTCCGCTTGTTGTCATGAGCTATAGCTGTAGCACACTGTCATGAGCTATATAAAACTGTAATATTTACCTGAATCTTTCCGATGTCTTCATCACAGCTTGTGACAAAATATTTTGCAAGCTGAGCACTGCATAAAATGACAATAAAAAAAGAGCACTACACAGAACCAAGCCAACTAAACAAACACACGTTTCCTTTTAGCAACTTTAAGTGTATTGCTGCTTCAAAGATGCCGTTGCTTCTGCATGAGGAGAGTGTGTAGGAGCACTGCGGTCTTTCACAATTCTTTTTTTTTTTTTAATATATCCTTGACAATTTATTCATCTCCCGTTCGTGTGGTTGCTTCAGGCTTCTCCCTCCTTTCTGTGAGAAATCTACCTTTGTTCCAAATTATTCTTGTCCCTGTTTTCTGAACCTTTTACTACATCTGCTCTCTCAAGAAGAGATCGGATGATAAGAGCTGAACACAGCACTCTGATGGAGAACATGCTTCTGATTTATGCTGTGTCCTTTAGATAATCATGTGAATGCTTTCATCTTTAAAATGGAAAAAAAATATTTCTCAGTTGTATCTTTGCATATCTAACAGAGTTTTTAATTTAGACTTGATTCTGCCTTGGCTCAAATATTGAGTTTCTCCAGAACCGCTAAGTCCAACAACGAGTTTTGAGTGCTTCACATTTTTCTTTTAAATGCGTTTAGCTTTTTATTGATCTGCAGTGGATTTAATTTGCCCCTTGGCCTGGCCTCGCATGGTTCATCTGGAATTCTTTCCAGTCTTTTCTGGTTTGACCAACCATAAATAACTTGGTCATCTGTGGATTTTAGCTGTTCAGGTTTTTGGGAGGGGAGAGGAGCTGTTGCCTTCATGTCTTTACAGTTCATTCAAGAATACAAGAAACATTGCTCTCCCCAGTGCAGAGCTGAGGGCATCCCTCCCTGATATTTTTTTTTCCTGGCCTTATTGAAAGCTCTTTCTTTTGGTTTTGTGTATTTTCTGTGTCTCTCTGCTGCTTTCTAATCTGCATAACTACTATCCCTCAATTTTCTTAGTAGTCTAACAGGATTTTTTTCCAATATTATTTGCAAGTCCAATTCCTAGCCTTAGAAAATGCATACTTACATTGACAAGCCAAAAAGACTCATGAACATTGAACAGAAAAGTATAGAAGTGTGTATCTGTTGGAGAAACTAGGCTTGGAAAATTCTATCCCGTTGGAAATACTTGATTTATGTGCACTCGGTCTGTAGCTCTCCCACCTTCAGGTCACTATTACTCTAGCCTGTGTTTGCACAGCTCAATGTTATATCCTAATCCTTCATTTACGATTAGTCTGTTTTGACTGCAGAGAACTTTTTCTGTCTTTCGCACTATTTCCAGTGACAGTAATTATCCTGCCTTATTATTTGTCTGCCTGAAGGAGAGTTGTCTTTGGGGTGTTTTTATAGAATCATAGAATAACCAGGTTGGAAGAGACCCACCGGATCATCGAGTCCAACCATTCCTATCAAACACTAAACCATGCCCCTCAGCACCTCGTCCACCCGTGCCTTAAACACCTCCAGGGAAGGTGACTCAACCACCTCCCTGGGTAGCCTGTTCTAGTGCCCAATGACCCTTTCTGCGAAAAATTTTTTCCTAATGTCCAGCCCAAATCTCTCCTGGTGGAGCTTGAGGCCATTCCCTCTTGTCCTGTCCCCTGTCACTTGGAAGAAGAGGCCATCACCCTCCTCTCTACAACCTCCTTTCAGGTACTTGTAGAGAGCAATGAGGTCTCCCCTCAGCCTCCTCTTCTCCAGGCTAAACAACCCCAGCTCTCTCAGCCGTTCCTCGTATGGCCTGTTCTCCAGCCCCTTCACCAGATTCGTTGCTCTTCTCTGGACTCGCTCCAGAGCCTCAACATCCTTCTTGTGGTGAGGGGCCCAGAACTGAACACAGTATTCGAGGAGCGGTCTCACCAGTGCTGAGTACAGAGGGAGAATAACCTCCCTGGACCTGCTGGTCATGCTGTTTCTGATCCAAGCCAAGATGCCATTGGCCTTCTTGGCCCCCTGGGCACACTGCTGGCTCATGTTCAGTCGGCTGTCAACCAACACCCCCAGGTACCTCTCCTCCAGGCAGCAAGGGTTTTGAAGGGTTTTGGTTCTTAGTAGCAGGTCCCTCAGCCTTTCCAACCCTGCCTTCTGCTAGGAAGATTCTCTTTCTGTACATGTCACTTGAAGCCAGGACATCTATATACGTTTTATACCACTCGTGAAAATATTGGAGCCCTAGAATAAATGTCATACTACTTCTGTCTTGCCATCAGCCTAATGAGTGCTGTTACTCTGTTGTCTCAAGATAGACTTCAACCCTTCTGGTGTTTAACATAGATGCTGTTTTACCCTAGATTGTAGATACATGTTTCTCTTCTGTCTGTAAAGTAGCATTTACCAGGCCTTGAACTGGAACTAAGTTTACCAAGTATTACTCTTTTATCTTTTCAAGTAAATACTGCAAAGGCAAGTGTTAAAGGAGCTTTTGTAATTCGCAGCAGTGATCTCCCAACATCTGTGGTTGTTGGGAGGGGTTTGATTCCCCTTCATCCGTTCTGCTTGGGTTAGTGTATTATGGCAGTATTTGAGGATGATTTGAGATCTGTTGAAGGCTGCATTACAAAATTCTTAAAGTTTCTTTGAAGCTCAGGAGTTAAGGAATAGCAGCTTTTCTTCCCAAGATGCAGTTTCTGACCCAGTTATGTAGATTTCAGTTACAGGGATTCATTGATGTAAACCACTTTTGGTTCTGCCTTGAAACCACTCTGGGAAAAGGTCTTTGTACAAGGTTTGGAGTTTGTTTGTCTTTTAATCTTTTACAGTATTGAAATATTAAGTAACTTAATACTACTGCAAGAGCTTATTCTTTCAGTCCTTGGCTTTTCCTGAGAAGTGAACATGTCTCCTCAGAGGCACTTTGAAAATGATGCTACGCAGATGTGCGGGGATGTGCACACACCCAAACAGCACCACGGGTTCAACTTCAAAAGCCTGGGGTAGTCAAGGGGGTAAGATCACGGAGGAGTCTAGTAGGCTCATCTGACTGCAGACTAGCACTGAGTATTTAACTTCAGAAATCATAAAGTACCTTGCTAGTGTAATGTACTTACTTTGTGTTTTACAACGTACTCAGATATACTCGAAATATATTTTTCCAGTGCATAATATTTCTAAATTACAAATCTCTAACACAGATAGTATGTAGCATGCTTTTCTACAAAATTACCAGCAAGTTTCTTCCGGACTGCACAGGATGGTTAATTAGGACAGTTCTAGGCATTTTGTTCCTATATATTATGTCGATTCAAGAAAACACATTGCTGTTTGGTGCATTTAATGGACTTGCAAGATAGGTTCATAAATTTGTGCGATACATTATAGTACAGTTTGTGTAGTAGGTTATTATAGACCAGGTAAGGAAAACTGATTATGAAAGGCACCCTAGGCACTTCAGAAAAAGTTAAATTTAAAGTGGAAATCGGTATTTCTCTTGGAGTGGACTTGTACAGGAGTGCAAACTAAGTAATACAGTTGGATGGAGAAGCAAGTTGTATGTGCTGCAAAGACTACATCGAACGAGGCAGAACCAGTATGACAAATAGCAAAGGGGCCTAGAGACGGACGAAGGAGTACGTCGATTCAGATTCTGAGTTTATTTGTAAGAAGTTGTCCAGGATGATGATGTGAAACTCTCGAGGACCATCAGGAATGTGAATGAAAAGCTAGAAAAGACCTCAGGTAGAGAATAAGGAAAAGGTTCGAGCAAAATGCTTTTGGCTTTTGATATGACAAAGGCTATCTGTTGCTGCTCTTCAAGTAAGCCATCCAACCCCCCCACTGTCTTTTTCTACAGAAGTGCTTTTTTTTCCTGTGTGATATTTTAAGTTAGCCACATCTTCAAGTAAAGTTGCATTTGACTTGCTTTTGATTTTAAAGGGTCATTGGGCACTTAAAGGGTCATTGGGCACTGGAACAGGCTGCCCAGGGAGGTGGTTGATTCACCTTCCCTGGAGGTGTTTAAGGCACGGGTGGATGAGGTGCTGAGGGATATGGTTTAGTGTTTGATAGGAATGGTTGGACTCGATGATCCGTTGGGTCTCTTCCAACCTGGTTATTCTGTGATTCTGTGATTTTATATTGTTGACATTGAGTTACCTGCTTATTGGACGCATTCTTGTCATGCGGGCCATTTAAGGTGCCACCAAGAGATGATATCCTTGAAGGATAATTTCTACGTGAGCCTAAAAATAACATGTTCTGGAATCATGTTTCTCCATATTATTTTACAAGGTTTAAGTATCTTTTTTTTTTCTTTTTCCTTCTGTTGCCCTCACTGAAATGCAGAAAATACATTGACTGAAAGGCTGACTTTCAAAATAAATTTGTGCATGTTTTAAATAACTTTTTACATGGAATCTCTTGAGCTTTTTATCCCCGTATCTGCTGAAATGTCAGTGAAATTTATCTTGTTCCAAGATTTTAACCAGGCAAAATCTCAAAAATGAAATGTGTGTGTTCATTCCCTTTACACTCTTCCCCCCCCACCCCCCAAGTTCTACACCAAATTTTTCTGCTTCTTCCTTCCCTTGGGTGCTTTTTCCTAGTGCTGTTTGCCCAAATGAGTTTAGGGTTGGAATACACAGGTACACCTGATTCCATTGGCCAGCTCTTACGCTCTGGTGTACGTGTATGGATTTGTTTGCCGTAAACCAACGTGTTTACCATGTCTGGTTTGTAGAGACGGGGGGAGCTTCTTAGCACTACATAATATTCTGTGCAAGGGGAGGTTGTTGCAGTTAGGAGTAACTAGTTCATAAAGTAGGACGAAGCTGTTTTTACAGGAGAACTTGCTCTATTTTGCGTGTTTCTTTTGAGTGATGAGTGAAGAAAAAAAACCCATGATTTTTTGCTCTTAATTCTGTGAATTCTTGTAATGTTTAGAAAAAATGCGAATAGAATTTACAAGATTATTGCAAGATTATGCAATGGTCCCATATCTGTGAGCAGTTCAGGAGAAAAAAGTCACGGTTACTTGTACTGTCACTTAAATATGATATGAGAGAAACACACACTTCCCTCCCCTGCTTCCTGCCTCCTTTTATGTTCTTTGCAATGTGAGTATACTAACATCGATTTGAAAGTTATTTTTGTCACCTAGGCCTTCTCCTTCGCATCTACCTCAAAAGCAATGAATGCATCTTGGTGGCCTGTGTTTATTTAATCTCAGGAAGAGCAGAACTTGTTCAGATGACTGCAGAAGCAGGGACAATTGTTTGCTTGAAAAGACAATGGCGCGTATTTGTTAATCTCGTCTTTAAGGTGTTCTGTAAATACTTTTTCCCAGGTCCAGAAGGTAATAGTTGGTAGATGAAAATCCTGTATGAATTATACTCGGTCACCTTATGCAACAACAATGGAAGTGAGAGAAAATGGATAGTGGTCCTTGTTCTGCAGTGTGAGGGCCCTTGACTTACCCAGGGGCAAATAAACAAAATGGATGGATACAATAAAGTAGAAATTCTGGTTTTTTGTCCTCCCTTTCCTCAGCTCTTCACCACTTCTGGTTTTGCATAGATGTGATAAAACTGTTGTTTTTCAGTGTTAAATAATATACATACTTATATAAGAACAAGCTCTATCCCTTTTTTGTGGGTGTGGTACTGCGTGTTAGGATTTTTTTTTTTTCAGATGCATGACAGCAGTTTTAAGGGCTGCTGAGATCCTCACAAAATTTCTTCTTTACAGTGCCATCCAGTAGAAAAGGCCAGCTTGTGTATGGTGCAGGAGGCGCAGCTCGGGCATTTCCTACGTGCCATTTGGCTTTTGCTACCCAGATGGTCTAATAGCACTCACAGCACTTTGGTATGTTCAGTGGGTATTCTAATTTAGGAGTTTCTTATGGGTGGTTTGGTGTGGGTGGGCAGCTCTATGTATTTGTGGGGGGTTCAGCTGGGTGGGTTTTGTGTAGTTTAGCGTTAAATACAGTTCCAGAGGTGGCTCTCTTGTGGTTCTCCAGCATAACAGCAGAAAAGTATTGGATCTTTGCAGAAGGTTTACCCTTCTCTGTGTTTTGTACCATTACACCTGCCTTGTTGCAGATTGCTTTCTTGTAAATTGGTCTTCATTACCAATGCATTGTAGCCTATCTACAAACCAAACGATGATATCTGGTTCCTGTGGAGCTGATACTGGTTATTTATAAATGTGTTTAACTGAGTTTAGTGTTCTTGCAGTTTATGATAGAAAATGTGAAAGATGGCAGTATCGGTAATGGGATAATCTGACTTGTCCTAAGTTTAGGCTTCTGACCAGATCATCTAATGTCAGTAGGCTCCTGACTTCATTAGGCGCCTCTGCAGCTTTTCATTAGGGCTCAGCAGGAACTGAATTTTGGTGTCCTGGGTCACCTTTTTTCTGGAAACTTTTTTTTTTTTTTCTTTTTCATCTCTCTTTTTTTTTTTTTTTATGGGCTGTTTAGGAAACCTGGAGAGATGAGCCAATCAAGTTGGCAGTACTGTTAATTGCACTAACAGTTGTCAAGTGGGACATCTTTGGAGGGTGATAATGAAGGCATTGTTCTGAGGTCCTTTTAAAATAATTTGCCCAGTGCAAAATGCTTTTTACAGACTTGATGCAGAATGATTGCATTTTAAAGAAAAACATATACCTGCATTTCTTGCTTTTCTAAATGCAGCAGGCCTCTGTTAGTTAATAGACTAATACAAGGTCGGTTCCTGAATCTCCTTGCTGTTAAGAGCAAAATACAGTTGAAACTACCCATATTCAAATGGGTTGCAGAAAGTAGTGTACATCACTTATTCCAAGTGAATTGCCTGCTAGCATATGAGTGTCTGTATACAGACAGATCCCTCCTGTTCTGCTAACAGCTGTTGATAAGCATTTTCTGTGATATTAGAAAGTGGTTCAAAACATTCTGCCAAACAGAAACCCTAAATGTTCTTGTGGGTATTTCTCTCCTAAGTGAACTGACAAGCCAGAGAGAAGAGCATGTGAACGTTTGCCACAACCTCGTGAATTTGAGATGATGGAAAATTTTTTATTTGGCACAATTTGGAAAAGTAGTGTTAAGCCAGACAAAGTTTATTTTGCTTTCATTTTAAAATTTAAATGAAAAATTACTGTAGGAATTCTTCCCTGTGATTTTTACATTTTTTAGTAAAAGCATAATAACTTGGACAGGGCTTGTAGTGGCTGGTGGAAGCTTAGCCTGTATGAGATCATCCTTGTAGGGAAAGGCTGGGAGAAGTAATATGGTGCAAGTCTGTGTGACCTCTTTTACTGAACAAGCAGTTACGATGTTTATTACTGGAGTTCGCCGTTTACGGTTGTAAATTATAAATTGAGAAGAAGGATGTGGGTGGTGTGACTCCAGCATGTGCTGTTGGTATCTGAGAAGCGTACGGTGCTGCGTATGAGGGACTGCACCTTAACCCTGTCACCAGACTGAATGGTGTCAAATTTGTGGGATTGGCTGCTCAAACATGGAAGGTCAATCTTTGGTGAACCTGCCCTGGTTTCAGAGAGAGGTTTCGGCCATCATTGGGAACCTTTAATTACATGTCGCCTACTTATGTACACTAGGTTCTCCAACGTGTGCATTTTTCTGCTCATCTCCACTTCTCCTGTTCACTTCCCATATGCTGCTCTAGCTGCAAGTTGTGCAAAGGGGGCTGCATGGGCAGGTCACAGCGTTGCCTCTTAGGGGTTCTTTCTCAGTCTGTCTGAAATCAGTGAATGTGGACTTGCTGAGGAGAAAAGACAGATTTCTCTCTAGTGGTCACTTTTTGGTTTTGAGGGTGAAGAGAATGGCTTTAACTATATCTTTTGATGAAAGGTATATTTAAGTTGCTACAAAAATGGTATGTTAGGAAAACAGTTTAAATACTTAAGGAAAAAAGAGCTATTTTAGATAGTTCTTTGAGGTAAATGTACTTGTCACAGAATTTATTGAGTCGTGTGGTCGTTCTGAATTCATTTGACATGATCATTATTCACTTATGCTGTTTGTTTCCTGTTTCATTATATAAGTTAGCAAACCACTCTAGGGTTACCTTTACTTTTATTTGTATTAGAAATTGCACCATGAAAAATGTTCTCATTGGGTTGCCTGCTGCTGAGCCAAGAGCTCTAAATAAAGTGGTTTCTAATTGAAATACAGGAGAACCACAGAACCATTACAATTAATGTACCCTCTAGTTTTAGTTTCTCTCTTTTTTTTTTTTCATCTTTTTTCCCCCCACATATTGTTTTAATTAAGTGAACCAAGTTTCTTTTCACCCTAGTTATGAGAAAGTAATTTCTTGCTGAACCAAGTGCTCCAGACCTTTGTCTGGTATGTATAATCTTCTCTGTATATGCCTACCTGTGATGCTGGTGGTGTTTCTGTATGCTTTTCTGGGTAAGTGCCTAGTGCTAGAAATACCTGAGGCTGCTTTTTTGGTTTTTTTTTATTTAATTTCAGAGTTCACTTACAGAGAAGAAATAATACTTAGGTAGCACTATGGAAGAGGTACTTTGTGAGAAAGCATCCATGTGAGTATCTTGTGATCTGCAGGCAGTTGTTACTTGAGAAATGGTTTTGTTTTTGATTGGAAGGGTGGACACATCTTGCCACTTGTGTTTTAATGGAATACTCCATATGCCATCTAGCCAAATCTCTTTCCAAACATTGAAGTTTTGTGCCAACTAGAACATCAAATCAAGAGAAAAGAGGTGTGGTGTTTTCTTCAGTACACCATAAATGTTAAAACCCAGTGTATCTAAGGTGGGTAAATGCGGATCTTTTTGTATATCGGTCTTTTTGCTTATTTTAAAATAGCAAATGTGTGTAATTGCAGTTGTATGTTAGTTTGGAAACAGGTAGACAAGTATTCTGTTTATCTGTAAATGGCTGCTTTGTTGGGGTTTTAGGTCACTAATTCAATATTATCTGCTTAGTCTGTGATGAGAACTGTATCAATCATCTAATCTGTTGGATTCCTGCCTCTTGTGAGAAACATTATTTTTGCCCTTTTTGCAATGGCTGGTGCTATGGCACTAAATTTTTTTCTTCCAATATTCAAGAGATCCATATCATTCATTCCTAAGATTCAGAATTCATATACGTATGTGCTTTGCTCTAATAATCTGCAGTTATAATTTTTAATTTTCTGATTCTGTTTGTTGACATGGTTTTCTTTTGTTCAGATACAGCAGTCATGACTCATCTGGCAAACTATTTGATTCACACAGCTGATTTTTCACTTTTTTTTAAAGCCTCTGGGAGGAGGGGGAGAACTTTTTTCTTACTACTTCACCAGGTATAGGGGTAGAAGCTATGAGGACTTTTCCTTCCTTCTGCTCATTGGAAATAAAGCAGATGCTAATAATCCTGTGAGGCCAGACCTGGTTATCTATGGTGGCTTTTTAGGCATGGGAATGGAGTCAAAACCCAAAACCAAGTCAGGATTTGCAATCTTACCTAAAGCCTTATCAGTTTAGGACTTTCCAAAAGACATAAGCCCACTGGAAATGGTGACGTTCTAAAGTCCAGAGCAAGTTCTTTCTGATATTAACCCAGTATTCAGGAGAACGGTGTTTCCATTTGAGGATACAGCTAAAATGGAAATGAGCCTACTGTCTTGCTGAAGATTTTATTTTTATTGTGTATCATATTGTTGTTAAGAGCCTACAAGAAGCTGAAAAATAGAAGTGAGATCTGGAAGAAGTACGGCCCCAGGCATAGAGCACCAAAATGTCTCATTGTCTGCTTATGGGGAAGATTTATACCTTGGACAGAAGATCAGTAAAGTTATGTCTGCAGTTATGCTACCATTTTTTTCTCCCTTAGGTTAAATGGACAGTGTAACCCTTTAGAGAAGTAAAATTAGTGATTGACACAGACTACAGAATGAAGCTTGTATGTCTGTGGCAGACTGCAGCCTCTGCTCTTTGTGCTTGGAAAAGGATGAAGATACGTGAGTGTTCTCAGTCTCATCTTCCTCATCAAACTCACCAGAAGCCTCAAATTAGGGAGATCTAATGCCTGTTCAGCTCAGTATTTAATTTCTTTAGTCCTATGTTGTCTAGAGTAAACTACCAGTAATGTGCATTTTAGTATAAGAAATATTTTTCAGTTCGAGATTTCATAGTTCAGACTGGTGAATAAATTGTCAGACTCTGATCTTCAGGTTCTCCTGTCTGGAATGGGCATATCTGTCAGAAATAAGGATATAATAATTATTCAGATGGATCTCCAGGACCATCTGTAATTGTACCCCTGGTTTGCTGGTGAACTGGATGCCTTAGCAATGTCTGCGTTTAGTTACATGTGAGGAGTACCAGAGAGTTGTTTTTCCTCTTATACAAACACAGAAAGATTGTTTCTCTTCATCAGAAGCTCCTGATATGTTGGTGGCCTGCGATAGGTCATGTCTGGAAGAGCACTCCAAAAGGCATCTGCATGGAATAGCAGGCTCTAGGTTGTGGCTTCTGCTGGTGCACCGGGAGCAAAAAGAGAAGGCTGGAGTTGGCTTAGAAGCAAGGCACCTTAGGCTGCTACTCACCTGTTTTCAGTAGTTGTTTGCTTTGTGCAAAATGACTGTAATAACGTTTGAGAAAAAAAACGTTATCTTATCTGTGTGTCAGTGGGTTGGCTCAGTAGAAAGTCTCTGGGGAATGATGGCTCAGATTTGCAGGGCTTCAGAAAGCATCAAAATTTGATTCAATCATAGGTCTCCCTGTGATGGAAGACTACTTCATACCATTCCTCTTTCTGGCAAAGGCAGGAGATCTCACAGGAACGGGGGATTATGAGTAGTACGTTCTGACCATTTCAGCCTTGCAGAACTCAGTGCCTGGAGCTAATGAGCTTACAACTGAAATTTTCAGTGTGTAAAGGAATTTCATCCACTATGAAATGTAGCCTAAGCTAAAACTCACATACTGAAGGTGTAAAAGAGAGGTGCTGCTTTTGAGATAGCTAGGGAATTACTGGAGAACATACCAGCAGGACAGTATGGGACCACATTGACCCGTTGTAGTCTGGCATTACCAGAGACATTGATGCAGGGGAAGATGAGGTACGTAATGCCTTAAAGTTTTTCTGTAAGATGGGCTTCCTCCAGACCAGTGTCCTGTAGCAAAACGGAAATTAAACTCAAATCTATAGCAGGGATCTCGATATTTAAAAAATAAATTTAAGAAAATCAGTCTCACTGTAACTCTTCACCTTTCAAAGGTCATCTTTAAACATGTGGTTACGTTGCGTCATACCACATCTGACACAGACTGTTTCTGTAGTTAGAATTTTCAGTCCAGAAATGCTAAGACCACAGCAGAAAACAGTACTGTTTTAGGTATCTTTTTTTTTCTCATGTAGGTACTTCTTATCCAGAAGGCTTGTCTCTGAATATTCCATAAGGACAATTTGATTTTTTTAAATTTTTTTTTAGGTTGTTCCATTGCTTTTTAAAAAAGGAATCATTATTTTGTACAGACGAAAATCACATTACTGTTGTTCTGGCCTGATTCTTGACGTCTGAAGGAAACCAAATATTTGTACATTAGGTATTTGGAGGCAAATACTGAGGTTAAACTGTGACATGACTTTAAATATATGCAGTACCCTTATTTCATATTATCCATCCTACTTATAATCATTTAACTGAAGTATGGTAATAAGAAATTTCCACTGTGAGATAAAGGAACAAATGTCAGTTGTACATATACTGGAGAAAACCCTTCTAATAACATTATAGCTCTCCCCAGGCAGTCTCTGCTTGACGTCTTTGTCAAGTGAGACCACTATTTGAAGACCTACCTTATGCCTGTGCAGGCTGATGCTTTCCTCTTCTGGATGTAGTCTTGGGGGAGGACTGTTGTGGAATGACTCAGTGCTGTGCTGGGTTTGGTCACCATAAGCCTACTGTCTGTCCTGACTCTCAGGTAGCACAGTGCAGTGCATGCTATCTGTGTACTTCAAGAGAATTAATTCTGTCTTTTATTTTCATTTCAGTAACACACTATCCATTTTCACACAACTATTCATTCATTGTTTAAAACATTTCTAAGAGACGCTTTTCTTGGATGACTTGCATCAGTGCTAAAAAATGTCAACCAGACAACAAAGAACAACCCTTCAACAACCCCACCACTCTAAAGATAAAGTTTTACAGCATGCATCTAAGTTAAGGATAATGAGGATTGAACAAGAGGAATAATTATGTTTTCTTAACACCAATGCTGGTGGTGTGCCGTGGGAGCTAACTGCAGGGAAACAAGAGTAAGGCTTAGCATCTTTTCAGGCCACACAGTGGTGGCACCACCTTTCATTTGGAAGAGTACCGCTATGCTTTTTGAGTGGGAGTGAGTTTTTGGAGACTTGTGCATCTGCTGGGCTGCATGCTCTTACCTTCCCTTGTGTCTGGTTATGTTGAAGCTTTGGGAAGGTCTTTAGGTGCTGATTCTGGGTAAGAGAGACTGAAGCACTGCCTGCTCAGGTTAGGCTGGTATTACATTAGCTACTTCTGCTTCTGATGTGCTCAGCACATTGGTGATGTCGCTCACCTTTTGTTTCTGTTGCAGTTGTTTTTACCTCCTGTTTTAATTGGTTTTTTAATCAACTCAGAATCCCTTACTCCCCTTCTGTAGCCTCAAGTTATGTTTGCTGCTATTTGTGGTGATGAGGTTGTTAGAAATGGCATTATCAGTTGTATGTTTCAGTCATGAAGTCCACAGTTGAAACTAAAAATACCTGAGGTTTGTGGCATTACTTTTAAATCCTCTGGGCACATTGCTTATAGCCGCTGTTCCTTAGGCAGCTCCCAAGGATGCATCAGTGGGGAGGTTAGCATGCGTCCTGCTCAGAGTTACAAATGACTTTTCCAGTTAGATCTCTTGGGTGGATACTCCAGAGAGGCTTGAATCTGCTGTAAGTGAAAAGTGAACAGAAGGGAAACCACGAGTGTGTCAGCTCCACCATCTTCTTTCCAGAATCCTGTGATAAATCAGATAACACTGTTCTGAGAAATGCTTGCTTACTAATTATTGAAATAACATTACCTTTCTTTGTGTCTGTAATCAGCATTTCAGCTTGAGTCTAGGTCTTGATGATAAATGAGCCTTGCATGCCATAGATTCAGTAAATGATGAAAAACTGAAGTCTGTGTTTGCTTACTGTCATCCTCCATAAAACAAAACTGAGCTGATTTCTAAGCAGAAATGGTGTCAGAAATTATGTGGTCTAAAGGAGGAGGTTGTTTTTGTTTTTATTTCTCCATTTCCTCAGCGGGTGGCTCACAGTACACGTAAACAATGCAATAAATAAGTACTCTGATAAGTTCAACCTTAGCTAAGATAACCATGGAAAATCCTTTTATGCATTTCTAAATCAGAGGATAAAAATGCATCTACAAGCTGGTAGAATTATAGGGTGAGTCTTTAAAAACATGGTCTACAGCAACCTAGATTTCCAGATAGTGCACTCTGAAACTTAATATCCTCATAAAACAATTGATGAAAAACATTGATGTAAAAATATCTTGTGTATGTTGGAGATAGCAGTCTTTTAGAGAGAGTGAGGAGGCTGAAAAGATAGGGCAAGCTCTGTGCAGTGGTACTGAGGTTCTGTCTGTGGTGCCAGCTTGCGGAGTTTGAGACTCAGAACTCAATATGTGGGCATTTGAACAACACAGTGTCTGAATGCAACACTTAACATGCCTAGCATAAATTCTGCTCAGATATCTAGTTTGTTTAAAGTTATGAGCTTATTCTGAAGATGCTGGAGGTCTTCTGCAGACTGTTCAGAAGGATAATTCATAGATACTTCTCTAGATGCCACCACGGATTTTGACAGAAGTCTGATGTCTTGATGAGAGAAAGAGAAACCAATGAGCAGACTGTGGAAGGTTATTCCAGAAGGCGACTTCAACAGCTCAAGTAAACAGGACTTTATAATATGTTCCCTGCTACTTCCTCGCAACCAAAACTTTTATGAGGTTCATTTGGCACAGATCTACTTGCTTGGAGGGTGATTATGTGTAATTAATGCTTCTTTCAGGTTACTGTGACTTCAGATAAAATTGAGACTTGGGCTCCCTGTTGCAGAGCCTTCAATTCCTTCACCTTGATGGAAAGCACTGTGCAAGGATGCTAGTTAGGTCATGGGGAAATACAGGCAGAGACTTTTGGTTCTTGAATTGTCTGTGTCAGTATTTCGAGCTCTGTCTCTGATAGGGCTGCAAGTGGTATGAAATGGTTGGGCATATGTTGCTTTCAGTTGGAAGTGTGATAGTTGGTAACATTCCAGTAATTCTGAAGGATGACTTGGTCAGCTGCTAGGTAAGGTAGAGCCATAGATGACAAGCAGATTTATTACCTTCTTCAAAAATGCTTCCTACTTACAATTCATTCCCAGATCCCATGGTGTTGTATGGTGTCTGCTATAGAGATGGCTTTTTCCTTGGTGCTTGTTAGGTGCTCTCTGGAAACTCCTTTTTGTGACAGAATCACAGAATTGTTCTGCTTGGGAACAAGCTGGCAGTTTTGTCAGAAATAAAGCTTTAGCCATTAATTTATTTAAAAGGCCCTTTCCTTAAGGTGTTCTTTTATTCTTTATTTTCCCCTCAGTGGTCCACAAAATTAAAAAAAAACTAACTGCCACCCCTCTCTTCGCATCCCCTCCTTTCTCCTGCCCTGCCCCAGAAAATCTGTACTGGCTGAATAATTCTTTTTAGCCTATCTAGGAAGGAAGACAATACCCTAATCTGTGTTTCTCTGTTTATATTTCTAACAAGTAGTGTTAAGCAAGATGAACTTGCTCCTTGCAGAATGATATGTTTACTTTGTCACTTCTGTATAAATATAGTACTTCTGTAAGGTGTCCCATGTGCTTTGTCACAAGTTGGCAAAATTGGAGAGAGCAGTGCACTGTTGGACCTGCGTTCAGTGTGGGCAGTGCCAAGTTAGAGGAGCTGGGAACGTGCGTGCTCCCAAATTCTAGGTGGTCTTCCAAGAGAAATTGTAGAAGCCAGTCCTTAATGCTTGAGCTGTGTGTCTGTACCTGCAGGATAATAGGGCAAAATGTTCATAGCCTCACTAGGAGATCTTTTGGGAACACTGTTGTTATTTTTGCAAGTATCAAAATGCAAAAGAAAAAGAATTTGGTACAAAAATGTGTCCATAAATTGTGCTTAGCCATTCTCACTTGCCTGCAAGTTGAAGGCACCATGGCATTATAAAGCATTGTCCTTTACCCTTTTATGTGCTACTTCTGGTTATATGGAATACTAGGAAAGGAAACTGAGGATTGGCAAGTATTACCTACTGTACAAGTTCTGTACAAGGGAGAACTTCTTTCTCTGGGGATTGCGAAGGGCTTTGAATGTAATGAAGAAAAAAATATTCGGCGGAGCTAATACTTGTGGGGAATAGATTCTTCCCATAAAGTTGAGAAAGCTACTGAGTGTCAATGTTCCTCTTCAAATGGTAAAAGTAATTGTAAAAGCTGAATGGCATGGCATTTAATTATGTAAGGAACTAAAGGGGCTAAAAAAAATAATAACCTGGTATATCAGAAAGCAATTTAAAAAGTAAGCTAGGGAAAATGGAATATTTCTGTCACAATAAGATGAATTCTACCACTGGCAGTGTTGATTTCATGGCTCATGTTTTGTTCCAAGCAGGTATGTAACTATGGAGGGGAGAGGAGGGGGGAATAAAAAGGCAAATTTTTGATCCCTTGACCTCCTCCCAAGCTAACCCATTCCCCTTCTCAGCAAGAATGGTGAGAAAGATTTGGATAAATATACAAACAGGACTTAAGAATTTAATTAGATCTGTTGGTCATTCAATCTCCAATTGTCTGATTTAATTGTCTCTTCCGAAGGGATCGTTTGAAGCAGAGCTCCATATGCTCTGTGAATGTCAGTAAACTAAGGTTGTTAGTGTACAGTGCAAAGGCCAAAGACGAATTCTTGTGGGTGTTCACAGCCTTTAATAAATTGTGTGGCGGTGCCGAGAAGGAATCGTTCCTTACGCCCACTCACCCTTAAGATGTTTCCCTTCAATTCAGAAATGAATATTCAGTTGAAAACTTATTATACATCTTGTGTCTTTCAAAATATTCTTGGCACTGCATAGGAGTCTGTATAGGGGTAGGGTATTTTTGTTGATTTTTTGGTTGTTTTTTTTTAACTCCTGTCTTATGCATGGGGAATCTGGAGCCAAGTGGTAGCTGTTAGACTTCTAGGTTTGTCCACTTGTTTTTTGGGGGTGGAAGTTTTGGTGGTTTTTTTTTTTTTTTTTTTCGGACTGGTAGAGCTGTTTCCTGAGCTGTGGAGCTCCTGCCCCATCATCTCAGGGCAAGGATGTCACGTTAGCATGGCATGAAAAGACCAAGCATTAGGTTATCAGACTCCTGACAGAAGATCTTGCTATGAAGTACTCTTAACTCTGCCAAACTGGAATAATTAGGGCTAAAGCTCGTTATGGGGAGTGCCTGCTTTAAGTCTTTTTTTTTTTTTTTTTTGAGTGATTGGGGAATTTCTTTCAGGAGAGTGGCTGTCTTCCAGTAATTTTGTGGAATGAAATAATAGTTTGAAGGTTTTTCAAGGAAGCAGGTTTGTTTATTGATGTCATGTTTGGTGATTATTTTGTTTGAACAGTTTTAATCACCTCGTAGTATAAAGCAAGGCACTGAAATTTTGCAGAAGTGTAGGCTTAGGTTATTAAGAATAGTGAAAAGAAGGGCTGGCTGATATGTGTTGCAGTAGAACTCCTTGTACTGAATGATTGGATGATAAAATACCAGAGGAAATTGCTTGTAGATAAACGAAAGCAATGCATGTGGGAGGAGGAGTGGGGTTGCAATGCGGTGTATGCCGTCATGAGTGCTGTACCAAGTGTCACTGCTCTGGAAGGAGGCTTTGTGGTTGTCCTGTGAAAAGAGCAGCATAATGAATGGTAAAACAAGTATCAGTACTCATTAGTGAAGGAACAGAAAACAAAACAGAAAGCATAGAAGGATGGTGCTCTTCTGTCTTCAGTACCATGTGCAATTTTGGTCCTCATTGTCTTGCCATCTCACCTTCCCAAGTCCACAAAATCTTGTAGAGAAATAAATCCCAAGTATGTGGTAACAAAGAGCCACCAGGAGTCCACGGTCTGGAAAGTACTTGACGTGGAAGGGTCTTGTGAAAATGATGAATGTCATGAAGAAGGGGATGGGGAATGAGTGTCCACTGTCCTTCCCAGGATGTGAACATGAAATGATTCTGAGAGAGACATGAAGAGGAAGCTGATGGTTCCTTGGGCAGCTTTGGAACTTCCAGGCCTGTACTACCATTCAGGATGCTATCAGAATTCAGTAAGATGAGGACAAGAAATGATTATGTGGCAGGAGGTATTGGTCATAGACCTGAAAGAGGAGAGTTGGGTAGAGGCAGAGGGGAGACTGGTTAGGTACTGGAGCAGTGAAGATTGGCATGTCAGAGGAGAAGAAAATGCATCTTGGAGTCTGTTTTGCAGAAGGGACTGGCTTAGGGAAAGAAGAGAAGCAGCTGAGTGTAGGAGCTGGAGGAACGGGCAAGCAAAACCCAAACACACTTGCTTACAAGGTGGGGTTTGAGACAGGGTTGTCAGAGTGAATCTGAAGTTCTGCTTTTGGCAAATACCTCTCAAACTCCTGCTAGTGCACCTTCACCTAATGGGTGATGGCTTAACGCTGCCATAAATTTACTTTATTCCACTTAACTGGTCTGCACGGAGGCTGTATTAGACTGACAGAAGAACCATTGCAGCTTTTAGACAGTTCAGTGTAATGAAATATCCTTTTTTAGTTGACACCATACAGATAAAAATATAAGCCAGACTCTTTCGGCTTAAACACCAGAATGAAAGTGTGCTTCTATAACTTCATTTTAGTCTTGTTTATGCAGCTTATGCGAAAACTGTAAACTGCATTTATCTTTTTCCCTTCCAACAAGACTGCTGTCCAGCTTGGTGTGTATGATGGATATGCTGTGAAGATAAATGAAACTTTTTTTTAGAGGGAGGCTGTGTTGGATCCCAAATTCATTTGCTGTGGTTATTTGAAGTTACATAATAAAAGATGGAAGGAATTGCAAGAAAAGACTATTTTTTCCTGGAAGGCACAAGTGGAGTCCTGCCCAAGGGAACTGGATTATATTTTGGCCAGTGCCGCAGAGCACCCACTTGATGCAGTTACTCGAGGCAGGCATCTCCTGGGTGGTCACCAGTTACGCCTGTGGTGGTCTCTTCTAGTGTGAGTACCCATTTGATTGCTGTGACTGATGGGCATCTGACCAGTAGCTTGAGTCAAAACCACTCAAAGCATAACAGACACTGTACAATGCTAGATTATCTGAAACGTTGGACCCTACATGTGGAAAACTAATAGATTTTGGAATTCTGTGCTATAGTGTCTCAACTGCAAGATGTGCCATTTTTCTAAGAGATTTTATCCCAAAATAAATGTCACACAGTATTCCTAAAGCATTTCAAAGATGTAGAAATGAGCATATAAAAAACTTTTTGCATGCATGAAGAATCCTGTCCATGAAGTGAATTTGAATTCCTAGAGTTTTTCTAGGAAGGTGCATCCAGAAAGCTGAATGTGGACCAGTGAAGGGCAACAAAATCGTTACGTTGATGGTTAAGAGAGAACTTCTAGCATGTGGGGAGAAGACTGCTGTGATGTACTTGTGATAAGTAAACCAAAGTAATAGTACATGAATGATAATAATAAATACATGAATGGAGAGCAAGGAGCTGGCCTCTTCTCCCAAGTGACAGGGAACAGGACAAGAGGGAATGGCTTCAAGCTCCGCCAGGGGAGGTTGAAACTTTATATCAGGAAAAAATATTTCATGGAAAGGGTCATTGGGTACTGGAACAGGCTGCCCAGGGAGGTGGTTGAGTCACCTTCCGTGGAGGTGTTTAAGGGACGGGTGGATGAGGTGTAGAGGGCCATGGTTCAGTAATTGATGGGAATGGTTGGACTCGATGATCCTGTGGGTCCTTTCCAACCTAGTGATTCTATGATACTTCTTGTGCTGTCAGTGTTTTTGTTGCTGATTTTTCCAGTTACTATTACAGTCTTTGGTATTGCTTAATACATATACTTTGTTGTTCTTATGTTTCTTATCTTAAGGTGGTTTACTTTCAGCTTTTCTGCTTAACAAATAATTAAATACTGTTTAATCATGACCACCCAGATTAGGTAAGAGGATGTTCTTGCTCACCCTCGTAATAGAAATAATGACAAATATAGTAGAGAACTTCTGTGTTTCATTGATTTAAAGTAAGTGAGGTTTATTCATTTCATGGGAAGGTTATCAGCTGGTGTTTGTGTATGGTTAGATAGACAGGTGGTCACGACAGGATGAGAGAAATCAAAAAAAGCCCTTATTTTTGTGTTTGTTCTCTCATTTCGCGTGTTCTGTTTATGTATAAGAAGTTTGAGTTCACAATTTTAATGCTTCAGTTAAGTTCTTAACGTCAAATTACACAGAAGTCTGTCTTGTTAAAATAAATACAGCTATCCTAGATGGGTATATGCCAAACTTTTCGGTTTACTTTAGTAGTGGATATGTTGTATTCTTTGTTTTGATCTGCATTGTTCTTTTAATATCTAAAATGTGGTGTGCAGCTGTGGTGTTGTCCTAGGAAGCATGTGGCCTGTGCCAAGTACGCTTGACTAGCCAATGGAGCATGTTCATTGACTTCCTTCGCGTTACTGTGCTTCATGGTGGCTGCGTGGGGCATCTTCATAAGCCAGGCAAAGGTTCTTGTCCTAACCTGCAGTCAGGCCTCAGAGCAGTAGCAGAAGTTCAGGAAGGGGATCAGCACAATATAGTCAGAGCAGAGGCTTAGAGACCTCTGGGAAATTGTTCTTTATGTCAGCATGGAGCCAAGTGGAGCTGAAATGTTGCAACAAAAATGCTACCTCTAAGCTGCTGCTGCAGCCTTGTGCCACAGGTAGTGTAAGTGGTACTGGTCTTTGTGGCATCATTTCTAGATAAGCAACGGATCTTTCTGCTTTGCCTTAAATCTGCGGTATAAAGGCTTCTGCAAGACTAATTAATCCTTCACCTAGAAATCTTCTTGTGCTGCAGTAATTTACAGATAGGTGGAAACTGAGTTTCTGAATTGTAATGTGGCTGGAGAAAAATCCCTGTTCTTTGGTGTGTTTCCTAGAGTTTTACTGCCACCCTCCATTTTATCCCTGGAAAAAATACCTAGTTTAACTTTGAGTGTGAAGGTTTGATGATCAATACGTTACAAGCATAGTAAAGTTAAAGAAATTGCCTCCATTACTATCTTGAGATGAGAAATTGATTTAGCTGCATTCTCTCTCTGCTAATTTGTCTGTGCTTTACATTCCCATAAAAGGTATTATGTGCTCCTTATTTTCCAGCACTGTCATCAATCCTAATGAAGAGAGAAGAATGAAAATTTATATTGTGTGTATGAGATAGCTGATCTCTGACTTAGCTCTTAATTTGTAAATGTTGCTGTAGGCTTTGCTTCTGAGCTTCATACTTTGTGTCAGTTATATGCAAAATCTAAGGGCTGGAATGGGAGTAAAATAGAAGATGGCAAAGGAATATAAAATTAGGTTGCGTTTTAATCAAAACCTCAAAAAATGAGATGCTGATTAAAATTTAATGAAAGGAACTAAAACCTCATTTACGAACTTTATGTACTTTTGCAGTGTTTGGTCTTGCTTTAATTACATTGAGAATATTTTCAATATTTATCAGCTATCAGTTCACTACCCCTGGCTCTAAAATGCCTGAAGTTTTATTCTTTATCTATGGTATTACATATGAGAGCTTTGCTTCTATCTGCTAATTTACATACAACTGCATATGGATATTGTAGCTCTGATGATGAAGGTGATATAGTGTGAAAATCAGCCAAAACAAATACAAAAAACCAGGAAAGTGTTTTTTTTTCTGGGCATTCCTGTGGTTACTTTTCCCAGTGTCTGTTGGTCTGGTTTCTGTAGGAAGCTGCAAGGGATTGTTTGTCTGCAGAGTGCTTCAGCATTTTTAGGTTTAATACTACCGCTTATTGTTCCAGAGCAGATTGATAAATAAAAAAGAAAGCAAAACTATATACTGTGATTTTGGCCACTGCTCATGATATGCCAGGTTTTTTTTTAATGAAATTTAAACATCTTGGCAGGTTCTAAACAGTTGTGTTAAACTACAGTGGGGAAAAAGCATTTTCTCTTTTGGCTCTACTGAAGTTAACCTCAGATTTTCCCTGTGTTTCTGAATATTTCCTGTTGCAAACACAAAGTGATGGTACTTGTCTAGAAGATTAAATATGCCTATTACAGACGTAAAGGTGTTAAATACCAGAATAAAACCCAAGTTGGATAAAGCATTTAGTACATGTGGCCCTACTAAAACTTGTCTTGTTTCAACAAAGAGGTAAATTCACGGAATTTGCTGAGAAGCTGTGAGCAGATAGCTTGCAAGCAGGTAACAAATGGTTTGCCTTTGCACACATTCGTAGCATTTCAGCTCACATTTGTAGCAAGATGTGAATGTGCAGGGATCTTGGTTACTGGAACTCAAGGCAATAACATAAGCAAAACCTCACTTGAATGCCTATATCCTTGTGTGATGCTACCAGCATTTAACCATCATCTGAGGTATTCTGTTGAATACAGATATGTTGGGCAGGCTTTGTAAGGAGTTCCGCTGTCTCCTGTGACACATGTTTTCATGGAGCAGGTTGGTGTCTGGAATGTGCTGCGGACCTGTTTTTTAGGGGAAAGGAGGAGCAGAGGTTGGCATTGGGCAGGGCAAGGGAGATGCTTGGGTTCATCCTCCCCACCTGCTGGTGGGCTAAGAGAGCGAAATTGTTCTATGCGAGGAACTGCTGGACTTGGAGGGCTGCTTCTTGCTGTGTATAGTGAGACCTATTATCAGAGACTTTTAAAGAGCGATTCGAACAAGTGAATCAAGTGTGAAGGAGAGGAGGGAAATACAGATTGAGGTCACGGAGGTTATCTTTGCTCTCTTTCCACAAGTGGCTGTTTATACAGTTTCTTATGTCTGGATTGACTTTCCAAACCTGTCAGGGCTCGATGAGAGTGGAGTTTCCCATTGACATCAGTGAGCTGCACCTTAAGCTTCCGGACTTGCTTCATTTGGGGCCTTCCCTAAAAGTCATCTTGGCAGCAGTGCCTACAAAAACAGATATGTTGTTTTCATGTAAATAATTTAAGATGCCTTGTCTAGATATCCCTTCTGCACTGGGTAACAACCTGATTGTATCTCCTGCACCTTTAACTTTCATTAATCCCTCCCTTCCTGATTGCTGCACCTTCTCTTGTTTGTCTGATGCTCGTCACATAGGTTGCAGGCTCTGGGCCAGCAAATCTCTTCTCCGTGAGAATATCCAGTCTGTCTTTGGGTTCTGTCAAAGCAGCGGAAGGTGCTACAAAATGTTTACAGTCTCTGCAATAGAGGCACAGTCTTGTTTTATTTATTGCATCAACATAACCCATTCCTCATTTTGCCATAGGTGCCAAGCTGAGTAAGAAGATAAGATGAGTTTACTCATATTTCATTCTGTAATTTTAAGGACCATGGATGTATCAATCCCAGATTTGACAGTGCAGCAGTCTCTCACTAATGATATAGCAAAGTGGTTCTTTTGTTGTTCTTTAAGGGAGTTGCAGTGCTGATAGATGTCCTCTGCTATAGTGCCTTGAAGAACGGAGTAGCATGGAGATACTATATTGAGTGGAAATCTGTATCTGGTTGTGTTAAAACAGGAAGTTCATTCCCACGGTTCTGCTCATGGTTTGGGACAAGTTGGTGATACTTTTTTTTAAGGGGGTTTTGTTGGAGGGGAAACAATTGATTTCCATTCTTTTGCTTTGTGTTTAGATATATCGCTCTGAGATCACAGAATGAAAGCGGCATGAAGTGTTATGGCAAAGACAGCACAGCAAGACACAGAAGTCTCTCAAATCCCCAAAGCCCAGGTAATGTTAAAGTATCATGTGTCCACTTCTCATCAGGTTGGCTTGTTTAGTGAGGCTCTCAATGCTTTTTGGCTGTTTTCAAAAATTTGGGTTTCTCAGTCTCTGTGACTTTATTGTTTGGTTTCTCACATATAACTAGTTGTGTGTTGGCTTTGTGCCCTGTAAAATAGTGGGGTTTGTCTTGCAGGATTTGTAATACAGCAGCTCCTCACACATTTAAATCTTTCTTAAAGGCCCATCTTGTCTATATTGTTTTGTACAAACAAAATGGACATCATTAAAAAAAAACAACAGGGCAGCAGCAGCCATAGTGGTCAGCTCTGCGTAACCGTTGGATTTTACGTGGCTCCACTGCTAGGTACCTATGTGATGTATTTTATATGGACTGATTTTTCAGGGGGTCCTGCTGCCGCATTTCCAAAAACTCAGTCTCCTTTGGAGGAGACACAAGGCTCAAAGTAGCTGTTCCGTCCCTACTGAAAGCATAGCCGTATGCTGTTTCCACATACTACTACTTCTGCCTGTTTTTTTCAGTTGTTTATCTGTCTCAGGATGTTTCCTTCTTGTCTGTTTTTGCAAATTCCAGCATATGTTCTCTGACTATTTCTCAGCATTTAGTTACAGAAAAAGGCAGTCACATTATGAGTTTCACAGAAGGGGTCAGTGGGCACTGGAACAGGCTGCCCAGGGGGTGGTTGAGTCACCATCCCTGGAGGTGTTTAAGGGACGAGTGGGTAAGGTGCTCAGGGACATGGTTTAGTGGTTGATAGGAATGGTTGGACTCGATGATCCTGGAGGTCTTTTCCAACCTGGTGATTCTATGTTTCAGAGCTTAAACGCTGTAGAGGCTGAGAAGAAACTGGTTAAGTGCATTATAAGGATGCTTACCTTATAGTAAAATTGTGTACTTATCATAACTGTGATCATGACTATAGCTGATGGATTCCTGTTTGAGTGAAAGGCATAAACATTTCTCCTACTCCTTCGAATAAACAGCAGTGACCAGAAATTATAATACAACCACAAGGTCTAACCTCTCTGCCTTAAGATCTTCATGCCAGAGTCTTGTCATGTCTGCAGAACTTGCTGGGGAAAAACAAGTCACTTGGTTCAGTAATAGAAGTAAACTGAAATATGAAATGGAGGGTAATTTTGATATTAAGGTGTGTTTATTTTTCAGGAAGCATTTGAGAATATTGCCCTTGATGTAGAACTCGGCTGAAGGTGCTGCAGCTTGTTTCATCTAAGCAGTCCGTAAACCCAGATTGGCTGAAGAGATTGCAAATCAGGTTTCTTAGACAGCTTCAGCCTTGATCAAATATGCTGTAAAGTATTGATGAATATAAAAATATCGTTGTGTTTTTATCACAGGTGATCAGCCTGTCTCCTGTAAGGTTTTTAGTTCCTTAGTCATGGAATATATAATTCAGGTGCCCTTCGGGCTTTAGTCAGGGTTTGTCTTTTTATTTTTTTTTATTTTTCATCAGAATTGTGAGGACATCACATCATTTTATACTTGCCATTTTTATGGAGTAATGTGATACCTGCTTCAGTCACAGTTCTCGGAATCCTTAAAAGTATCTTGAAACTGTAATGCCATTTCACTGACAGCAGTGATAATCAGATTTGTTGAAGCAACCTTCTTCATTTCTTCTGGACTCATGGAACTGTATCTCCCCAGAACTAAATTGAATTAATGGCTTTATTTATAAATCAGCCTCATCTTCTTGAATAACCAGAATTCTGTTAGTTTGGGGGAGAAAAGGTTTTTTTCATTAAATTACCAATGCCTGAGAATGTGTTTTCTACTTAAAACTTAGATCAAAAGGAGAGGAAAATGTTTCTGCTTGTTTGTCTTCCTTTCTCCTCCCCCTTTTCTAGAGGCTTTCCTGAGATGATCATCTGTTGGTTTTGCTGTTGTTTTGTTGCATTTGTGTTTGTGTTGGGTTTTTTTGTTTGTTTTTTTTTTGATAACTACATTGAAGTGGAGAAATTGCTCAGTTGCCCTCCTAATGCTGGCCTTGCTTTACCCTCCCCCAAGTCCAATGTGTTCTTTATTAAACTGAATTAGGACATTCTAGTCTCTCTTAAGAGTGGAAAAGGGAACAGCTTAAATGAACAGCCACATGAGACTTAGCAGCCTTTCCAACTGCACTGCAGAAGGAGCTCAGCTGCAAAGGGAATGATAATTTTTGGAGGATTTGTGCAACTGTTGAAGAATTACCAACATTAATATTAAAAAGGAGTTAATCTGTGTTTCACCTTCCATTTTAAGAACATATAGCTTTTTTTGCTATGCTTGCTTTAAAATCAGTGTACTAAATATTTTGCTTCCTTTCCATCCTCTTTTCACATTTCAATTATTTTATTTGCTTGTGTGTTCATATACTGAAGTTGGGTTTGTATTGTTGATTTCACATAACTTCCCCCAGTCTTTTGAGTTTGTATGCAGATATGGACATGGATTTGAAACAACTGCCATTCAAAGAAAGCAAAAAAATCTAAGTGCAGTAAAAAAACATATAAGCAGTTGTATCCGGGATTGGGATGAAAAGGTTTTCAGCCCTATAAGCATTTGTCCTTGAAATGTAAAATGTACTATGTAAAATTATTGTTGGTCCTTGAAATCCATTTGCTATTTTGGTGACTGTTCTAACTAGAACAGCTGTGATTGGAATACCTTTTCAGCTTTGTTTTCAGTGTCTGCCTCTTTATTGCCATATCATGTGCCCTCAAGGTTTCTATAGGTAGGTTGGTTTTTTTTTAAAAAAAGGTAGTTTTTTGTAATTATCTTCTCATGTCTTTCCCATTCTCTGTCAGCTAGTTCACCCAGCCATCGTGCTTGGCGTTAGAAGTTACTCTGTTTTAGTGTTGCTGCTTTTTTCCCCATACTTATTTCCTGTGCTAAAAAACCTGGAACTGGGCTTAAACTGTGGCTACACAGAGTTATAGAAGCAAACTTGGTGTCTGAACAGCCTGCAAGAGCATGATGATCTCTGAAATACACCATTCTTCCTATCCCAATATTGTGCTGCTCAGCCATCCAGCGTTACCATGGTCATCACATCTGAAAGATGCAGGGATATTACTAGCTTCATTATTGAAAGCTGAGTTCTGAGTAATGCAGGTGTGTCCATTCTTAGCTAGTGCTCTCTTCGTTTTTAAAGTTGGTCTTCTCCGTGGGTTCTTAGTGGTTGTTGTACATTGGCAGTGCCCAGCTGCAAAGCATGCCTGTCTGGACTCTTTAAGACTGGATTATAGTCAGCCCATGTGGCAGGGGCTGCTGCTAGAATCAGTGTTAGCATAATGGAAAAAATCAGGGAAAAAGCTGCTGTGTATTCATGTGTCTGTCCTAAAGGAAATCAGACAGCAGGGTGATGTGAATGATGACTGTCTTGATTTAGGAATAGTTTAGCAGAAGATCTCACAGTTCTGAATAGCAAAACAGTCAATAAAAGCATTCTTATAAAAAAGGCTAAAAACTGAATAAGATAAATTGTTTTGTTTCTGTTGAAGCCAACTCGGGGGAAGTGGGGAGGTGTGGAATCGAAAGGAAGAAAGAGAACAGACAACTTCTGGGTTTGGATTTTGCCTTATCCACCATTAAAAATGAAGTTTAGATTCTAATAGCAAAGAGACAGCCAATTGAGAAAGCCCTATCTCAGCCTGTGTGACTGAAGGGCTGTAAGGCATGAATAAAACTCATCTGCAGTGTTGGGAGAACACACAGCCATGACACATTTCCGTAAGCAGGCATGCTTTAAGTGTTAAAAAACAGTTTAGATTGCTAAGTGGTGGTTAAACTTGCTTTAACTGGGGTTTTGCTGTGCCTGAGGGAAGGACATGCAGAGGGATTGTGCTCCAGCAAATGAGCATCTGCTGGAACTGTTGCTTATGAGTGCTCTGTCCTGCAGGAGCTGGTTGAACACAGGTGTTTCTTGCATCTGCCATCTTATCCAGTCTTCTTCTTTTCAGTCTAACTAGTAGTCTATAAAAGCATGCAGATTTTTGCTTAAAGTGACAGCTGAAAAACTTGAAATATATTGGACAAACCATAGGATCCAATTCCCTTTTTGATGCACAGCCATGCAAACTACTGAGAAGGCTTAAATCAGTGCTGTAATAGCTTTACAGTCTGTTAATGGGTCTGCTTCCTTCAGCATCTGCTTTCATACAGTCTTTTGTCATCCTTCACCACTAAGTCAGTACTGGAACTGGCTAGCATTCAGGCCTGGGTTTGCAGCCCACACCCAGCCTGACTTTCAAGTACTGACTTATTTGGCGTGGGTTTCTTGCCCTGAAATTCATGTGGGTTCAGGCAGTCCCTTAATGTGTCTGTGACTTGAGTTGTTCTTTACTGGAGTTGAAAAAATTTGTTTTTCAGGGTCTGTGGTGTGTGATGGAGCTGGGAGTGGTTTTCTTATATAACTACCATGTCCTTGATGTTTTCACTGTCTGTCTTCTCTAAGTTCTTCTGACTCTCTGATGATGTAGCTATGAAGGAGGAGAACCAGATCACCTGTACTGAAGATTGATAACATTGAAATATTCTTCCATTTTATGTTAACCAGAATTAAGATATGGTATGCTTCCGAGAGAGACCATTACTTGTATTGCCATACAGTTGCTTGTGTTTACAGAGGGAGACAGTTGGAGTGTGTAAAGGCATTTCAGCTAACTTGGCATGTCCCTGGCTTTCAGTCTGGAGTATGGAGCTGCGCGGTTTGCAGGGGACCATGTTGAAATGATGAGAAAAGAGTTGGAGTGAAACCTTGTCTCTGTTGAAATCAATTGAACTCCCATTAGTGTAAGTCCAGATTCCATCCATAAACATAAGTAGGGTATTTCTCTTTCTAGGCAGGCTGCAGAAATGTTTCTGTCCTTTTACATTCATTTTCATGTTTCTTTGTAATGATTGCGTAACTGGGATATATTTGTAATGTCAGAAACCTAATAGGTTAAGTAACACAAATGACTCTTGGGAAGAAATGTAGAACTGCAGAACCACTGTTGCTTTAAAACTCCTGCTGCTTTTAGTTGCTTGATTTTAACCATTTAGTAGTTGGATTTGTGATAAATAGCAGTGATGGGTGTTTAGGCATGACTGCTAAGGAAAAAGGAGAAAAAGCACTCTTTTCTTCTTACCATTAAAAGAAGTTGAAATCATTCACTATGTTGCCAATGACTTCTGATTTGGCCAGAATCTAACTAATGATGATGTGTACAGCGCTGTACGGTACTTAAGGGTAAGGGAGCCCATGAGGGCTGGGAGCTCTTCAAAAAGGAAATCCTAGCAGCTCAGGAGAAAGCCATCCGCATGTTCCAGGAAAAAAGGCGGCAGCGAAGAAAACCAGCTTGGTTGAACAGAGAGATCTTGAGTGACATCAAGAAGAAGAGAAACGTTTATGGGCTCTGGAAGAGGGGACAGGCCTCTTGGGTGGACTACAGGAGGGAAGTGAGATTGTGTAGAGGAAAAATCAGAAGGGCTAAGGCTCAACTAGAAATCAGATTGGCAAAGTCTGTGAAAGATAACAAAAAATCTTTCTATAAATATATAAATAATAAAAGGAGGACTAGGGAGACCATACAGTCCCTATTGGATGCAGAAGGAACAACAGTGACAGGGGATGAGGAAAAGGCTGAGGTACTTAATGCCTTCTTTGCCTCAGTCTTTAATTGTAAAGAAAGTCGTTCCGTCTGTGTACAAACCCAGGAGCTAGAGGAGCAAAATGAGGCTCCCATGATCCACGAGGAGGTGGTCAGAGCCTTGCTAGCCCAACTAGACACCCACAAGTCTATGGGGCCGGATGGGATTCATCCAAGGGTATTGAAGGAGCTGGCGGATGTGCTGGCCAAATCCCTTTCCATCATCTTCCAACAGTCCTGGAAGACTGGGGAAGCTCCACTGGACTGGGGGCTGGCTGATGTTGTGCCCATCTACAAGAAGGGTCGCAGGGAGGACCCAGAAAACTACAGGCCTGTCAGTCTGACCTCAGTGCCAGGGAAAGTCATGAAGCAGGTGATCTTGAGTGCTTTCATGAAGCACATGCAAGAGAACCGGGTGATCAGGCCCAGTCAACATGGGTTCACAAAAGGCAGGTCTTGCCAAACTAACCTGATCGCCTTCTATGACAAAATGACTCGGCTGCTGGATGAGGGGAAGGCTGTTGGATGTATCTTCCTGGACTTCAGTAAAGCCTTTGACAGAGTTTCTCACAGCATTCTGCTTCGGAAACTGTCAGCCTCTGGCCTGGACAGGCGCACACTCTCCTGGGTGGAAAACTGGTTGAATGACCCGGCCCAGAGAGTGGTGGGAAATGGTGTGAAATCCAGCTGGAGGCCGGTGACAAGTGGGGTTCCCCAGGGCTCAGTGCTGGGTCCAGCCCTGTTCAATGTCTTTATCAATGACCTGGATGAAGGCATTGAGTGCACCTTTAGCAAGTTTGCGGATGACACTAAGCTGGGTGGAAGTGTGGATCTGCTGGAGGGTCGGGAGGCTCTGCAAAGGGATCTGAACAGGCTGGACTGCTGGGCTGAGTCCAGTGGCATGAGGTTTAACAAGGCCAAATGCCGGGTCTTGCACTTGGGGCACAACAACCCTATGCAGTGCTACAGACTGGGAGAAGTCTGTCTAGAAAGCTGCCTGGAGGAGAAGGACCTGGGGGTGTTGGTTGACAGCGACTGAATATGAGCCAGCAGTGTGTCCAGGTGGCCAAGAAGGCTAATGGCATCTTGGCTTGTATGAGAAACAGAGTGACCAGTAGGTCCAGGGAGGTTATTCTCCCTCTGTACTCAGCACTGGTGAGACTGCACCTTGAATCCTGTGTTCAGTTCTGGGCCCCTCACCACAAGAAGGATGTTGAGGCTCTGGAGCGAGTCCAGAGAAGAGCAACGAATCTGGTGAAGGGGTTGGAGAACAGGCCTTATGAGGAGCGGCTGAGAGAGCTGGGGTTGTTTAGCCTGGAGAAGAGGAGGCTGAGGGGAGACCTCATTGCTCTCTACAAGTACCTGAAAGGAGGTGCTGGCCTCTTCTTCCAAGTGACAGGGGACAGGACAAGAGGGAATGGCCTCAAGCTCCACCAGGAGAGATTTGGGCTGGACATTGGGAAAGAGTTTTTCACAGAAGTGGTCATCGGGCACTGGAACTGGCTACCCAGGGAGGTGGTTGATTCACCTTCCCTGGAGGTGTTTAAGGCACGGGTGGACAAGGTGCTAAGGGGCATGGTTTAGTGTTTGATAGGAACGGTTGGACTCAGTGATCTGGTGGGTCTCTTCCAACCTGGTTATTCTATGATTCTATGAAATACTGTTAAATTTTAATCTGACAAGAAATGTATATTGTTAGCATTTTTTTTAAAGCTGATTGCATATGCTCGGTGTACACAGCATGGAGCCCTTGGATTTAAGCCTGTTCAAGTACAAAAAAAAATCTGGTATCTAAGGGAGTGGTTTATTACCGATTATGCTTTTATCAGTGTGCCTATCTGTTTTATTTCTCTGTTACCTAAATGTAGAATAACAGTTCTTTTTTAAACATTTGTGCTTTTCTCTCTGCAGCTCAGTGATGTTTTTGAAAGGAAGGTTTTCATCTCCTCTTTTTTTTTTTGGTGAGAATTGGTGTTAGAAAACAATCCAGATATTTTCAAATGTGATTTTCACAGTAACTGAGCTTTCAAGTCCTTTTGTGACTTGACTGATATTTTGATGTAATATTCTATTATATTATTTTTCCAGATTTTACAGATGTATCTGTGTAACTGCGTTAACTCTGTAACCTACCTAACAGACAGCAGTATGTCTCACCTCCCAAACAGGAGGTGAGTTGAGGATGCTGGAGCTGTTGGAGGAAATTGCTATAAGCATTTTAAATTAATCTTTCTTTTAAGAGAGGAGAAAAGAGGTTTGTGCTGATGCCTTGGAAACAAAACCTTCTTGAGTGTTTTCTAGTACCCCAAGAGCTGACAGGTAACTCCTAGGTGAAAGGGTGCAATAAGTGGAGTTTAGTGTGTGCCCAGGGACTGACGCTTCCTCTGACGGCCACAAAACTGGCTGTGGCTGCCGGTATAGGCGGTAGCATCTGCCACCATGGTGCTTCTGCCTGTGGAAAGAGTGGTCTGGGGCCTGGCTGGACACTTGATTGATTTTTATACTGAAACGTTTGCTGCCTGAGGAATAAGTGGTCTTTCAATTGTCTCCTGGAGACATTTATTCTTGCTCTTTAACTAACACTTACCACTTCAAACTTTAAATAGAAGGTTCCAAACGAAGGAACTTGGAGTAAATTATAACACTGTTAATAGGTGAAATAGGTCATACCTCCTGTACAAACGGTTTATAGGTGGATCCAATAGTGCCCTGTTTTCATGGGAAGATGCATTCAGAGCATCTTGGCTGAGCTTTCTTGGCAGGCATAAGAGGAGATGCATATTCCTGTGTAGGATCCCTCTCTTCCTCCAAAAGTTGATGGCCTTTCAGTGCAAAATACTGCACAGTGTTTATTTTTACACTGTTTGAGCGTTTCATGGAGGTTTTGTTTAGTTTCCCTTCATAATTTTTAATAGGAAATCTTTGAAGTTGGGTCGTGGCTGAAAAATCTTGTTGGAAGCCTGACCGTTCATTGTTGACTCATATCTTTTTTTTAATTATTTGTCTCTAAAAATCTGGATGGGAGTGTGTTCAGAGAAACTATGAAGCAATGTATATTTCCGGAAAGGGGAAATAAGATTGCAATTATTCTCAGCCATTATTTGTCACGTAAAAATGTTACATGCTAATGGCTGCAGATGGTTTACACAAAACTGTGCACACTGAAAGCCCTCTTCATTCAGAGCTATGGTTTTTTGTCATACATTATACTGGAACGGAAAAGTTGTTTCTTTCTGCCTGCAGCTATGTGTTATCCTTATTTACTGTTGCTAGCACAGAACTCATTAATATGCATCTGGCAGTGGTTAAAATTTTCTCTGTCAGTGACTTCACATTTATCCATCAAGATCAAGGATTCCCCTATGTTTAAAAAGGTAAGGACATCAGTATGCGGGGATTTTTGGAAAGCATTATGTTTAGAAAGGCAGCTGTGAAGGAGGCAGAGTTAAGATTGTGGTCTAATATTTTTCTGCTCTTGTTAAAGTTAAGAATCGCGTTTTTTGTTTAAAAGTATTTGTGTGCGTAGGCTTATTGTATCTCTGCATGTGTGTGATTGTAGACGCAGTGATTGCTTCATACTGTGGAATAGTAAAACAATCCTATAATATGCCTGTGTATTTTGTTTTATTCATCAAAAACGGTACAGACATCTCATAAGTGTTGCTTTGAATTACAGTTCATACAGTAAAAATGATAAAAGGTTTCATTTGGTATAAATTAGTCTGTTCAAATAGTGCAAACAGAGAGGAAAGGAGGGAGAGTAGAGCAGAAGTTGAAATTTGGTGCTCCCGATGTAAGGTGAGTGGTCAGAAAATGTTTCCATGGACTGGTTTGGCCTTAATTGCATTTCATGTAGATGAAGCAAATAAATGTACATCCACAGGTGCAGTTAGATAACTACTGTCACAATTTTTTAATTGTCACAGCAACAAGTGTTACTGCTGCATTTTATTCTTCAGTGATGCTCTATTTTTACATAGCCAATGGTCACCTCCTGTAGATACCATGAAAGTTGTGAGCAGCTGTGGAAGGATCTGTGTAAATCCTAGATTGCAACTTTTCTTTTATGTCCTTTTAGATGCTGATATCTCAGGATGGTCAGCTTTGTTCATAGCCATGGTATTTTTACCTGCATTTTCAGGCCTTTGTGGAGGTATCCATGGTGTCAGCAGAACTTAGTTTTATGTTATAAAATGGATGTGTTACTTCTGACAATAGGGCTGTAATAATATGAAGATGACTTGGCTTAATAGTTAACTGTCTGGCTAAAACATGTCATAAGAGAGCAGTATGTGGCCTGCTGAAACTTCTTGAAAGTTCATCTACTTCAGGAGGGAAAAAAACCCCAGCTTTGACGAATAAGCCTTTATTGGTTTGGCAGAATGATTTTATCAGAGTGCTACAGAAGAGGCAGGATAATGGGATGAGATGAAGTAATCTAACTGCTCTGGAATAGCCCAGCTGCTACAGTTTTGCATCTGATTATGTATTTAAAACTATGAGATTTTACAGGTTTTTTTTGAGGCAATAACAGTAACAGGTTATGCAAACAGCCAGCACTTACTTTGTTCTTTCACTCTACAGGTGCCTGGCATGCTGAACCTATTGGTTTGTGCTGTGGTCCATTTATTGAAGATGTGAAGCAACATTGAGTCCGAGATTTGGATTACTGACAGACTGGAGGAAATCTTAGTCCTTGTCATGCACATGGACATGCTGGATTCTAAGTAGTTCTGGCTTTTTCCCTTCCCTCCCTTCCCTTTGCTCAGTTATCTCAGGGTTCAAAGAGATTTCAATGGTTCGTGTGCCTGTAAGCTTGGAACAGAAGTGACCAAAAATGGGGGACCAGCAATTATATAAAACTAACCATACTGCCAACAGCAATGAGAACTTGTACTACCAACAACACCAAATGAACTCCCTTCCATCTCTAAATCATAGCTATGGGACATCTGTTATAGATGCTCCCCAGGCGTCCCCTCTCTCCCCTCAGTTTCCCCAAGATTCAAGAGACAATATAGCTTTGCCTGTAGGTTCAAAAAGTCTTGGGTCAATGGATACGTCCAGACCAACCAGCTGGACACATTCTGGCTCAGGAAACCATGTCCCAGTGAGGAACAATTTGAATAATCAAAGCGCAATGTGGAGCCCCCTCGGGCAGGGGGAGTCCCATGACGGATACCAATATCCTTTCTCTCAACCTGGTGAAAATCGATCACAAAAAATTACCAGTGGGGTCCTGCATAAATTGGACTCCTTTACGCAAGTGTTTGCTAGCCAAAATTTGAGAATTCAAGTCAACAACATGGCTCAGGTTTTGCACACTGAGTCTTCAATGGTGGATAATTCTGGTGACAGTGCACTCCGGCAGCTGCTGTCCCAGAAGCCAGCGGTTGAGCAACAGCCTGTAATTTCCAGTGTACAAAGATACCAACCAGTGCCACAGCAAGCACACCAGAATTTTGCAAGCACACAGCAAAAGCAACAAATGCAAGTCATGCAGCACCAACAGTTGTACTATGAGTACCAGCAGCATTTATCGCAAATGCAGATGCATTCTGCCTTTCAGCAAGGACAGACACACATCCAACAAATGCAGTCCCAGCAGCTCTTACCGCAACCAATGCAGCACTTGCAGCAGACTCAGTACTATGCTCAGCAGCAGCAGGGACATCAGAGGCTCTCAATACAGGAGATCCAACAGCAGCAGCAACAGCCGGCTCGGCAGCAGCAGCAGCGGCAGTGTCCAATGCAAATAGCTCAGTATTACCAAACACAACCTGTCATGCAGCAGTTACAGCAACAACAGCAACAGATGCAATTGCCGCTTCCTACGTATCACAGGGAACCCGATCCAAAGACTATGCATGAGCCACACCAGTACACTCAGGATCCAAGTCATCCTGTGCAGCTTATCCAGTTGGGAGCAGTGCCTCAGTATTGCTACCAAGATCCCCCTGACCAGTACAGGCACTTGTACCCGCAGAGTTTACTGCAGCAGCAAGATCAGCAGAAGCAATATCCGAGTGAGAGCAGAGCACTCTCCCTGAACTCCCATGTTGGCCTCACTCCACCAGAGACCACAGATGATCCCACACGACAGGAGATTAATTCTGTAGGTAATGCTGTCCCTCATCGAACTCTCTTGCCACCCTCTGGTGTTCACCTGAACAACAAAAGCTCTCAGCAAGACTCTCCCAGCACCATGTGGCCTCAGGTAGGTGATATTTTAGATCCTTCCTCAGCCAAACTTATTTTACAGAAGAGTAGGGAGACATGGAAACTAAACAGTTGCAGGAGAACTGGAAGGTTAGGATGTGAGCAGTGGGCATCGCTGGGATGTTTTGGGGAACTGCACTAACAGACTTCTGTCTCTGTCACTGGGTTGGCTTCAAGCCAGGCTGGTGATAGCACAGAGCTACTGCTGCTGCTGGGCTACTGCTTCCCTCGGGAGAGACTTTGGGAGGTTCTGCCTTGGTTTTGGGGGAGGAAGGACCCAGTTACAATTGGTGATCTCACTGATTTTTCAATACCTGAGGGCTCGATTGTGCAGGAAGAGTTAGTCAACTCCCTGTTTCCAAAAGAAAATCATCTTGGTCAGAGGAAAGCCTTCAAACAGCAGGTGAATGTAAGAAGACTTGCACTAGCCATGCTCACAGAGGCAGTGATTTGGTAGAGAAATGTAAGACTTTCAAAGGCTTTTAATATTGGTAAAATCGTATGCAAAATACAGACATAAAGCTTTGAGCAGCTTCATTTATGCATTCATACTTCCTGAAAAATTACTTTCTCTTTTTTTCCTCCTCATTTCCCACTCTCCTCCTTTGATAGCAGGTGCAACTGTCAGATAGCAGACTGCAGCCGCTTTCCCCAGAACAAAGGTATTTCTAAAAGATTTTTGTCTTTTTAATTGAAATATGAGAAATATGAAGGAGTGCTGCAGTTTAGAGGGAGGGGAATGCATTCTGGGTAGGTAATAGATGTTGTTCTTGTAGAAACATCTTTAGTTTCATGCTTTGTGAATTTAAGTTTGGGTCATTTCCACCCTGCACCCAGCAATAAAATCAAATTAATTATTTGTCATTAAAAAAAAAAAAGAAAAAAAACTGAAACAAGAAGCAAAAACATGAAAGCAATTAGCTCGGTGTTGCATTTATGAGAGAATGAATGGTGTGTGGTTTGGATTGGTATCTTCAGCAGCAGGGATCTTCTGGTTTTCTTAAGGTCTCACCTCTGAATAGCTGAGGTATCCTCCATCGTGGTTGTCTACCATAAGGAGGGGCATTGTGTCCAAGTACTTGTTAAGTGCTGTCATGAATGGGGAAATGTAGGTTTATTACGATAGATCTCATCTGCTCAGACTTTCCAAACCGGGAGCCTCATCTTGATGAGTGTACTACTCAAATCCTTCCTTCCCCCATCTTGGGAGCAGCTGATCTAGATAACTGCCCATGTATTCCACAGTGCTCACCCTGTGCTTACTTGTGGCTTCATAACCATCTAGCTATAAAATATTGTTGACTTCCTTGACCAAAAAGCTTTCTTTGTGTTAAAGAGAACATGCTGAACTAATGTCTTTTCTTCTGTTCCACACTAAAAAAATGAAAATAAAAATAGTGGCCAGAACAGAGAAGCATTTCCTGAGAGAACTGATGGGAAGAACAAGCTAATGTGTTCAGTATGCTTGAAGGAGTTTAAGAGTTTGCCTGCTCTAAATGGTCACATGAGGTCACACGGAGGAGTAAGAGCATCTCCTAACTTCAAACAGGTAGCAGTTAATTTTACTTCAGTATTCGATGCTCTCTTTTCTGTGTTGATGTTTGCTTGCTTTGCCATGCTTTGCTTTTCTGTCAAAACCTGTTTTTCCCAGTTCTGTTTTATGTCACACCCTGCATAAGTAGAATAAGTAGCACATAGCTGCTACTTCGAAGGCCAGAAGTCTTGTTTTAAAGTCAGAGGCAGTGATAGAAGACAACATCATTTGTCCCTCTCTGTTTCTCTGCATGTTACAAAACCACCTTACAAAGTCACATCAGGATCATCTAACTTTTTCCCCCTCATGTTTGTTTATGATATTAGAAATATCAGGAGCATTGAGTCTTCCTTATTTTTATTTGGGCTGCTTGGATGACTAAGGGATGTTTATTGGAAGCCTTCCCAGGCTTTAAGTGAAGGAGCAAGATTGTTTAACATTTGACAGTTTTCTTCCTAAGTGTTTTAGTTCTATAGGTATCAACAAATGCTAAACCAAGAACGTGCGTTTAAATTGTTCTGCGTAAAAATAAGTTGTCCTATCAGACAGTCTCTCTGTCCTGAGATTTTAGAAATTCTGTTCTAACAGAGAGTACCCCAGGAAGGCCAAGAGCTACCAAAGTCACACCATCTGTGTCTTTGTTTTTAGGTGGGTGATGGGGAATACTGTCTTTATAGTGATAAAAAGGGCACGCATTTATCTCCCCTCCTGCAAGTTATCTTGTAAAGATGCTTAATGTGGTTATTTATCACCAAGGCTGAATGACTCCTATGTAGGAGTACAAGTAAGCTGCCAACTTAATTCAAGGCAAATACAAAGTCCAACAAGGAGCACTGTTGTGTTTTGTAACCCTGGCCACTTTTTTCAGTTGTGGTGCATATGTTCTGTAGTGTATCGATTCAGAAGTAGCCCTCCCTCACTCGGGCTGAAAGCCTTTAATTGTCTGTACAGGATGAAGGAGAGAAACCACCACAGCAGCCGCTACCTAAAGAGGTGGATAGCCTTGCACCCATCGTCATGCCAGTGTCTGTCCCTGTAAAGCTTCTGTCACCTGAGCCCAGCACGCAGCCCTCTGCCAACACTGCCACAGTCAAAGACAAGCCTGCCAACTCTGTGTCAGATGACGAGATGCCTGTTCTCGTGAAGATGACTTACTCTCCACCGTGCAGTCCAAAAGTGGCCAACCCCTGCTCGTCCTCTGTGAGTGCTGCATTTCTTGCCACTAACTGTGCTGGGCTTGTTAAATCCCTTTGCTTATAGTGCTGCTACTTTCTAGACCATCCATGTGCTAGAATATTTTCTGGTATCTTAATGATGCCTAATAAACGAAAAAGGCCTGTAGCATCATAGCGTTTCTTCCTCAATCCTTTGAAAATATTAATTTTCCCTTTGCTAGGGAAACAAGGCCTCAGATTAAAATAAATAATTTGAAATTGGAACATAATATTATTTTATCCCACTAGAACAAAGGGATTTACTATCTTTTTCACTGTTTTTGTTTTTTCCTTCTCAGGGTGCTTTGTTTTTATGTTATTGCTTAAAATTCAGCAGTTTTATTTCTTCCTGTTTTTTCTCAAGTCAGATATATGTGCTTCTCATTTCAGCCATTGATAGGAGGGCACTGTGCAGTGCTTACAGTATGTGGTCTAAGCCAATACAAATCTTGCCAACTCAGAGTTTTGCAGAAAAGTCAGTTTTCCCTTTCTTTCTGCATGTGTCAGATCAGAGGGTTAGTCGCTGAGAATTCTGGTATAGAATACACTCACTGCTTTAATTTTGCACATAAAACTGAAATTGTCAGCTAGCACAAGAGATTGGTGAGCACTTGCTCTTTGTTGTTTTCCTGAAAGAATCCTGCAGCAAGCAGTATTGTTTGTTTCACAGTCCAGTGTAGGAATAGATGCTGCTTGTTTCTTCAAACCAAGGCTTGCAGACTATGCCATGAGAGATCACTGCAGAGTTCAAGTACTATATGGTATTACCTGAGTAATGCAGAGAAATACTCTTGTACCTTGTTTTTTTTATTGCACTTGTGAGTCTGATGGCCAGAATTGGGGACAATATATACCATTGTGTATTTATTGTCCTCGTTCCTGACCCTTCACTCAGACATACGTACTAATTTTAAATATATATAAAATCTTTCACCCTCTTCCTTTCAGACAAGAGGTTTTACACATAATCTTGCACTCTACTGTGCAAGCCAACATCTCACAATACTTAGTTTGTAACTCAGCAGTACAGTTTTTCTTTTCTATTTCTAGTTTCTGGAGAGAAAAGGGACAGTCTTTTCTGAATCCTTGGGCTCTGAGTGGGAGATCTTCTCTGGAGACATCAGAGTAGGTGGCTTGGGCTTGTGTATTTCTGCAGCGTATGTAAAGTGACTGTGATTAAATCTGCCAGTGTTTGGCTAAATGCACACTCATTCACTCAATTACGCTTGTAGTCCTTGTCGTTCCCCAAGCAAACTAAACTTGCACATTTTTCTCTCTGGATCCTGTCTTTTATATAAGCCAGTAGCATTGGAAACATTCGACGATCAAAAGATCCTACAGTTCCCTCTTTTTTTCTGAAGGAGATTGCACCATTGGAGCTTTTTTTTTAATACCAAAGAACTAGACCTTTATGTTGCATTTATTTATACCATGCTTTGAGCTGCCCAGAAAAGCTCCCGCAAGCTCATGGAATCAGTGAAATCGAGCAGCAGAAGGAAACTAAATTTTCAGCAAGGCTGCAGGACCATGAGGTGAACCTAGCAACAAAGCGAGGTCCATCACGATCTACACTGTGCATCTGTCAGGGGGGCAGCAGGACCCACAGGGATGTATTCAGTCTTGGATAATTGGTACCCTGGAGCTTCAGAAAAGTGTTGGGGTGATTGTACATTGAGAGCCCTTGGGCAGCGAGAGCTCCTTTAATATTCATTGTGATATTTTTGAAAGTAGTGCTGGCATAATTACACTGAGGCTAAGGTATGTACCGTAGGTGAAGCACTGTTGGAGGCAAGAATTATATAGGACCTCTAAGATGTTGTCTTGGTTAGTTTGTTTTCGCTAGCGAGAAATAAATACCAGCTCTTCTGCGTTTCAAGAGCAGACCAAAATGAGCCCTTGATCAAAAACTTGGCTCTAGCCCAAGTAGGGGATTGGTTTTTTCCCCCCTTGAATTTGGAGGGTCTCCCCTTTTTTGACTTTTGAACACTGAATGTTTTCTGTCGTGAGGGACTATGTCTGTGGTGCAGGTAACCCTCATGCTTTCACTGTTCATGTCCTTTATCAACAAAATTCTCCATAGCTGCTTTTTTTTTTTTCCCCTTCAAAAGGAAAACTTTTCCAAAACTTTTTTTTTTTTGAGAGGAAAAAATGTCAACAGCTGTTGGAGAGGATACAGCCATGATCTAATAGAGAGGACAGGACCTCTCTAATCAAAAGCATTTCCACAAGCTGTAATGTATTAATGTAAGGGACAAAGGGCGACAGTGTTAATGCTTATTAGACATGATTTTTATTTAGTGAATGTGATTTTTCAAGAGCCACCCGTGGTGTAAACATGTATGTTGTCTGAACATACATTGTAGTAATTTACTTTTATGTAGTAGTATTTCCCAGATGATGCAGACATTATGGTGTAACCCTATCTTTCAAACTTCTGCTTTCCAAGTTTGTCCTAAAGAAGATCTACAATCTGAACACCTGAAAGCAGTTTATTTAAAACTGTGTTCATCTACCAGCTTCTTTGTATTGTTAAAGCACAACCTGAGAACAACTTTCTTCCCTCTCCATCCCCCAGAAATCCAGATTTCAGGTTTGCGGAAATCCTGTGCCTCCTGCTTCTGTGGACTCAAGAGATTAAATTACTTTCAACATTCAAATTTTAGAATTCTAGGCATGTTAGTGTGTGAATTTCTCACATGGTCATCTACTACCCTTTTCCCTCCAAGGAAAGAGGAGAGGGTTAAGTTCAAGATTCGTTGCAGCTGGACTGTGCTCAAGCTGATGGGAATGTAGTGATAAGAGGCAAAGAATTTGAATTTATTACTTTTTTCTTCCTTTCCTGTTGCTGAGTACTGGAGTAATTTCACTGAGCTCATGTGTCCTTCTTAGTCAAACAAAATAAATGCATTGGAAAACATCTTGTATAAAGTTTCTAATAAACTGTGGCTGGGTAATACAGGAACTTCCAACAGCAAGTATGTGTTCAGGGCACATTGAAGTTGCCAGGGTAGTCTGGTGGAGCTGAAGAAGGGCATGAGAGACTCATGGCCTATGAGAGTTGTTCTCTGAACCTTCAAAAGCTGGCAACAGCCTCTCCATATCTGAGCCTGTGGCTCAGCTCAACCTTGACTCAGAGGGATTGCTGAGGAAGATGAGTGTTATTTGTCCTGTTTTTTTTCTCTCCACTGAGATTTCTGTGTAGGATCACGCACTGTACTGACCAATCTTATTATGATGGTACCTCAATAACCGCTTTTCTCTGGCTGTTGCCCTAAGCTGTAGGGGATTGTGTGCAAACCACATGTAAGCATACCTAAATACTAAATTTATGTGTGTTTTCATTTAGGAAATCAGCAAAAAACCTCATCAAAGTGCTGTAAAATTGGAAGAGAACTTCAAACCATTGCAGGACAAGAAGAAGTATCGACACAGACCTGAACCTCTCTTCATACCTCCTCCTTCCTTCAACTTCAGCATGTCCCACTCTGGTGCTACACTGTACCAGAGTCAGCTTCGCTCTCCCCGTGTCCTTGGAGATCATCTGTTAGACCGGACCCATGAGCTGCCCCCCTACACTCCGCCACCGATGCTTAGTCCAGTTCGGCAAGGGTCTGGTCTCTTCAGCAGTGTTATCACATCATCTCATAACACCTCGCATGCTCAGCTGCCACTTACTCCACTGACACCTACTCCGCGGGTGCTCCTGTGTCGGTCTAGTAAGTGCTACATTTTACAGAGTGGCAGTACATAGCATATACCACTGTTCTGTCTTCTGGCATTACCTTATTGATGATTTTTACATGCTCACTTGCATGGTTGGTTTTCCTACTTCACAGGAAAAGTTCATCTTTATCAGAGTTTTTGGCTTGGATTTTGTAAAGGTGGTAGTAAAGCATAAAGTGAATAGAGGAGCCTAACCAGCAAGTCAGATTGTGATCTTGCAATGTTGTCTGCTTCAAGAAAGGACCACCGTGCCTCTTGTTACGTCAGGGTCTTCTAAAGTGAAGAGAAAAGACCTAGTTTTATACCTGGGGTTTGTTTTAAATGTATTCAGTGTTTCACAAAGGAAGGTGTATAATCATACGTGATCAGGGCAATAGAAACCTCTGCAATTAGGACATTTCTGTTAGCTATAACTATTTAGACAGTTTCTTTCTAAAAACTGATAAAGCATAATTTTTCCTTAATTAGACTGGAGTAGTCTTTATGTTAATAGGGAAGTGGCAGTGCAGCCTGGGAGGTGGACTATCATCAGCAATGAAGTTGTTACCAAAATACCCTTTCAAGCTCAAACTCTGATCTCTGTTTCAGATAGTATTGATGGAAGTGTCATTCCAGTGACGCCTGGGCCTGGAGAACAGACTGTTGAACCGTAAGAAAAACAATATTGTTCTTGTCACTGCTTTTGTAGACTAGCTCCAACCTAGAGTGTGCAGCCTGGAGCATGTTGAACTGTTCAGCTTGTATTCAACTGCCTGAAATCACATTGGGCTGGATGCCTTTAAGGTTGCTCTGGATGCTGGCTGAGACATTGGGAGCAAAGTGGCTGTGGAAGATGTAGATGTCATGGTTCAAAAGTGCCAGGACGTCTTGGTGGGAGCCACTGACTGTGAAACAATGGTTAGTGATGTCTGGGAGGAAAATATATGCTGATCCAGTACTCTTGCTTTTACATATGTGGTAACTGTGGAGCTTTGGAGAGATGTTAGCTGGTAGATACCCCAGGGCAGACTGCAAGCAAGATTGTCCCTCAGCTGTAATGTCTGTCTCTGCCAAAGAATGCAGTTCTCTGTGAAACAGAAGGTTACTGGTTCCAGCATCTTGCCTCTTTGCTAGGCAGCCCACAGATAGGCCAGCTTGAGTTGTCTGTAAGGTATGGTATCTCAGCATAATTTAAACTCTGTGTTGAAATTTTTGTTTCTCCCCCCGACAAAGAGATCATTTCTCTCTAATATTCAAAATACTTATCATGCTGGGAGTAAAAGCATTGCATAAAGCAATCTGATGCAATTTACTGCCTCTCCAATAGAATTTAAGTTTTGTTGGAAACCAAGTGAACACTAATGTAACTTCTGGGGTTTTTTTCTGCCCATTGTGTAGTTGAATACTTATTTATTTATTTGTCTTTATAGACGCATCAATATTGGGTCCAGGTTCCAGGCTGATATTCCTGAGCTGCAGGACAGGTTACTAATGGAGAAAGATGTGCACAAAGCTACTTTGGTTTGGAAACCATGGCCAGAACTGGAGAACAAAATCTTCCAACAAAGAGGTACAATGACTTGCTATTTTAGAAGTTCATATGTCAGCCTATGCCTATTGAAGGAATTAGTGTTGATTTCTCATGCATATGATGTACAAAACTTTCAAGAGAGTATTAATTACTGAGAATGCAGAGTAAGAGATCAGAACTACATGTTCCAGGTTCAGAGTAACGACATTGTATAGTGGGACTTAAAGTGAAGTGCAGATGAACTGCTGTCTGGCAGCCAAAGGGGAGAGATCATTGCTGGGAAGTGGGGATTTTTTTTGTTACTGAACTGCCTGGTGAGGGCAGAGGTCATGGATGAGAGGCAGCTGATGGTTTCTGGGCCTGTCCTGTGACCATAACTGAGAGGAAATGTGATAGCCTCCGTAGCTTCTACCACTCTTGAGCAGAGTTTGTTCCTGCTTCCAGCATGATTAACTTCTGTTCTTGTGCTCAGGCTGGAGCCTTCTTGGCACGGCAATATCACTGGCCTATGCAAGCCACTGCTCCACAGCCAAATCTCTGCCTCTGGCTCTGCAGTAGCCTGCTCCATCTCAAGGATGGGCTCTGTAGATCCCATTACATGCTCTCTGAAGTAAGTGATCCTAAAACCAGAAGACGAGGCAGTGGGGAGAGAGAGTATGAAAGCTGTTGCCCTGAACTATATTGTCTTTGAGTGGCATTACAGAATACTTGGTTCTCGATGTTTGACTGACAGGCTACTGTATTAGCAGTAAAATGTTGACTTGTTTCTGACAGTGGAAGACCTTTTAAATATGAGCTGTTCCAGTGTGTTACCTGGTGGAGGAACTAACTCAGAATATGCTTTGCACTCTCTCTTTGAGGCGAAAGGAGATATTATGGTAAGATAAGAAGCTGAAATGGGAGATACAATCCTCTTCTGCAGATAAATTAGCATGCTTTATTAAATGGATTTAGATATGGTTATATAAAAAAGAGATTTCTGATTGATTAGCAGTGATGCTTTAAACATCCTGTAACGTTTTGGGGGAATGACTTTTCTCTTTCATTCTTTTGTAAATTTAAATTTCAAAGCAGTGCCTCTCTGAAGGCTTACTGTATATTTCATATAGATAAGATTACTTAGTTTATAGCCTTGGGGCTTTGAATGTCTCCCAGTGCTTTCTCCAGCCCTGATAATTTACAAGCTTTATATTTGGTCACAGATAGCTTAGTCCTCTTCTAGCCCTTTATAACTACCCTTTTCTGTAGCAGCAATCACATCTACTTATTTGTTCAGAACTGTGAGGTAATTGCACACAGTTCTCATATAAATAATGCATTTCAAACATTTGCATTAGTTTAGTGATGGGAATATTATTAACTAGGGCAAAAGATCTTTTTTGCCTAGTGTTAGAGAAAGACAAGGCTCTGCACCAGTTCCTGGAAAGCCAGTTTTAAAAGCAAATGCAACAGGACACAGGTCTGGATTGAATTTCAATGGATTGTCTAATACAGTAGGCTTTAGCTTGTGTCCCCCTTTCCTTAGGCTCTGTTAGCTCGATCTGAGACAGGTGACTGAACTTACTGTCAGGATGTGAAATCTGCAGTACAGAGGGGTCTGTGTTGTCATGGGAAAAACTTGAGGAATCCACAAATCATCTATTTTCCTTATCCAAAAGAAGATTAACTACACTTGCTGTCATTCCTGACAGATATTGACCTAAACAGGTATTTTAAATGACTTAATGCTGTCAATATTGATGCTATCAAACCAACCATTAAATATTAGTATTAATTAACAGTACCAAATCAAACACTATAAACATGTGGCAAGCAGAAGGGAGAAAAGTTGGAAGTTGCTAAGTAATAGTCACATTTGTGCTAATTAAGGCAGGACAGGTGTGCATTAGGTGCTCTTCTGTGAGGTACACCACATGGGCCTTGGAGTGATTTCACTTGACAGAAAAGAAAAAAAGAAAATTAATTTATATCTTCCTACCAAATAGTCTTCTAAATGTGGTTTTATGTAGCAGCTGACTGCATTTGCTGTTTCCCCTCCTTTTTATTTAGGTTACTCTTGAGAAGCTGCTGTTGAGAAAGCCAGTGAGATTGAAGTGTCATCCTTTGGCAAATTACCACTACGCTGGTAGGTTTCCTTGCAGTCTCTGTATCTGCTGATTTGTAGTCCAAGGCTGGCATCCCAGGCTGGAGAATGGGATCACACTGCACTCTCTGCTGTCCGCTGCAGGGATGGCAGCCTCTATGAGAGAGGTGATATGGACAGTGCTGAGTGGTACTTCTGAAGCCTTTTGTTACAAGTTTGGTGGTTTTCACCTGACTGATGATGGACAGAAGCTTTGCATCCATGTTGCTGTGCAGGGTTCTACAGATTTAAAACAACTCAGTGATTTTTTTTCCTCTTTTAGACTAAATTTTAATTTGCTGATCTCCTTTTGAAATTGCTTCCATTTGTAGATTTTTATTTACTAGCAGCAAGGTCTTCATTTTCTGATATGTAAATGTCTGCCATCATGCCTTCTTTTTCTGAAGTGATGGTGCACGGTAAATGAATGTGATAATCTTGAGCATCCTTCCTAAGAGGCAGTGCTGTAACTCTCACTAGGGTCTTACTACAGAATACAGAGCCTCCCTTTGCATGGATCTAGCCCAAAATAAACAGATCTGGGACAGTGACTTCTTTAACAAACACAGCAAGGACTGCAATTTGGTGATGAAGCAGAAGTGCCCTGTAAAATAGGCAAGGTGATGTTAAGCATGCATAGGTGGCGAATGTCTGTTCTCTGTAGCCCTCCATGTTATTACTTAATGATTTGTGGTGGCTTGGAGACAACTGCTTAGAGATACAGAATGGGGGTTTCTGTAAGAGGTTTGAGAGTTTTATCTCCATTTTAGGCCCAGTAGGAAACAAGTCAAGAATCTTCTGGTGGTCAGTAAGTCAATCACAATGTCAAAGGTCATAAACTTAATTTCCAGTTATAGTCATTGTGCTGCTTAAGTATAGAGGGAACCTACTTTCCTAGCTGTAGCAGATCACTGGGAAGATTCCCAAGTAACAAGGACTCTTTTGTAAAGCAACTCCTTAACCCCTTGGCTTGAGGAAAGAACAGAAACGTGTTTGATGGCATCTAGTAATGAGAATGAATAAATGTGAAGATAAGGTTTTCAGTCTTGGCTGGAGGAGATGCCTAGTTCGTTTTGTTAACAATTCTGTTGTGGTCCAAAGGGTGGACGTGGGAGTGGATGGAGAAGTAGGATGTCAGCCAGGAACTTTGACTGGGGTCTCTTGTCTGAAGAGATGATCCCACATCACATGTGTGAGACAGCCCCAGGGCATGAAAGCACAAAGATGAGGAGGTAGCCCAGCAGCCTGATCTTGGTGAGCGATCTAATAAGCAGAGCAGATAAGAAATTTCTGCCTTTGTGGCAGATGAGGAAAGTTCTATACTGAAGCAACTTCAGAGTAGTTTCAGGAAATGTTTTATTGTGATACAGAGAGGAGAAGCTGTTTGATTTTTTGCAGAAGATGATGCTAATCCTTGTTAGTTAGCACTGAGACCCGTGGACATCAGTGTGTCCCTGTTTCTTAAGCAGAAAAGGAAGTTTGATTCTGCTTATCACAGCATGAAACAAAACCTCACCAGTCTGCATTTGAGTACCATAAAATAACAAGACAAAGCATTACTTACTGTGCTCTTGAATGCGACATATGCTTGCAACTTACATTGACAGCCGTGCTCGAGCACCATGCAGCAGCTCTTGAATAATAGTTCATGTGTGGTTGAGAATCAACCACTCAAGATATATGGAAATTTCTCTCCATCTAGTGCATGTATAGCTTAATATAACTTCAAGTGACATTTGTTTGGGTTAACTCTTTGGGCTTCCTGCTCTGTATTCAAGAATTGCAGCTCTCGGGTGTATATAAAGGTGGAATAGACATAGCACTGACTCTTGAGAATTAACTGATAACACAGACAGTAAATATCCAAACTCATCCTTAGCATTGTGTTCGAATGAGGGTACAAGCAAATAACTCACCTTTGAAACTTGTTGGCTTGAGAGGGGAGGAAGTTGTACAACTTCAGGCTTTTCTGTTGTATGCAAAGAGAGCTGGGCATGCTGATTCAGGGCTGCTTGGAAGAACACACTAATCTCTGTCCTAATGCTTTGCCACTTGTCAGGATGCTGTTTTAGGGAAGAGATGGGGAACGCCTATCTAATACAAAAGGAGTGCTGTGGCACACAGTTGAATTGTTTTCATTTGACCAGTGGAATCTGTGAGGTCTGAAGTTTTCTGCAGTGAGAATTGCAGGAGAGATGGTCTCTTAAATAATATGCTTCACACGATCTCGAAACTTCTTGTACAGGCTGTGATAGAGTGTGGATCAGACCCAGCATATGGTGTAGGTAGTGGATTTGAGCCACCTCTTCATGGGACTGCCTGGGTATAGGTGTAGCCCCCTTGAGACCCACAGATTGGGCCCAAAGCCCCCAAATTTGTAGCAGATGTTTATTGTTAGTTAATCAGTTAATATGGTTGATAAAACAAAATGTACAACAAATGTCTAAAGATGAAGTTCTGCTTTAAAATTTAATCTGTATTCCGAAGTCCAAAATTCTTTCTTACTGCATTGCAGATCTCTCTCTATACACGTTCTCTGTATCTCCCTCAAGCTAACAAGAGCAAAAGCGGTTTCCCAGCAACCAGAGTTAAAAACAGCTTTTCTTCTGTTTCTTTTCCTACACAGGATTTATTCTATTAATTAGGTTACTTCCAATTAACCTGCATAATCTTATAAGGGTCTCTGCTAATACCACAGCTATTGGAGAAACTCTGTAAGGCCTGAATCTTCTATAGGTGTTCAATATAATTAGTTCATGGGAGTGATTCTTTATTATTTTTTTTCTAGGAAGGTGGGGTAGAGGCAGGAGAGCATGACTAGAGAGGTTTTCTGAAAACTAAAGTCTCTCCCTTGGTGATGTTATGCTTGTTAAAGTTATATTTTGGCTTAGTAGAGCAGGCTGCTGAACTGAACCAAAGGCAGGGGAGGTGCAGATGACTGGTAAGTTGCATAAGAAGGGAATGACGTTAGTCCAGCTTGGGAAAAATGGCAAGGCGGTGTGTCAGCAAAAAGATCTTTGGGTGATAACAGAGTAAATAAAACTTGTGGTTTGAAGCCAGAACCTTTCTCTGACGCTTAAGAGATCCTTAGTGTAAATCTCTGTGGAAATAACTAATGCAAGCTTACATTCAGTTCTGGAAAAGCCTACCGAAAGCAACTTGCAGGAAAGTTAATTTTGTAGTTTTCAGCACATGACAGAGCAGTGATATACCTGCTCAAAGCTTGTGAGCCTGGTAGTTGACACTAAAAAGCAAAACATTTGCATTTAATTTAAAAAATCTCTGTATTTTTTTAATAGTCATAAATAAACAATCTGTAGATTCAATACCATGTATAGTGCCAAGCGTAAGTTAATTGAATTCAGTGCAGAGGCAAGCATTTCTATAGAGAATGGTAACATTGACAGGAATATTAGGGATTTCTTGATTTCTTTTGATAAAAGTTATAGATGTTTCAGAAACTCTAAGACAGACTGAAGTATGATATTTTCATAATGTAAGTAATTTCAAGGGCATCTGCTTTTATGACTTCTTGCATATCCTTCCTTTAATATATGTAATGCTGCCCACTCTTGCAGTAAAACAGGACACTGCTTTGGTGCAGTAGAACAATCCTGCATTCTTCCTATTTTACTAATACTGAAGATGCACAGATTAATTACAGTTTGAATGTTGGTTTTGCATTTTCGTGGGTAGTTAGGCCGGTGAAGCAAACGCAGAATAACAATATTTGCAAGTTTTATATACAGCTTCTGTTAAATGATCAGAAAGCACTTCGTGCATATCACGTGTTGCTACAATCCCTACCTGCGACTTTTGTCACAGAGGATTTCAGTGTTTCACCTCAAGCCATGCAAGTGAAGAGCTGCACAAGGACTTTATAAGAGTTATCATCTGGAGAACAAAATGATACCTGAGCTACTGTTTAGCTGAGTGTAAACTGGAATATAGGGAAATAAGCAATGCAAGCTTTACATACAAAATTGAGTTCTGTGGTGATAATTCTCAATCAGAGTGAGACCTTGGGACCATAATGCAGTTCTGTGAAAGCATCGGCTCTGTATTTTACAGCATTTAAACAAAATCCAAGTGAAATGTTAAGAGGATAGAGAACATGGTGATGCTGCTGTGCCAGTCTGTGGATTGCTTATATATTGACTATTATGAGCCTTTCTGATCCCTGCATCTCTAAAAGCACGTTTTGGTACTGCAAAAGGTTCAGAGAGGGACAGCAGTGATGATCAAACATGTGGGAGTAGAAGAAAGAATGTACAATCCTGAATAACATGGAAATGATGGTCAAGATTGAAGAATTGAAGGGTCATCCAGTGAAGGAACTGAGAACTAGGCAACAAAGAAAAGGAGGTGTTTCTTCATGCAGGGGGTGTAACTCATCTGTGAAACTCTGTGGCAGAGGATGTTTTGGGTTCAAGAAGTTTAATTGATTGAGAGAAAGAGTGTGTCGGCAGTTACTAAATAAGTAAATTGCAACAGACTCAGGAAATTCTCTGTGCCAAAAGCAGGCAGAGTTTAGGAAAAATTAGGGAGAGGCTGCTTGCTTGCCCTGACCTTACTGTTTCCTGGGTAACTGCCTGTGACCAGTGCTGGAGACTGAATATGGATTAGATGGAGTTGAGGTCTGAGTCAGTATAGCCATACTTGTATTTGGGTAGCAGCAATCACTAGCATGTAATTGAGATTTTCCAGGTTTTGTTTCAGCTATGACACCAACATACAGGTGGTAGGTTTTTATTACTTATAATGAGTTCTCTTTTTTAAGGCTCTGACAAATGGACACATCAAGAAAGGAGGCTGTTCAAAGAAGCATTGTCCACCTACAGCAAAGATTTCATATTTGTACAGAAAATGGTAAGATTATTTCTGTTCTGTCAACTGTTTTTTATCATATGCTGCATTCTGTTCCCCTTCGTTTTTCCTCCAGTGCCAGACAACCGTACTGCAGGCATAGAGCCAGGAGTGGTTGAAACACTGTTAGGAGTGGTATATTTCGTTCTGTGTACCTATGCACTGCAGCACCAGTAAAATATAGTTTAAAATAAATAAAATCTATTCCTCTTGTTATAATATGTAAAAACTTCCCCATCTGGAATCCAAGTCACAGCATTCTATGTGGGGGACAAGTAAGGTGCTCCACTATCACCTTAGTGTTCTCTTGCAGTTTGTTAAAAGTAACATGAGTCACTTGATATTGAGCCTTGTGCCAGGAATGGTTTAAAACTCTTAATAAAAAGAGAATATGTTTAGGCTTAATTTTCATGTTCTGCAACAAAGCAGAAAACTCAAGATAAGATGTACACATCTTAGGGCAGAATACCTTTGTGCTAGCTCAAATGCTGAAAAACATTTTGGCTTATGGGAACCAAGTCTTAATTCCTAGATTTGTTGGTGGTATTGTACTATTGAGCTACAAACATATCTTCTCAGTCATCTTCTGACTAGAGTCTAGAGAATCTTGGACAAATGTACTGAAGCTGAAATAGTTAACACAAATTTGACTAAAAAGTAATAACTAAAAAAAAGGTTCTACAAATGTAGAAATTCCTGTTGTAGTCCAACTGTCTTTTTTTTTCCCATTAGAATGTTTGAGAAATGAAACCTGCATCTTAATGTATTAAAATTGTGTTGAATGATAGCAAAAAAAATTGAGATTTGAATGTTTCTGTAATTACTTAACTGCAGGTAAAATCTAAGACGGTTGCACAATGTGTGGAATACTACTATACCTGGAAGAAAATCTTGCGTTTGGGACGGAAACACAGAACGCGTTTAGAGAAAAAGAGAGAGGAATGTCTGGTAAGTCTAAAAGAATATGAAGAAGTTTAATGCCTGATAATTATATTTGTCCCATTTTGAGGAGGAGATTGAACTAGATGACATAGGTCTCTTCCAGCCGAAATTATTCTGTAATTCTAAATTATGTTCTGTACGTGCATTCTGTGACCTCAGCTACAATAAGATTTTGTGTCCTGGACTATAATGGGATAAAACTATTCTGACTAGTGCATTATCTAACTTTAGTCCAGCAGTTGTGGCTTTTGTTACTGATGAAGCAGGCAAACCTCTGTAAAATATTCCTGTCCTTCTGTGTGTGCTTATGCACTTCTAAAGGCTGCTCTAATATTCTAGTACAAATATCACTTACCCAGACTAGCAGTGCAATTCTTGTGTACAAGGTCTGTATTACAGGTAGTCTGAGTAGTCTTGAAGTGATGTGGTTAGTGTCGGTTGTTTTTTCTTTTTTTTTTTTGTTTTTCTTTTTTTTTTAAATAAGTCACGTAATTTCACTATGGGTATAGTGTACTTTACCATTCTAACAGTTGGAGGAGGGTATTGCACCTTAGCATCTGTAGATTCTTGGAGCCACAGCTCAGTAGTATGGATGGAGGGTGTTCTGAGCACTGCAGGTTGTGCTGTAAGGAGTAGTAGGTCCAGCAAGACCAGAACTTCATTTAGGGTGGGAAATAATACTGAAACCTGGAAGCAGACTTGACTAAGCAGTGTATTGTTCCAGTACTTCTGATGTACTACCGTCCAGTGCTGTCTGTCTTTCACCGTATTTCTAGAATTTAAGTGCACTGTCTTTCAGACAAGTGGAGAAGAGGAAGTGCTAGAGGAAGATGAGGAGATTGAAGAAGACAGAAAGGAAGAACGGGAAATGCAGAAGTCTCCTGACCCGCCAGCTCTTGTTGGACCTATAGATCTGCCAGCCCTTCAGGGTCTTTCACTTTCTTCGTCCTCCTTCATCTGTGAAATGCCAAACTGTGGTGCTGTATGTGTGTTTGGTATCTTTAATAACAGGAGGATTGTATACTAGTGATTTGTGATTTTGGAAATGAGTGGTTTAGACTATTCCTGGCCAGTGATATCTCCTGAATATCTTTATACAACTCATTTTGCCTGGATTTAATTCTCATATCACAAAGTGTAGTCAGTGTGCTGATCTATACATAAAATTGCATCTTGAGATGTTGTATTCGCTAGAAATGCTGTATGAGAATAGCTCTGATAACCTTTATCTTACACAACTGTAATAATAGGATAGCTCGCTCGTTTGTTTTATTATGACTAAGTTTCTTTAAGTCTGGTGGGATATAGCTGAGAGTAAGCAGTGTTTGACCAAGTAGATTGTTTATGCATATTAGATATGTACAGTTGTTCTGTTCTAATAGGCATTCAGTGTACTTCTTTCTGCAGGTCCTGTTCCAATTCAGTTTCTCTTGATTTATATTTTTTTTTCTTTCCTCCACCCTCCTCCTCATCAGGTGTTCAGTTCCCGACAAGCACTAAATGGCCATGCTCGCATTCATGGAGGTACAAATCATGTGACAAAACCCCGGTGCACCATTCCAGGCACTAAGCAGAAATCTGGTACGCAGAGCGGATACTGCTCTATCAAGGGTTCACCTGCCCACAGCACGACGAGTAGTGAGACTGACCCAACAACAATTTTCCCTTGCAAGGAATGTGGCAAGTAAGTGGGTATGAATGTCTGCAGCATCACATCACGTCGTATTTCTTCATATTATTTCTTTATATTCCAGTTGAGTAGTGTTGCGATGAAATCTTTACTTTGCTCTAATGGCCTTCAAAGAACAGTTTCCCCTTACATGGCATGTCCTCCTACCAAAACCTTCAGAGGTTATTTTGCGTGATGCTTTGGGTGCTTCCCCTGCAGAATTTTTTCTCCATTTTCCCAAATCGATTTACCTGCTATCATTTCTACATTTGACAGTCCAGCTTCCTGCTTCATCAGACTTTTGTGTGACAGTGGGCAACTTTGTCTGTATTTCTGTGCTTGAGTTTGTCCATCCTAATGTGGGATTCCTTTACTCTTTGCCTGTTGTGCAAGATTGTAGTGAAACTAAGTACAGGGAGAGTTAAGATGCGTGTGGATACTGAAGCAGTGGTAAAAGCTACCAAACACCTCCAGCAGAGTCCCAGTAAGCGATTTTGGTACTGTCAGGATGTATAAATCTGGTAGTCTGTCCCTGAAATTCTCACCACGGCATTGCAGATTTCACTGACTTCTATTTCAGGACAAGGAAGCAAATGTACTGATAGGTTGTTGAGTCTTTTTTGGCTCGTTTCATCAAAAGCAATGACTTCTATATTTTTTTCTTTTTCTTTTAAAATTCAGGGTATTTTTCAGAATTAAAAGCCGCAATGCTCATATGAAGACTCACAGACAACAAGAAGACCAGCAAAGGCAGAAGGCTCAGAAAGCTGCTGTGGCAGCAGAAATGGCAGCCACTATTGCAAGAACTACTGGGCCAGTTGGACATAGTTTGATCCCTCTGGATCATATGAGTTTAGTTAAACATGTTGAAAATGTTGGTGGTGACATTGACGACGATGTTGTTCAGGAGCTGGGTGATGTCATGGAAGAAAATGCAGTCATGAATGCTGACCTTTTATTGGATGATGAAGATGCAGATCTACTGCAAGATGATGCTGAGTTGTAAACAGAGTTCTTTGTTATAGACTGCTACTTGAGCACACCCTGAATGGATCTGTCAGGAAACTCTGGACTGCTTGTTTATTCCCCACTGATTGTAAACTACCTGTTGAAAATGATAATTCTTTATCCACGTTTAGGGGAAAAAAAAAGAAATCTCCTTTTTCCCTTTTTTTATTAATTTGTGTTTTGGGGGGAAAAAATAAATAATTGGTACAAATATTCTCATAAGGTGTTTTTATCTGAGCTCACTTGGCTGATAACTTCCAAGGCCACGAATTACCTAAGGTCATGGTTCTACTGTCACTTCCCTGCAGATTATTCTACTAGGAACTTTAGTCATTAACTCTTCCAAGTTTCATTTTAGCCCAATTACAAGAATGAACTTCACACTTCTTTTTTTTTGCCTATACTGAATCAATTCCAGCATCTTCTAGAGACTAAATGTCATCTCTGTTAAGGAGGTGATTACATTCTTTGTCTTTGTGCTGTCATTTTAAGGGAGGTGGAGGAAAAAAATTCTGATTTAACTGTGAAATAATTACAGGAGTGACTATCATCTGTAGCAACAAAGTACTTTTTCAGTTCTGTCTTGCCTTAATTCATACATGTTAGGCAGCTTGTAAAAGCATTGGTTACACTGTTCATTTTAGAGCTTCCATTTTAGCAAGGTTTTGATCTGCTGATTTTTAAATAACCTAATTCAAGGATTAAAGAAAGAAGATGATTGTACTGTGGTTCACATCATCTGATGGCGACACAATTGGCAACACCACTTTGGTAATCAGATTGCACTGGAAATGTATTTTGCTGTGACAATAAATCACACTGTTGAATAGCCATTTCTATGGTTTTAAGAGAGTGTATGCTCAAGCAAGCAGGAGCTTGGTCTCTCACCAAGCAAATACAGGGAGATTTTCTTGCCTGTGGAACGGAGACTGATGGAGTATATGCCTTCAGCACATGTCAATTATTACTTATAGGCATGAAATTTTATTCTTGTGCCATTTTCAGTCTTCCTTATTACATCAAATTCAAATGTTTATTTAGTAAAAGATACTCTAAAGGTGAGTTGATATTGCTGTTTAATTACAGTTTCTCCTTCCTTAGCTCCAGATCTACGTGCTGGATGTCTCGCACCATTTATATAAATTTAGATTTGATTCTCTAAGTAAATAGGATCTCAAAAGAATTGTACCTTGAAGAATTTAAGAATTAAGGAGAAATTGGAATTAGATTGAGCGGACCTTTAATGACAGAATATGAATACTGATTTTGGAGCTTTCACAGGTAGCAGCACTGTTTTTCACTGTTTTTTTACAGTGAATTTTGCACTGTAGAAGAGTATTGATAACTTTATAAAATATTTTATAAGACTGATTTCAGATCTTCCAGATTTCAGGGTTGGTTTGGTTTTTGGTTTTTTTTTTAATGGGTTGGGGTTTTTGTTGGGATTTTTTTTTTTTTGCTACATTCCTGACATCCTAAGCAGAATCTGAGAGATGGTGGATCTTATTTTCTACTGTCTTTCTTCCTTGTATAACTATGCAAAACAAGGGTAAATCACAGCATTTTTGTATAGGAGTACCCGACCACACAAGTCCAAAACCAGTGGAACTCATTGGCAGAGAGGTGCCTTCTCTGTCAAAGCCAAATATGTGAAGCCAAACGACCTGAGGTTTCTACTTAAGGTCAAGTGTTCTGATACTAAAGAACAACCCTTCAGGAGAATGGAAATCCCTTCTCAGTTTCAGGTTAGTGAAGTTCCTGCGTATGTGGTTTGTTTTAGGTTTCTTGGGGATTGCTCCAAAGGGTAGTTTTAGTTTGTTTTGACTAGCAGGTGGAATTTCACCCCCTCTGCTGCATAAAGGATGATGTTCTCAATGACTGTACCTGTGAGTTTCAGGAGATCAAGCAGCAGCTGCCTTTTTCTTTCCTGAACTCCCAGTCAGCACGCTCTCCAGCAGTTCCTGTCCATGCTGTGACATATTACTTTTACAGGGGCCATGCAACCCAGGTTCAGCAGGCTGGGTGTTCAGCTGTATGCTGCCAACTAGATCCACTGAAAATATTTTTTGTACTTGTGCAAGTCTTAGTGGTTTGCAAAGTGAAGGCATTTCTGAGCAGTAACTTGTCTTGGCTTTCAAGAGCCTGAGCTAGGAACAAACTGGCAGTGTCTTCTCTTTCTCTTCCAAATTTGTATCACTTTGAACTGTTGAGGGCCTTTCTGAGAAAGGCTGCTACACTGGAGAATGGAAACATGTTTTCAGATTCCCCCAATAATGGTGGGAAAAAATTGGAGTGTTCAAGCAAAGTGATAATTTAAGTTGGTGAGAGTTCTGATTGAAGAATGGACTGAAATGTAGAAACTTGTGGGATTGGTTCTGAAGAGCAGCTCTGTATTAAAGTAACTATAGTGAAACTTTCCTAGCAACAACGGGACAGGTATCTATGCTAAATCCAGTATATATAACTATACACCCATATGTATGCCTGGTTCTGCGACATTAATCGGGTGCTGTTTTACTGTACAGCCAAGAAGATAATAGAATGATAACCAAAGACGTTATTCATAAAGGAAAAAATAAATGCACATTTCTTAAGCAGTACTCGATTTAGGCCTCAGACATGGACTTCGTTATTATTCAGTGTTGCATTGGCTGATGTTAAACATGCTGTTCTGCCTATTTGTATGTAAGTTGAACATAGTTTTATTCCAGAAAAGTTGTTTTCTTGCTGATGGTTGATGAAAACTGTTCAGTATTGAACTTGGTCCTCTTTGATAAAACCTGTATATATAGAAAGCATATTTTATGAGAAAAATCTTATTTTCAGTATTTAACTGTTATTTTATTAGAAGATGGTTGTAAATATTTTAGGTGCTTTAGTGTAAAAAGCAGACTGTAATTTTAGGTGGCAGAGGAAGTTAACGAAATAAAAAAATATACGTTTGTGATCTATGCTGGTTTCAGGTTCCTGCTGTCAGCATTTGACTTGCACACAGCTTAATTTCAGCCTATTGTGTGTATTAGGATGTCTTAGTGGCTTAAATTGGTGCTTGCTTATTCACACCCACACACGTTAAAATATTTGGTACTGATCAGAACCCATGTTATTCTATTAACTGCAATTTCTGTGTTTAAAAAGAAAGGGGTTTATGTGGCATTTCCAGTCGTTTTTATACTTTTCGTAAAACATCATTGGCGGGGTTTTGCTAACAGGCTGGATACCTTTTCCTAAGTGTTTTTAAGAGCAGGGAGAAGGTTTGAAACCTGAATTTCATTTGTGATTGTTTAACAAAGGATTCCTGAATCATTGAAAACTTAGGTTCATGTGTAATTATTTCACAAAGGACTCAAGTTTTCGACGATTCAGAAGTTCATGCGTTTTACAAAGGACTCTTGAATCATTCCAGGTAAAAAAAAACCAGTATTCCTTGTTTTCATCTCTGGAAAGGAGTGTTCATGGTTAAGAACGAGTTGTGGTAAAAAAAGCGGCCTTGGCGAGGTGGAGAAAGATGGGAAAAACCCTCCTTTACCTCCAAGCGAACGAAAAAAAACATAATAATTCGGAAAAATGAGTATTTTCTACTTTTTTCCCTTCCGGCGGTGGAGGGAGGGAAAGGTTTTCACCTGGAAAAGAGGAGGGGCAGAGCGTGTGTAGGGTGAGCGGCGTGTGAGAGGTGGGAACACGAGTTGGGAGCTCGTCTTCCCACCCCCGGGAAAGGGTGGAGGAGAAGGAGGAGGAGGAGGAAGAGGACGAGGAGGAGCATGGTTTTTCCCCTTCCGGGCCAGGCCGTGCTTGGGGCGGGGACAAGATGGCGGCGCGGTGGGTGCTGAGGCGGATCTGCCAGGTGGGATGCGCGGGGAGAGCGGGCTCGGCTCTCTTTCTTCTCCTCCTCCTCCTCCTCCTCTCCCTTTCCCCTAAGAGGGCTCGCCAGCGGCATCCATTGGGTTGGGGCTTCACGGTGTCGCCCTGCAGCCCCGTCACTCTGAGTGGTGAGGAGGGGGTGGCTTGGATCAATCCTATGATCCAAGAAGCAGTTACTGTTACGAAAAGAGGAATATTTTTAATTTAACCTGAAGTTCCATCCAAGTAATTGTATTTTTTTTTTTTTGAGAGTAAGACAGCGTCCCTCTGATAGCATGTTTTCTATGAAACAGTGGTTTTTTTTCCAGACGCTGTTCGTTCTTGGGAGATGAGAACGTCTTGTGTGAAGCATGATCTGTGCCTAACAGGTGTCTCTTCTTCTATAATCATCGCTGTTTGCAGCGTTTCCCTGTCTCAAATGCAAGGTCGGGCAGGGAGCTGGAGCCAGCTCCAGTGGTGCAAGAGTTTTGACTGTTGTCGTGTGAATAACAACATCCAAATTAGTCCTTGGAGAGTAGTGGAATATGCATAATATTTCTGAGAGAATTTATCCATGTGCCTGTAAGTGAGAAATGTATCCTCTCCCAGCTCTTGTCTCACTGCCCACCACTGATGGCGATCGCCCCAGTGTGTTCCCTGGGTGTGATAAAGGGTGCTTGGTTTCTAGAACTCCAAAACAACTCTCAAAAAGTTTATTTGCTGGCATTTTCAGTATCAGAATCATAGAATATCTCAAGTTAGAAGGGACCCGTAAGGGTTACAGAGTCCAACTCCCTGCAACTTGCAGGAACACAAGGAGAACAAGTCTTATGAGGAGCAGCTGAGAGAGCTGGGGTTGTTTAGCCTGGAGAAGAGGAGGCTGAAGGGAGACCTTATTGCTCTCTATAATTAACTGAAAGGAGGTTGTGGAGGGGAGGGATCTGGCCTCTTCTCCCAAGTGACAGGGGACAGGATGAGAGGGAATGGCCACAAGCTCCGCCAAGGGAGGGTTCAGGCTTGAGATCAGGAAAAAATATTTCACGGAAAGAGTCATGGGACACTGGAACAGGCTGCCTAGGGAGGTGGTTGAGTCACTTTCCCTGGAGGTGTTTAAGGCACGGGTGGATGAGATGCTCAGGGACGTGGTTTAGTGATTGATGGGAATGGTTGGACTCAATGATCCAGTCAGTCCTTTCCAACCTAGTGATTCTGTGATAATTGTACATAATTTCACATAACTGTAAAAGATCTTAGTTTGCTTTAATAAACTTTTTTTTTAGCACAGTTAATTGGAACAATCAGTGCGGAATTAAGAAACTGTGCAGAACAAGTAAATACTTGATTTGAAGGTCACGTGCCAAGCGTGTTTCTCATCTTAAAGCTCCAAGTCTAGAAGTTAAAACTTTAAAAACAAAAAAAATTGGAAAATTTTTTTATGCTACCCATGTGTTCTGCTGGTTTTGGCTTCTAAAGAGTGATGGGTTTCTCTCAGATTGAGAAGATTTGATGTTGGGGTGTTCTATTCATTTTCTTAAGCCCTAAACACTTATTTTGTCTCTGTGCTGTATTCTGGACCTGATCACCTTCCAGGCATTCCTCTTCTGCGTACTTCAGGATCTCTCACCCAAACAAAATGAATGCTGTTTCGTGTTATGAGAGGAGTAATTTTGTTTTGTGCCAGGCCTTGGTTCATGTGGGAAATTGTATTCTGTTATGTTGCAGCCTGAGTGTCTTTTTCCACCTTTGCTGATGGCCATGAGCGAGAATGCATCAAGTATATTTAAATCAGAGAACGAAACGAGCGTTAAAATATACTTTACTGCCTGCTGAATGCCATCTTTGCTACCTGGGGTACTCAGTGCATCATTTTGTCAAAATTTGCACAGAGCACTTTAAATTTTATTTTACAGAAACTTTGACTTGATGCCTGTGTAATTAGTAATGAAAGGAGATGGCGTGTGGTGGGAAGAATACACGTAATCACAGAACACTGTAAAGGCTACAGAGCTTAGTATATGCGATAGAACTTGACCGTTCCATTGTGTTTTGTTTTATTCATCTTTATTACATGAAGACTGACATTTTTATATCCAGAACCACGTAATACAATATGCAATGAGTGGATGTATCTTTGCATACAAATGAAAAATCCATATTGCAAGGTCAAGGTCTATTACAAAACAACGATTAGCAGAGGCAGCTTCAGTCACAATTTTTCTGCCACCTTATCACAACAGCTTTTTCCTTGCCTGATGACTGCCCAGTCAGTAGTCTTATGCTTGTTGCCTGGGGTCAAGTTCTGTGCCATATACTTGCACACAGAGTTTAAGCCCTACAGTCTTTGTAATTTGCAAGATAATTAGTGAATGAGGCAGAATTACTGAAGAAAACAGCTTTGTTCACAGCTGATCTATAATTAATATATAATGCATACTGGAGAAGTTTAGAGACCTAATAGCATCATGTAGTTACGTGTATCTGTGAGCAACTAGATTAAAATTACCTGGAAAAATGCCAGTTCTTGCTGTTTTCTGATGTTTTTAATTATACAGTAACCTACATAACTGTGTGTGAGATATCTGTCTTCTCTCTATGATTCCAGCATCTTTTAAACCAGAGTGTCTAGGGGCTGGATAAGTAGCTAATTTTTGCTTCACGGTTCTGCTGCAGCCCTGACTTTCTCTTAAGCAAGTGAAAGTTCTAGTTCCCTTTTTCCTTCACACTCAAGTAGTCAGTAACTTTGCCAAATTTAATTAATTATTTTGGAAGGAGATTAGAAGCCAGGTAACATTCAGAAGGGAGCGATTTTGGAAAACGGTACTGTTGCATCTTGATTAACAGTTGTATTCCTTTTTAAACACAGAAAAATCATGTTACCTTTCAAATATAAATCATGTTACCTTTCAAATATAAATCATGTTACCTTTCAAATATAAATCATGTTACCTTTCAAATATGGTTAATTTACTTGTTAGAAGTATTTCTGTTCAAATGTTCTCCTCCAAAGAACAAGTACTCAAAAGCACAAGGAACTTTTTAGTGAAGAAATGGGAAATTTCTAGTTAAATTCAGAGGTTGAATTTGTGCATTTATAGGATACTGTTCTCAATTGCTTTTACAACATCAAGTCCTATTTAGGTTTGTCACTTGATAAAACTAATAGGTATTCTACTGTGTAAGTAAAACTAAAGAGAAAGTATATACAGAAATGGTATTTGATGCCACAATAAATGCAATTTTCTGGTGCCTCATTTATAAGCACATACTGTTATAGTGTTCCCTTAATGTGTTCTTTTTTAGGTACTATTGTATACTAAAATATATTTCTGTGCTTCTGTTTTCCTGCATTTCCTGAAAGAGTAAACTCTCTAGTTTGGCAGATCAATGCCTGGGAATGTGTTATGCTCTGGTGTGCAGAACACTAAGCTTTAATAAATCTCTGTTATCTGGCTACGGTTTTGGGAGGGATAAAAAAAACCCCATAACCTGTTTGTTTTGTACAGGGATCAGCTTTTCCTGTCAATTATGCAAGAAGAATTATGCAAAAGCACTGTTTCATTCAGTAAGTATAAAAGGCCTTCAGAGTTTCTACTTCTTCATGCTCCCTATAAAATACAATGTTTACAACTTCTTATGCTTTACCCCAACCATATTTCTAGAAACTTGAATGTGATGGGAGTAAGGCTGACTGGATCCTGTGTTGATACACAGAAGCCCAAGACTAATCCTTTGGTAAGTGTTTCATAGAATGATATTTTCTATATTGTCTTAGTAACGAAGAGAGTGTACAGGAAAACTTGAATTTCTTTATTGCAGATTTTTAAGTTCTGTCATAATGACGTCATATTTGTCATAGAGACAGGGGACAGGACTATGGGGAATGGCCTCAAGCTCTGCCAGGGGAGGTTCAGGCTGGACACCAGAAAAAAAAATTGACGGAAAGGGTCATTGGGCACTGACACAGGCTGCCCAGGGAGGTGGTTGAGTCACTGTCCCTGGAGGTGTTTAAAAGATGGGGTGGATGAGGTGCTGAGGAGCATGGTTTAGTGATCGATAGGAATGGTTGGATTCAATGATCCAAGAGGTCTCTTCCAACCTAGTGATTCTGTGTAAGAAACAATTTAGGTTATTGGTATTTTGAATTATTATTTTTTCTTCAGTGAGATATCTGCAGCTTAACAGGTTCCTCTGAGTTTCTCCCCTGCTTCTCAATGCAGCTGTAACTCTATGAAATATCAGCTTTTTGGCCACATTCTGTTCAGAGCCTGCAGCAGCTTAGCTAGTCTAAGGCCTTCGTGTCTGGCTTGGAAGCTGGGAGTCCAGGCTAATAAAATATGAAGTTCATGAAGGTGTGGGGTGGACATCTTGCCCTTAGAAACTGAATGCCTTGATTTTGACTAGGACTTCAGAAACACATGCTCAATCTGTATAACACATGCAAACAAGCCAAAATCTTATAGGCAGTATTAAATCAACAGTGCATACCCAGCCTTCCTGCCTTGTCTGGTGCATACTGGGTTTACTGTGCTAAACTGCCTGGGAGTAAACCTGTGAGAAAATCAGTGTTTCCTGAGCACATCAAGGCTTTTCAGATGATTAGTGTGCCCAGGCTATGAGAAACTGAAGCTGTAATGGAAAGTTATAAACTTGGACAGACAGAAAGTATAATATGCCTGGAGAAGCCTGCTGTGTTTAAAATAACCTTATAACTAACTTTGTGAAGTGAGAATTCCAGTTACTGTCTGTAGTGTTATATAGGTACTGTCCATACCCAGGCAAACGTCTGAGAATTCTAGGTATTCTCGATATTTAAAATGTAAATATTTGCTGCTCCAGACTTGGTTTAACGATGAGTTTCATTCTTGCCTTTGCTAGTATTGTCGTTATATTTATCTGACGTTCCCTTTAGTTTTCTGATCAAGAAGTTTTACCTAAATGTTCAGAAGTTAGGTATCTTCATGCTTTTGCCTTCCCTGATAAGGGTGAGCACTATCAATCAAGGTAATACTCTTACCTCTTACAGATAAACTAAAATAAAGAGGTAACAGTGTGGGGGTTTTCTTCCTCTTTTACAAATGAGGCTTATAAGTTAAGACAAACTGGAGTGCGTGCATTAATTAAGGAGAACATGGAATAGTAACTCTTCTTTTTGTTTTACAAATGCAGATATCTATTTCAGATGAACCAGAAACATTGTACAAAAGAGTGTCCCTTTTAGTTAAAGGCCACGATAAAGCTGTGTTGGACAGCTATGAGTATTTTGCAGTGCTTGCCGCTCAAGAACTTGGCATCTCTGTTGAAAAAGTGTAAGTAACTGATCTCCAGAGTGATGTGATGTCAGATGCTTCTTGTCTTTTACTCTAATTGAGGTTCCACGCATACAAGTGTTTTCGTTTTCAGAAGAAGTGGGTATAATCTGACATTTTTTTTGATATTATAAATCTAACACTTAGATGGCAGCACAGTGATGAGAAAGCAGGAGCCATTCTACACTCGGTGCTGCCATTTTGCATTCTAACCACATGAAGGATATTGACAGCACCCTTAAGTACAGTTGTCAGTGCTCTAGCTTCCCTGAGCTAATGCTGGTTAATACCTGAATATTAACCACGCCCGTGTGGATTAATACTGGACTGTACCAGTGTTTAATACTTCCTTGTGGGTCTTCTACATGTCAAACAAGAACAGGAAGTTGAGTATAATCTTTCAGATAATTTTTGTTAGCATCCTTTAGGTAAAATGAAAATTTCTTTTTGTGTTTTGTTCAGACATAAGCCTCCAAAGAAGATAGAAAGGTTGACACTTCTAAAATCTGTACACATTTACAAGAAGCACAGAGTTCAGTATGAAATGAGAACACATTATACGTGTTTGGAGGTAAGAAGGATGTTAAGAAAAACAAGTTAGTTGTTGTTGGTTCAGGAAACTTCCCATTTACTTGGGTTGGGAGGAGAGTGCAGGGAATAGCTGAAAAGAGCTGACCTAGGTACATCAAATGTAACACAAGTTATTTGGAATGTACAGCTTACATAATTTTTGGGTTAAAAGGCTGATTTTGGCCATCATCTTAACAGCTGAAGGAATGATTAAAAAATAAGGCAGAAGTAAACATCTTTGTATATTTTATGCTCTTAGTTTCCGAGAATCAGTGGGATAGGAGCTTTCTTGAAAAGGGAAGAAGATGCAGCTGAATTGTTATCAGTCACGAAGGGTTCTCTTCTTTGTCAGTTTTTGTGATGTTTTTGAATAAGCATACTTTTGCCCTATGCAATATCACGTGCCCAACTAACACTGTGGGGTGGGACATACAAGAAAGGAAGCATATGCAAACTGCTGGCTCAGTGGCTGGTGACACAGACTTCTGTGTGGTTAAAAATACAGCTGTGGTTGACTTTCTTAGAAGAAAGGTTTACTGCCAGTGTTTTGTGGCTCCTGGGCATCTTACTGTATATTTGCGCAGTGCTTGGCAAATTCAGTTCCCAGGCATTTCTGCAGTACAAATGCCTGCCCACAGACCATAAGCAGTATTTTTGCCATCCAGGAGAAACTAGAAATAAAGAACTTGGTAGAATTCCGAAGTTGCAGGATTTATAACAAGGTTTAACTTTGAGAGTATAAAAAAGCTGCTAATTCTTGCATAACCTGTAATTAATTTCATCTGAAGTGTTAAGTCCACCATTTCCTTCGTAATCAATGCATGTGATCACAGGCAGTATGCGCAATTCTGTGGAGTGAAATAACTACTTGTGTGACAGTTGCATAAAGCTCGAGTGCCTCTGTTCAGTGTTATGGAAGCTGCCTTCCTGCAAGATGTTTGGTCCCATAGCAAGAATTAGAGAAGATAGGGCAAACTCTTTATTTTTTTTTTTTACTTTTCCATTTGAAGTATTAATAATGGTTGATTAAAAAACACTTACTTCTATTTTAGTTAAAATACCTAACAAGCAGTACTGCTGCAGTTTACTTGGAGTATGTTCAACGAAACTTACCCGAAGGAGTTGCCATGGAAGTAAAAAAGGTAAGTTTCCATCTCATTATGAACTGTTATGAGACTAAGTCCCTATACAAATCCAATAACCACTGAAGTCGTTAGGAAATCAGCAGAGGAAATGCGTGTAGTTCAGAAGGAACATTTTCCACAATAATTAGTAAAGAGGCTGTATTGCTTGAAAACGCCACTAGGTGGCACTTTTGATCTGAGAAATATCTCAAACCAGACTAAATAAAGCAAAGTAGTTAGATGTTAACTAGTTGGTATAATAAATGATTGCTTTGCTTGACTTTTAGACTAAGATAGAGAAAATACCTGAACACATTCAGCAACCAGTTTGGGATACACTACCTCAAATAGAAGAAACCGAAGTCAAGTCATGAACTCGCCAGGTACTTGGTTCCGTTAGTGCTGAAATTAGTTGCTCCTACCCACCTCATTTACTGAGACTTTCTACTGTTAAATAAAAGTTCTCTTATAAAGTAATTATGTAAACTCTTGTTTCAGCAGTTTTTCTTAGTCATAACCCAAGTACATGTAGACCACACAAGTGAAGAAGCCTGACTGTACTCTGTGATGAAGAATTATAGTCACCTATAATATGTGTGTAGAAAGATAAAATTTAGAGGTGTGTATATATATAAATATATAAAAATAATTATATATAAAAATTCCTTATCTCTTTTTGGTACTAAATGGCTTCTGAATTCTGAAAATTCAGAAAATTGCAAAATCTACTTCATGTTTGTGTGATGCTTAATGTTATGGATGCTAGATTGTTACACGTTGTTGCTATAGCTCCTTTGAAGTAACTGAATCCAAGGTGTACGTGAAGCGTATTTACTCACAGTAAGTCAAACCCCACAATCTTAGAGGATACTGAGGCATACTGAAGACTTTCCAAGCTTCTACAATTTCAGTAGTCTAACTTCCAGTCTTAGTAACTGCTTGCTAACAGAACAGCATGGTGATTATTTCCACAGGTTTACATCTCTGACTTAAATAAAGTGCTTGTAGAACCATGTTGCAAAGCAAATGGATATTAGAAAGTGTTATTGTGGATAGGACAAACAGTGCATTAAGCGTTTTAGTTCACTACAGGGAAAGGCATGGTCTTTTTCTAAACTGGCTGGGTTGGTTATTGTGTAAATCTGACTAGCTGTACACTAGTTATGCTTAGAGGGGGAAATCCAGTACACATAGCAAGAGAGTGCTCAACTGCTTTGAAGTTTAGTTTACTGTGAATCAAAGGAGGCAATACTAGATGTAAAGCCATCATCGACTTTACCTGCAAGTTGCATTAAGTCCCTCTACCTTTACTAGTTGAGCAGGAAGGACACAGCTGCAGGAATCTGTTTCAGTATTAAGGGTGTCACTTTGATTTGACTGCTGTTAAAAGAATTTACTGTAAGAGTAGCTAGCTGGGTCATAGGACAAGACAGCTGGAGCTGGATCTTGCTTATCAAGATCCAGGCTGGATCATGCTTATCAAGAGCACTTAAAACTTCAACAATCACAAAGGAAAAGAAGCCCAGTTTTGTTATCAGGCAGAAATGGACAATATTAATGGGAAATAGCTGAAAGACAAGAAACCAAGCTTGTGCTTGAAGACTGTCTACATTTTCTAACGGTAGAGGTGCAAAGGTTTTTTAGGAGGGATATTTCGACACAGTCCATGTAGCTGTTAACACTTATGATAGAAAGGAATCTGCCTGTGTGCTTTCTCCGTTATGCCTTAGGAGAAAAAAAAGGAAGTTAATCAAAGCCCTTATGGAAAGATATTCTGTCTAGTTCTCTTTTTGAGGTGTTTACTTTCCTCAGTTTCAAGTTATTCTTCCTTTCTCATTTTTAGTGTTCAGTCATGATAGCGTTTCTTGAAGTCACGTCAGACACTATATAAAGTAAAAGAAGAAACTGTGAGCTGATGTGGTTAAACAAAGCCAGTGCTTTCAGAGGGACAGCCTCTTTCAAGTCTGTATTAAATTTTCTTCAGATTTGCCATGCTTCCACACTTCAGTTTTCCATAAGCCACCTTGCCAAGTTCAAACTGCATATAGCATTGACATGTGATTGATCTCAATACTAAGTCTTCCCACATGCTGGTTTGATGCGTGCTAAGGTTAAGGGGTTGTCTTTTATTGTCTTTAAAATCATTACCCCTTGTCCTATCACTACGCTCTCTGATAAATAAAGTCCCCTCCCCATCTTTGCTGTAGGCCCATTTTAAGTATTGGAAAGCTGTAATAAGGTTTCCCTGAAGCCTTTTTATGAGTAGGACATCCAAAGCTTAAATGACACCTAGACAGACTTGTAATATCTGTCTGAAGTGTCCACTTTGACATTCATACAGCAAAATTGCCAGAATTGCCCATTTCATGCCCTGGAATAAAGGTAACATGCCACAGGGTGTGTTCTGTGCATCACAGCAAAGTGTTCCTACCTTCTTAGAACTCCAGTTTTGAATCTGAAAGGGTTAAACCACTGTCACTATCACTATTAGTGTAAACTAGCACTTCTCCATTAAGGAATGAGAGGAAGGTTTTCAGACGTGGAGCTGAACTAAATCCTTAATATTAGTTCACTACTACTGCCTTTTTATATATAAGAAACCTGAGATGAAAAGATAAAGGATTCAGTAGCATTTCAGACCATTCAGTAGCAAAGCTTGACTTTTGGTATCCAGTAGCGTGCAGTCTCACCCTATCATCAGGGCACAGATTATTCATCTTGCTGTCCTCACCTCTGGCTGATAACTGCATTGGTCCCATCTTGCAAACAAGTTTAACCCAAGTCCGTCATTCAGAGGAGGCTTTAAAATGTTTAGTTAAACTAATGCTTTCTTTTTCTGGATGGAGTTTTACTGTATATGAACTTGGGCAACAGTAAATCTTCAACTTAATTACCATTGCTTTCCTTCCCTCCAGTTCAAGTTTCCCTGTAATCTGTGGTCCACTAGAAGACTGCTTTATGACCTTCCTGACATTTGCATGGTTTAGTGTTTGATAGGAATGGTTGGACTTGATGATTCGGTGGGTCTCTTCCAACCTGGTTATTCTATGATTCTATGATTATCTGCCAGCGTGAGAAAATACTTTCCCAAGGATCATAGAAAATGGATTACAATGTAAAGCTGTTACAGAAACCCACAGAGTGGTAGCAAATACTAAGAAAAGTGTTATGAAAGCAGTTGCCAGATATGATGGGGAACTTCTTCATTTCATCAGTGGTTAAGACTGTCCCAAACTAAATAGGAACTGTGCTAAATATTGGCACTGAAGATCGACAAGTTTTTGAGTCCATTCAGTCTTCAAAACCCTCGGTGACTGTCAGTAAGCTGGACGTGGATTTCCTTCCATAAATACTTTGTGACTAACAGCTGTCAGCATACTTCAGGAGTCAAAAAATATACAGAACGAGGTATTATGTAAATAACATAGAACAGCTGTTTATAAAATTTTTAAGCTTGTAGAATAATCTAAAACTAAATCCAGAACATTCACTTATATCACTTTTCTTTGAGCCATTTAACCATATCAAAATTGTCAGGAAGGCTCTGCTCAAAGGCAGTTGTGGCAGAATCCTGTTACTTATGGATTTGAGATACTTTAAACAGTCTAAATTACCTGTTTGCACAGTAAGGGGACAGCGTTATGGGGTTTGCTTCTCTCTGAGGACTTACTGTCTCACTGTTCCACTGAAATTCTTAGTTATCTTAAAAAAAAAAAGTACCTTTCTTTGGAAATGCTGTTTATCAAATTACCAAAAACACGATTGATAAAAAGTACACATTTACACATTTTCATCTTTCTACTTAAATAAAATGCCACTTGATAGTATCAGAAAGCATGCAATCAGTGTATCACATCTGCTGATGCAAGCTTTTTCGTACATCAGCACATTACTATCTCATCTTTCATTCCCTCCTGCCGTGTAAATATTAACTCTTCTCTGCTTCAGTTTCAATACGTCGGTGTACCACCTCCCGTTGGCTTCAAAGGGTGATTGTCTTGCTCTTTAGACGATAATAGCATCATTCTTTCACTAAAAAAAAGTCATGCCATGTCCTGAAAGTTCTGCAGCAGAACTGGCCTGCTAAAATGTCCAACTCGTTCTTGTGCAGGGAACTTTCAGTTTTGTTAAGTAGCCTGCGAGTAAGTAGAAAGTTTATGGGTTTCATGTGATGAAAAATTCATTTTATATTTTAAGTCAGCAGCTGCCAAACACTGCATTTGGTCATGAATCTACTTTTTTTAATTTTCACTGGTACTTGCTTTCTTGTTATTCTCTACATTTATGCAAATAGTGCATCAAGGCAACATCAAGGTACTTGACTTTGCGTAGGTGCCAGCTGCTGCCAGGAAAAGTGATATACAGAGACAGGCAATAGAGGAGATTAACCAGGGATAGACTGGGATGAAGGAAGAAATTAACTGCTCCTTACCCTTCACATTGCTTTAAGCCACTGTCTGAAGTTATGCATCTTTCTTTTTATTATATGCTCCTAAACAGCATATAGTAAATGAATAATTGTTCAACTTTACAAACTATATTCTACAGTCTCTGTTGTAACTTCCACTGCCTAAGTAAATAAGGGCAAAATTATTTCAAATTTAGCTCTCCATTTGGACATTATGGATAGGAAAAGTGTCATCAATATATTTACTCCGATTAAAAGCATGCTGGAATGAAAAAAAAAGGCGTCTTACAAAGGAAAAGGCAAAAGCAGAAATAGAAAACAAGGGATGAAGACAAGTCAAGTGCTGCACTGATAAGTGAAATGAGACAAATAATGGAGGGAGGAAGCTAGCAATGAGGAATCTGTTATGTTTAGATTAGCAGAGTTCTCTAAAATAAAGGAAGTGGTTTTTATAAACCGTGTGTTTCTGGAACGTCACACAGATGAAAGTGCTGAAGATACACAGGTAGCAGCAACAGACTTCTGCTAACAGGGTTTAATCGTGGCTGCTGACAGAATTAGGTCAGTGTAACAGATTACAAATAATTCAAGCTTTTTGCCTTCGTTTTCTTTCCACCGTTCTTGCTGGAATCAAAGATGCTGGTGCATAGAAAATATGTAAAAAGGATATTGCTGGTGCTATGTTATCATGCTAGCAACTGGAAGTTCCAGCATATGCTGTATGATTTCACTTCAGAAATGCAGGTAACTTGGTTTAGAATTTGTGAGTTGATGAAGTGATTTGGAATTGTGTTTCATTTAGAACAGAGTTCTGGAAAAGCTGTGGAGAGAGCCTCCCAGGAGACAGGTTCAGCACTCCTCCTTCGTTTCCCTTTCCCCGATTCTTCTTTGGGCTGTAAAGCCCTGGGCTGCACAAGTCCTGCTGTGAATGGCCTGTGGAGGTGGCAGGAGCTCCCACCTGCCATCACTGACAGAAGCGAGGGTCCTTCCACCCACTGACCTACTGCTCCCACCTACGAGGAGGACTTCCAGCGTGCCAGGTGGGCTCTGCGGTGCCTGCATTCCCACTGCTGTGGCACCAGCAGACAGCAGTCAGCCCAGTGCAGAGCTCTCAACTGCTGACAAGAGAGACCCGGGTCATGGCTATGGGCCCAGCAACCTGAAGCAGCTCTCCCAGTGACCCCCTGGATGGCGTTCTTCCTAAGCCGATCCCATTCCTGGCAGAAAACACTGCCCAAACACGGGCCTGCCCATCTGTACAAGCCTGTGTCATGGTGCTAAGCACTGCCTGAGCCTGCCAGATACATAGAAGACAGATATGAATGTATAGGCTTCCAGCTGTTCTCTACCTTAGCAGCTCTGCCCAGGTTCAGACCCCTAAAAGCTCCCCTGAGCCCTCATGATTCAGCTCCAAACAAAGACTCCTGCCCTTCCTGCTGTCTCCCAATGCCAAGTTGTAGAAGTCAATAAGCAACAATTACTGCAACATACAAATAAACTTCTTTTTTCATTCTTCTGATAGAGGTAGGATTAATTGGAAATATGTTTTCTCTTACAGAGTGTGGCTGCCAACTCCACAAAAAAACTGGTCGTTGTAACAACACCAAGTAAAATAAACTATTTCCATAACGTGTTGGCTTTGGCAGATCCTATGAAGGGCCACATCTGACTGCTGCTCACACGTATCTGCTGGGGGGCTACTTGCTAAACTGGGCCAATAGAATGGTCTGGATGGAGAGAACTTCTTCCCCACTGGACAAGTTTATTTGTACGGTCAGCCAGCTTGACTGGTTGATTGAAGGGTCATGCAGTGGTATGAACAACACAGGAAGGAACTCCAGGAGGCTTCCATTTAACACAAATGCAGTGAACGTGCTGACGTGCTTCAGCCAGATCTGTGGATGCCCCCAAGTCAAGACAGACTACTTAGAAGTGACAGTCATCAGCTGTGAAAACACTTTTCCCCAGAATATTCCATGGCTCCATTGTGTTTGGAATTAATCCTGCTTCCACTTAGTTCTGGTATTTTTTTCCTCAGGAGACAAATTGGATTTTACTGTGCATACTTTAGAGGAGGGAAAGCATGGGTATGCTGTGAAGTCCAGTATTGTAGCCTCTCCTTACTACAGATCAGGGAAGTTCCTGCTAGGTCATGCAGAAAACTGGTAATATAAGGAATATAAAGAACTTTAAGACAAATAGTTGAGTTTTAATTTAATTTCCTATTTGATGTAATGTAAGCTGATTTCTGGGAAACTGCATTTTTGTTTACGCACTGAGGTGTTCTGCAAGATCCAGCAGGGAGCTGTTTTAAGATCCAGAACTTAAAATCATATAATAGTTTGGGTTGGAAGGGACCTTAAAGATAATCACCTCCCACTAGACCAGACTAGCCTTACTGTGGGTTTTTTTACTGCCACTGATTTTAATGCAGTCTGAACATTAAGGATTTCTGCTGGGCCTGCTCTTCTGGCTTTTTTTGTGGAGCTCTTCCCAGGAAATGTGTCACTTTTAGCAGGATGGGAAGGTGTTGGAGCTCAAGTGCTGTTGACATGACCCTGCAGTGTTCCCCTGCACACCAGCGAGCGCTCTCTTAGGGAGGACAGACTGCATTTAAAATTTTAGAATCATAGAATGGTTTGAGTTGGAAGGGACCTTAAAGATAATCCAGTTCCACTGCCCCTGCCATGGGCAGGGACATCTCCCACAAATCAGGCTGCCCAAGGCCCATCCAACCTGGCCTTGAACATCTCCAGCAACGGGGCATCCACAGCTTCCCTGAGCAACCTGTACCCGTGCCTCACCACTGTCATGGTGAAGAATTTCTTCCTAATGTCTAGTCTAAATCTTCTCCCCTCCAATTTAAAGCCACTCCCCCTCATCCTATCACTACTTACCCTTGTAAAAAGTCTCTCCCCCGCTTTCTTGTAGCCCCCTTCAGGTACTGCAATGTTGCTATAAAGTGTCCACGGAGCCTTCCCTTTTCTAGACTGAACAACCCAAACTCTCTCAGCCTGTCCTTATAGCAGAGGTGCTACAACCCTCTAATCATCTTTGTGGCCCTCCTCTGGACCCGTTCTAACAGTTCCATATCCTTCTAATGTTGGCGGTTGCAGAACTGGACACAGTACTCCAGATGAGGTCTTACAGGAGAGGAATAGAGGGGCAGCATCCCCTCCCTCACCCTGCAGGCCATGCTTCTTTTGAGGCAGTGTAGGACACGGTTGGCCGCCTGGGCTGTGTGCACACACTGCCAGCTCATGTCAAGCTTCTCATCAACCAGCACCCTGCAGTCCTTCTCTGCAGGGCTGGCCTCAGTCACATCTTCACTGATCCTTTATTGAAACAGTGGATTGCCTCGACCCATGTATAGGACCTTGTACTTAGCCTTGTTGAACCTCATGAGGTTCACACAGGCCCAGTTCCTTCAGTTTGTCCAGGTCTCTCTGTATGACATCATGTCTTTCCGGTGTGAACTGCACCACTCAGCTTGGGGTCATCTGCAGACTTGCTGAGGGTGCTCTCAATACCACTGTTTAGGTATTACTGCTCATATAGCTAAACAGCGACAATGTCCTAGGTGCAGCTCACTCCAGCTGGCTGTGTCACAGGGATGCTCTGTCTTCCCCAAGGCTCCACATCTCTGCAAAGAGTTGAGGTTAGGTTAAGCCCATACAGTGCCTTTTGTTTGCACAATTGCAGTTCCAATGATACTAAAAATGCCAGCCTAAAAACTCTCTAAGAGTTGGTTTGGAGTTTTAGAAATCAAGCATCTTTTAATTGTGCCTGGGCAACATGAGGGAGTGATCTCCATCAATTGTGTAGTGAGAGAAGAGCTGTTTACAGAATATATTTACGACTTACACGCATATGTATAAATTATCCCAGAGTCTTATGCATGTTCTCTTACTTTCTGAGGACTGGTTTGAACGTTGTTACAAACTTCACAATAGTCAAAACTCTTGCTAATTTGGAGCTTTGGAGCCAGCTCTCTGCCTGACCTTGCATTTGAGATAGGGAAACACTGCAAACAGAGGTGATTACAGAATACACAACTCTTCAGCAGAGATCACACTGCACACAAGACATTGTCATCTCCAGGGAACAAACAGTATCTGGAAAAACACTGAAAGAAGACATGCTATCAGAGGAACATTCTGTCTAATTTTTTAAAAATACAATTACTTAGATGAAATTTAACTCTACTTTAGTTTAAATTAAAAATATTCCTGTTTTTGTAATAGTAACAGCCTGTGGCAGGGGTGTTGGAACTAGGTGATCTTTAAATTCCCTTCCAACCCAAACTATTCTATGATTGTATCTACTTCTTGTATCACCAGCAGTGGTTAATTAATGCTGGGTTTTCTGTGTTAGGTGCCTTCCCCGCTTCATACATCAGTAGTGTCTTGGGCAGGGTATTGCTTAGGTTAACTTTGTACAAGCTGCCCTTTTTGTTAGCTTCTTTTTAACACCTTGTCTTCGGTTTGGGGCCCCTCACTACACAGAAGACATTGAGGTACTGGAGTGTGTCCAGAGAAGAGCAACAAAGCTGATGAAGGGGCTGGAGAACAAGTGTTAAGAGGAGCATCTGAGAGAGCTGAGGTTGTTTAGCCTGGAGAAAGGGTGAGGAGGGGAGACCTAATTGCTCTGTACAACTGCCTGGAAGGAGGTTGTGGAGAGGAGGGTGCTGGCCTCTTCTCCCAGGGGACAGCGGACAGGACAAGAGGGAATGGCCTCAAGCTCTGCCAGGGGAGGTTCAGGCTGAACATTAGGAAAAAATTCTTCTAAAGGGTTATCAAGCCCTGGAAGAGGCTGTCCAAGGAGGTGGTTGAGTCCCCATCCCTAGAGGTGTTTAAAAGACGGGTAGAAGTACTTAGGGATGCAGTTTAGTAGCGGATGGAACTGATGATCTCAAAAGTCTTTTATAACCTAGTGACTCAATGAAGCACTTGAACCGGTTACCCAGGGAGGGGACTGATCCTCCCTCGCTGGAAACGTCCAGGGCCGGGGCGAACGAGCCCCTTTCCGTTCGCTCCCTCTTAACAACTCGCCTCCCAGTGGATGAAACCCGGCGGCCGCGCCGTACGGCCGCGCCGTAAAGCGCCGTAAAGCGCGGCGCCCATGCGTGCGGCGGCGGTGCCGGCATGGGGAAGCGGCGGGGCGGGCGGGAGCTGCTGCGGGGCCTCACCAAGAGGCACAAGAGGCACCTCAGGGACTTCGGAGAGGAGCATCCTTTCTATGACCCGTGAGTGCCGGGCTCCGCGTCCCCCGCGTCCCGTCCCAGCCGCGTCCTGGGCTGCACCAAAAGAAGCGTGGCCGGCAGGGCGAGGGAGGGGATTCTGCCCCTCTGTTCCTCTCTTGTGAGACCTTATCTGGAGTATTGTGCCCAGTTCTGGAATCCTCAGAATAAGAAGGATATGGAGCTGTTGGAATGGGTCCAGCGGAGGGCTGCAAGGATGGTCAGAGGACTGGAGCACCTTCCATATGAGGACAGGCTGAGAGAGTTTGGGTTGTTCAGCCTGGAGAAGAGAGGGCTCCTAGGATACCTTATAACGACCTTCCAGTACCTGAAGGTGCTACAGGAAAGTTGGAAAGGGACTTTCTACAAGGGTGTGTAGTGATAGGACAAGGAAGAATGGCTTTAAATTGGAAAGGGGAAGATTTAGACTAGACATTAGGAAGAAATTCATCTCGATGAGGATAGTGAGGCACTGGCACAAGTTGCCCAGGGAAGCTGTGCATGTCGCATTGCTAGAGGTGTTCAAGGCCAGGTTGGATGGGGACTTGAGCAGCCTGGTCTAGCAGGACGTGTCCCTGCCCGTGGCAGAGGGGGTTGAAACTGGATTATCTTTAAGGTTGCTTCCAAACCATTCTGTGATTCTATGGCTTCTGCTTTCCGACTGCTCATTTCACACCCCTTCCTGGTCTCACAAAGGCTGTGAAGGTGGCACTGGAGGTGTCCTGCCATGAGAATCACAGCTCTCAGCAGGATGCCCACCTGTCCCAAAGAGTATCACACTTTTGGAGATCCATGTCATCTTGCCAGGAAGGAGGTGTCGAGTCCAGACACTGGTTTGGTGCTGAAAGACACTGCTGGGTTACCTGTTCAGTTTAATGTTATGTGCCTTTACTAGAGGGCCAGTAGCATTGTGTTCAGTCATTTCTGTGTACCCTGGGACCCTCTCAGTTTGCATCACTTGGGATGGAAGGCAGAGTCCTGGCCTGGCAGGGAGCAGTGTCCTGTGTCACACCCTGTGCAGGGACCCTCTGTCCTGCTCAAGGCTCCAACATCTTCTACAATGAGTTTAGTTTAAGCCCAGATCGTACAGTGCCTTTTGTTTGCAGAACTACAGTCCTAATAGTGGTTAATTAATACTGGTTTTCCTTTGGTGGGTGTCTTTTCCCCACATATATCAATAGTGCTAGAGGGAGGCTCTTGCTCAGATTAACTCAAATCACCTGTTTTGTTAGCTTCCTTTTAACACCTCGTCTTCTGATTAGAATCATATTTTCAACAGTACAAGAAGTAATGGCTTTAAACCAAAGGAGGGCAGATTTACACTGGCTGCAAGGAAGAAATTTTTCCTAATGAGGGTGGTGAAACACTGGAATTCATTGCCCAGACGGGTAGTGGAGACCCCATCCCTGGAAACATTCAATGTTGAATGGGATGCTGAACAACCCAATCTAGTTGAAGATGTCCCTGTTCCTGCAGGGGGATTGAACTAGATGCCCTTTAAAGGTACTTTCCGACCCAGGACATTCTGTGATTCTGCTTTAAAACATTTCACTTCTTGATCAGTTACAATGCTTGAGCACTTGGGAGGCTTCACGTACAGAGTAGCATCGCCTGAGAGGGTAACCTCTCAGGGTAAGCGCCAAGTCCCTTTTGTTAGGGAGAATTGTGTGGTTCTTTAGTTTAAAGCTTTCTTGTAATTTCTCTAAGACTTCTTTAACTTATCAATTCCTTCTCTCCCTCATCTCTTTCACCATGTGTATAACATCATTGGCTGAGTAAGATATTTCAGTGCTTTCTTTTCAGGGTTTCTGGAAGACCAGAAGTAACTCAAATCTGTGAACTGGTAATATATTTTTATTTATTCCTTTCTTTCAAAGTGTTTCACATTACTGAGTTATTCAGGCTGATTAAGTTGTTCCTTTTAGAAAACCTGCACTTAGGAGAAAAAGAGTGAATGTGAATTGTTCTCTGCAGTTTCTAACTCAAAACTGTATTACCATGAGAGGGCAGAAGCAGCAGGAAATAACAAAGCTTTTCTTGGGGTTTTTGCATATTACTTAGTCACATTGAAAAGTAAATCATGCTTTAAGTCTTTCTCATAATAAAGATACCATTGCACGAGTCAGGAGATGTTTTGTTCTCTGATGAACGTGTTAATTCTCATTCCTCTTCTTCAGATTGCCAGTGTTTCACTTTTCTTTCAATCAGATTGTCATCAGATTAATAAAAGACTTAAAGGTTTCAATGTGGAAAAACTAATTATTTTGGACCAATTGTTTCCCTTAGCAATTTTGTGTATTAATATCCTGTTTACTGATTTTGTTTCTCTTTGAGCTGAAATGAGGTAAGAAAGAAGTAAATGTGACTCCCCAGTGAACTGTTGTAAACTGATGACTATTTAACTTCCCTTGTTGAAAGCCAGAAGCATTTTCAGCATGTTATGTCCCTTGTATATGTGCCCTTATACAGTTTTTGCTCTGTCTGTGGTTTTTGTTAAGAAAATCCAGTGCTAGTTCAGTAAACACCTTCTCTGTGCAGATAAATGTCCTCAGCCAGCTGAGGCTGAAAGAACCGAACGTTGTGATGCTGTAAGTGAAATCAGTGCAAAGCGAAGCACTTCAGCCTAAGTCTACCAAGGTGCTTTCAGAATCTAAATGGAGGTGTCCACTATAACTTTGTGTAAAATCGTGATTTTTTTAAAAATTCCAATGCATCTGTATAAGGGTAGGGGGGGAGAGGGCAAACATAACATGGAAATAGAGGTGAGGGTATTTGCCTGCTGCCTAATAGAGTGTTACTGTTGTTGCTGTTACATTTGTGTTTTCCCTTCCAGTCTGACAATTCTGATAAATCAAGTGCAGAAAGTGATTCAGAGACTGAAGTGGAACAGGTCTCTGTATATCATAAGCTCCTGGCTACCCTGAATACCTCTCCTGAGTCTGAGAGTGAGGAAGAGGAAGATGAAAGTGAATCTGAAGAAGATGGGGACAGTGAGCCAGAAATGGATAGTGAAGGGTCTGAGGAGACAGGAGAAGTAGATGGAGGAGAAGAAGATAAGAATGATGTACCAGGCCAGGAAGAAGGTAGTTTGTCTTTTCCCATGCTTTGGTAAATGCTGTTTCAGTTAGAAAGCTCGAATAATGTATGTTTTTAGCCAGGATCCTGGTGTAGACTGGCTTGTTGGCTGAGTGCTCTTCTGGCTTGGAAATTCTTTTGCCTCGTTGCCTCTGTGTGGGTGGGAGTAGCAGCTGCTGGATGATTTAGCAAAGGAGAGTGTAGCTGTGCTCATTTTGCAGCAGACAGCCCACTGCTGCTTCCTCAGATGTTGTTTGTGCGGCAGCACAGAGGAAATCCACGTGGAGCAGCATACCAGGGGTTCTCAGCCACTCATGGGAGACACAAGCTGTTCTCTTACACAGCATCTGTCTTGGCTGCTGCCACCAAGAGGAAGGAAGGGTTTGCCTCCTAACCGAGGAAAGAATATGTAAACTGGAAAGAATCCTCCTCCCTTATGACGAAGCATCCTTATTCATGAAGTCAGCAAAGAAATTCTGGGAGAGGGGAGACAGCTTTTTATTATTTTCAGTTATTTGGGGTATTTGGAAACTAAAACTTAGTTTTCTGGAAAAGGTTATTTCTCTAATGTTCTGTTGAAAAAACACACATTGTGTATTAACATTTGGTATGCCAGCCAAAAGTTGTCTTTACTGTAGAATACAAAGCCCGCTTTTCTCTTCTTGTATGGAGTATTAGACAAAAAAATAAAATTGGTAACTCAAAGGGAACAACCTAGCTAGCAAGAGGTAGCTACAGATAGTGACTTTTCCTGGAAAATGTAACCTATTTTCTCTCTTAATGAGTTACAGCTACAGACACAGCAGAGCAGACAATTGGCCAGGAGGAGGCTAATGGTGCAGATACCTCTTGTGACCCAAGTCATGGAGTAATTGAGGAGTTTACTGATGTGAAACATGAATCTGAATTTAGTTTGGAAACCAATTTCATGGAAGAGGAGAGTGGAGATTGCAATGCAGATAAAAGAGACAGCAATTCTTCACAAGCCTTTTCAGAAGGTAAAACACAGTATGTTTGTGTTTAGTGATCTGCTTCTAGAGCAGGCGCATAAACATGTGTAAATTGTCAAATGCCCTAATGATGTGCTATATGGCTTCTGAGTTCTTCTGCTTCATTATTCATTGTATTGCCCACATGTGTGCTGATTACATAAGGGACATTTAATGCTAATGCAGTCACATAGCTGAGCCACTTGTTTTCTGTAGCTCCTGCAGACTGGGATTTGTGCATAGTTTCTGTTATGACCAATGAAACTTGAAATATCAGGAACTAGAAATGTGCATGCAGGATGCTATCTTGTTCTGTTGCTTTAATAGTGATTTAAAAAGCTGCTGTAATATGAAGGGCTGTGCAAGCCTGCATTTGACTGTGGAAGATATTCTTGGCACAGACAGCACAGGAGATAATCACAAAGCTGACCTGTGAGGGCATCCTTCACAACTCATTGGAGTTAGAGGTGAGATTCTGAGAAGCTCGGGGCAGCCAGAGTAATTTAGATAAATGCTCAGGGCTCTCTGAAATTTGAAGGTTATGCAGAGGAGTCCAGATGCACCAGGACCAGGAAGGCACGAGACATCAGTGGAGCATCTGAGTCGTATCTTTTAAGGGTGTAGCCCAGAATCTCGATGCCGCAGTGTGCTGCTGGGTGTGTTCTGAGCTCCAGTGTTGGAATTGTCCCACCATGTGTGATACAAATAGCTGTGTGCACGGGTGTGTGATCTTTCAGTGATATGCCACACATTGGCACTTGCAGAACTTAAATTCATATTTCATGCTCTGTGGTTTTAATATCAGATGGCATAGTTCGAGAGAAACATGTTTGTGGCATCCCTAGTGATGCTGGCTTGTCGTCTTGGAGCAGCAGCTGACATTAGATCTGGGAGGCAGCCTAGTTGATACATAAAATGTGTGGAAGCATCAAAGGGCCATGTGATAGAAAAAACAGCTTGTTCTTGTTACCATGAGAATATTACTTAGGCTGTTGGCATTGCATTTTAACAAGAACCATAGCTCTCCGACTGCATGCTAAGTATCCTTACAGCTTTGTTCATCCTGTGAATGATGCACTTCTTTTCAGTGAGTTCTTATAGCTTGGAAGTGGCTTTATAATCTGTCACAGAAAATGAGTCACCTAAGATAGCAGAAAGGGGATGGATTTCTACTCTGATCCTGGGGTCACTAGAATTCCTGAAAATGAGTCACCTAAGTTAGCAGAAAGGGGATGGATTTCTACGCTGATCCTGGGGTCACTAGAATTCCTGAAAATGCTTCACAGTATTCCCTCTACTTTATTCGACGAATGCTTGAATCAGTAAAACTTAACTGAGGAGAGAACCTTTATTACAGTTAAATGATATCCTGTTCGTTTGTGTTGCTGGGAAGATACTAGTGACGGTGTCATAATTAGTGAATGTCTTGACTTTTGCCTGGATAATTTGTACGTGGGCTAGATATCCTTTGGCAAGCACTAGTGTTCTCTAATTAGTTTTCTGTATGCAGTGAGCACTGCTGTGCTGCAAGCAGCGTACAGAACTTGGTTTTCAAAATAAGCTTTGCATGTGACTTGCGCATGCTGGTGTGTTTGAATGTAATATGATTTCACAGTTCCTTGCCTCTCTTTTCCTTTCCAAAAAGAAATACCGATTAGATAAATTAGACTTTTCCTCACTTCAGGCAATTTTTGCCTCCTTTCCCCCAAATCCACCTAACCTTTCCTGCTTTATCACAAGCTGTATTCATATCACTGGCCAAAGATCCAAAGACCAGGGCAGAACTGTTTATTAAATAAAAAAGGCGGTAAGTTCATTTGTATCTTTACTATTGACAGCCTATTTCACCTACAAGGGATGGATGTGTCAATGCAGAAAATTACCACAATGTTTTTTACTACATATTGCTTTCCTGTCCAACATTTGTTTTGTGATTGAAAGTTCTAGTACTTCCATAAGTGCTGCTTTTTCTTTTTTTTCTTTTTTTTTTTTTTAAGCAATCTGTCAAATCTGTTCTCTCTGTTCTTGTAGAAAGAATTTGACATCTTTTCTCTCATCTCCAAGTGCTTTGAAATAACTAGTTTTAACTGTGGTGTTGGCCAGCATGGAAACCGTTGGTGTCATTTGCAAATCCATTCTGAAACCTGATTCTAGCATTAGCTACAATAGTTCTGAGGATTTTTTTTTTGTTCTTGCTGTAAATAGATCCATTTAAACAGCACATGGACAGAGAACTTGAAGAAAAAGAAGTAGAAAAAATGTGTACACTTCCGAAGACTTCAAGTCAGAGCAAGGTACCAGTGTTCTGTAGCCATCCAGAGTTCCTGTAGATGCCTGGGTTAAAGTAACTGTTTTTTTAATAAAAGTGAAATACATTCTTAATTGTTATTATTAGCTGTTGGCACTGGGATTGTAAAGATTTTGTTGCTATGTTGTTGCTGAAGTATTTTCTTCTTAGCTTAGTGTGCAGATCAAGAGCTGAAGTCTAACATCTACTGTTATATAGACCCGTGGCAACACATCTGGAAAACATAGCTTTAGAGTTTCATCTGTAGTCCCAGATCCCCACAAGTTTAGTACTCCTGGTACCAGGGACTGGAATCTGAGTGGTAGCAGCATGATGCTGGGGATGTGCTATGCAGCTGAACTCGCGAAGTGACCGTGTACAGTCTTAAAAGTACTTGTGATGCACTTTCACATTCTCGCTTCAAGATGACTCTATGTCTGTACACATTTACAAGCTGGTAAAGGGGAATTTAATATTTGTATTGTTAATACTGGCAATAACACGTGAATTACAGTACCAGGAAAACCACCTTGTTGCTTGAGAGAGAATATGGCTTTTCAAAATACTAATTTTAGTACAAACCTTTGCTTCCTAACTTTTTCACATCTGATTTTGTTTTGGAGAGTTGCCTTGCATTCTGGTCAGCCATATGCCGGGTGACATTCATTGGAAGATATCCAATGGTTAGTCACTCAGTCAGAAAGCTGCAATTTTTATATTTTATTTTCTTTTTACTTTTTTGGACTATGGTGCCCAAAAATACCAGTGCCACATGAAGTAACGCATGATATATCTTTGATTAACTTGATGTAGCTCCTTTACAGCGATAGATAGGGACAACTTGCTCACTAGAAGGCTTAAAGGTTGTAGAGTTCCCCGCTGATAGCTTTTGTCCTCAAAATCAGACAGAATCTCAACAAGGTTGCATTTAGCAATTGATTCACAACTTCCTAATGGGGTTTTGTTTTCATCTTTGGTACATACCTCAGTGCAGTTGATCTGTAAGCATAGTTGGACTCTAGGGTTCTTTTATAAAAATGAGAAAAGTTATAGATGCATCACTGCAAAATACACACAGATTTATTGACCACAAGCTTATTGTTATTTACCCTGGCAGACTCTAAGAAAGAGATAGCATATTGAAAAAAACTTTCAACTTGCATTATGGAAAGATAATTTCTCAAATTTTATGAACTTGGTTCAGCTGCCAGCTGTGGTGATGTGCTGTTAAATGAACTGAGTTGGGTACATCTGTCTTCTTTTTGGGTTGTTTAATTTTCAGTGGCCAAGGCTGGGCCTGCTAACTTTTTCTTCGACTCTGGAGAAATGCAAAACTTTGAAAGCAGACAAAGAAGTTGATGTGAAACAGCTTTATCTTCACAAGCTGTTAGAAACCACTTGGCCCAAAGTGAATAAACAATTTCTGTCTTCAGTGAACAAACCAAGCGATCCCTTTTTCACACCATTACAAAGAGAGCTTTTCTGCATCATGAATACATACCAGGACTTGTTCTATCCTGAAAGAAATGCTTTAACTAATGGGGAAGAAATCCGGAATGCTTACTGCTTGCATGCCTTAAATCATGTTCTGAAGGCAAATGCCCAAGTGCTCAGCAACAATGCCAAACGAAGAGACCAAAAGCCAGGCACTGACAATGATGACTACAGGGATCAGGGCCTCACTAGACCTAAGGTAAGAGAGCTTCTTTAATGTGATTCCCTTATCCCTTCCCTGGGTCTCTGGTCAGGCTGGATAAACATCCTGATAATTTATCCAGAAGTATTTCTGTTGCTGCTCTGATGTGAAGTGTTCCCAGGCCTGTGCCTTTCCACGTCCCTTTATCAGGTCTGCTGCGGCCCCGGCAAATACCCTCTGAAAAGCAATGAGCACAGGGTTGTTAGCTGGCCTGTTTCTGTGCTGAGCTGTGAGTTTGACTTATCTTTTTTTTGTTTGTTTGTTTCCCTCTAACTACAGACTGGCATGTAAGCTTTTCCCGCTTCCATTTCTTATCTGCCAGAACAGCGAGGTGGCTCCATATTGATCTGCAATGTTAGTGCAGGTAGTGTAGGCTATTGCCCACTGTGGGATGGGCGTAGGACAACTCTGCACAGGGTATTTATATTCAGAGTGCTGTGCAGAGGCTATTGCCGCCCATCCAGGAGCCAGCTGTTGTCTCTCATCTGTATACTGTGGGAACTCTTGCTTGTTGGGGAGGTAGGAAAACCAGAAGAACGTGCGTAGTTTTCAGTTCCCTTGTAGTGGTACTTGGGTATGAGATGGGGAACTGAACTGACCTGTTGGCCTTTACTTCATGAGCATACTGCATCCCAGCGCATCCTTCCTCCTTGCTGCATGTCAGAATTGTTGTGGTTTGATTTTTAGGATGCCCCATGGTGGCAGGTGTAAATTAGAAAAGTTACTTAACATACGGTTAACACTTGAGTGTTCATATTTTATGGCTTGTTCTATTGTAACTATTGATCTATGCAGGTACTGATGATAGTGCCCTTCAGGGAATGCGCATTGCGAATTGTGCATGTTTTCATCAATCTTCTTGAAGTGAATGAGAAAAAAAAAATAGATGTAAGTAATAAAAAGCGCTTCAAAGGGGAGTTTGGCTTTGACCCAGAAGAGAAGCCCCCCAACCTGAAAAGACCTGAAGATTATGAAGCTGTTTTTGCTGGCAACATTGATGACCACTTCAGAATTGGTAATGACCTACTGAACAGAATATTTTTAACTTGTAACGAACTGACAAGTAAAAAGTTCTTCCTAAATGTCTCGGAGCTGTCAGGGCTGGAAGTTTTGGTGAGGCTCTAGGCTCTAGTATTCATGCTGGTTTTACACTGGCAACTTGGATTTTTCTGAAAATCTTTCTTGCCTTGCCAGAGATTAAAAAGGGAGAGAAAATACAAAAGTAATGATTTTCACATCAAGTTCAGAATAACTTAAAATGTAATGATTGCTTTATTGTTGCAGGGACTGCCCACACCTCGTTTTAAAGAGGATAGCCTTGATTATGCAGCAAAGTCTTTCATGTTATTAAAAAAAAAATCTTTTGGGTTTAATTAGCCTATTCACAAAGCCTCTTGTAATCGGTAATGGTTGGAACAAAATTAAAGCTCAGTACTGAGCAAAGCAGTTTTCCACTGCGCTACCCATGGTTTTCATGAAAGCAAAGGGGTAGCCAGCAAGTAGGACTGTTGGCCAAGCAGCAGATTTGAAACTGTTTCATAATATTGTAATCTCATGCTGTTTTAGTATCTGAATGTGCAGAAAATTAGCCAATGGCTTGGTTCCTGGAGTTGCTATGATGAGGAGGCAGTTTTTCTAACTTAGTTTGACAGATCAGAGGCTTTTGAAATTATTGGCCCTTGAAAGATAAATTGGCATCCCAAGAGATTTACTGATGCAGTGGAGGATGCAAGGAGGTCCCACTCAATCTTTCTTCCTTCCCCAGTGAATATCTCTCTGACTGAGAGCATCTAACCTGTGGTAGCATAATTCCCTTTCAGACCTCTCCCATACTCCAGTCTGCTTGATCCACTTACTAAGTGGGAAGAAACGCTTGAAGAAACTTTGAAAGCTGTTACTTGCAGAAGCAAATCATAGAAGCAGAATAATTGTTCTTTCTTACTGTGCCTTACACCCTGTTACTTAAGCACAAAGATCTAATTTAAAGCACATTTGTTATGCCTTGCTAAAACCACCCTTTCACTTTTTTAAATGGAAAAAAGACTTGATACTGTTAAACTGTGTATATGTGGTGACAAGGGATATCTTCGTCCTGGAAACTGAGCCAATTGTGCCTTTCTTCCTTGCTTCCCCATCCCATTTTTATCATTGGTTTAAATTAGCTATAACAGGAGGGGTCCCTGTTGGTGTGTGTGTGACATTCTTGTAAGTGCCCATGGTAGCTGCCTTCACGCAGCGAGGGAGAGAAGTCAAAGAGACACCCTTGTTGGGCAGACTACAGTGGGTGGATTGAATACAGTCCAGACTATCTGGATTTTTAAGATCTGAAAACTGTGGGTCCTGGCAATGTTGCCATGTAGTTATGACATAGATAATAAACTCCTCTGATTCCTTCCTTTTTCTTTAACATAAGAGGTGATACATGCTGAATTGGCTTATGCATACTGCAACGTGCGGCAGAGACTGAAGTCTAGGATATGGAGAAAAGGAAATAGTTAATAATTTCTGGGGTTTTTTTTTCATTTTTTCTTAAGTCCTTTGGCCCCTTCATCCCTGTTTTTAGGAATAAAAATGTGTTTCAATTAAAAAATGTTGTCCAGGCTTTGAAAAAATCTGGAAAAAAGTACTACTGAAAGAGTTTGCCGAAATTCATGAAAAGCTCCCAAATGCTTGTCAAATAGGGGTGGGTAGGCACTTCTTAGGGAAAGAAGAGTTTCAGACAGATTGATTTTGTCCAGCTATAATCATTAACATGTGTTAAGGGAGACGAAAGACAGGGAGTTACTATTCTTCCAGAGCCTGCTGAGAGAATATGGTTGATAATTGATCTTAACTAAGAAAATGCTGTTGGTTGTTGTTGGACAGGGGTTGCAATTCTTCAAAAGAGTATGAGACTGTATGCACCGTTTTACTCATCGGACATCATCATTGCCTCTCCCCTGGGAATGAGGACTATTATTGGCGCAGAGGGGGAGAAGAAAAGAGATTTTGATTTCCTGTCATCAATAGAAATGCTCATAATTGATCAAGCAGATATTTACCTGATGCAGAATTGGGAACATGTTCTGGTGAGTTTTCCATATGTATTCATTTTAGCATGTCTTGTTAGTCTGATATAACTTAGTTTTGGCAGTGAACAGTATTGCTGGTTTATTACTGACTTGATTCCAGACATGTATGCTTGTTCCTTTTCTTCCCACCACCGTGGTATTTTCCTTGTACTAAGAATGTTCTTCCTACCTGTTCTCTATAAATCTTGGTGTTTGCTACTTTAGCAGCGTGTTTTATCAGAGGTGGGGGAGGGGGTGACAGTTCTAATTATCTTGCAGGATGAGATAATGAGAAGTCCTTTAATCACATATGGGGGGAAATATGCCAGCTATCTGACTGCCCAGTGTCTCAGATTACAGCCCTGGGAGGAGCCTGTACAACCTTATTCAGGTTCTTCCAGAAAGCGATAGAAGCTGGTGCTTGTCTCCGCTGACTGTAGAGATACTAAGCATTAGTAATGTCCAAAATTAAATAGTATGAATATTTTCTTGTATGGGTAATGAAAATACTGCTCTGGGACTGTGGCTAGTATGCAGCATTAACCATGTTTCTTTGTTTGTGGTTAATGAAAGTTTTTAAGGTTGAAAGTTTGGGTGTTTTTCCACATAGAAACACCTTTGAGGTACCTGGGCCATGCATTTCAGCAACATGACGTTACTGTACATTTTGGCTGTGTCCAGAAGTTGTCTTGTTTCTTGGGGAGTCCCAGGAAAGGCATGTCAGCCTACATGATATCCAGGGAATCAGTCCTGGAGCCTGTTTCTTGTTTTGTACTTCGGTGCGACTGCCTGCTGTGCAGCAGCAGCGATGGCAGTCTTAGGCGTCATTCAGTGAGGCCAAAATGAAGTGAATTTCTTTACTTGCACCTAAACTCTCTCTGAATGCAATGGGAAACTGCACTAGGGGTTCTTCTAGCTCAGAAACCTTGGGCCTTACTTTAATACAAACAAACAAATCCATTATACTTTTCCTTGGGAGAAGATTGGAAGCAAAGGTGACTGTTGCTGATGACTAAAGAGATGTTATCTTTCAGTTCTGTAGCAGGAAATCAAGTAAATTACTCTTGCTGTGGTGGTCAATAAATTCTGGACAGTCGTGTCTTGGGAGATAACTGCTGGTTTATGTTCTTTGTAGTCCTGCTCATCCCTGCCCACTTTCTTAAGGCTCTTGCAGTCTGGATGCAGGGATGTCAGTCTGTAGCGGTGTGTTTCCATCTTTCTGTGTAGCATCTGATGAAGCACATTAACCTGCTGCCTCTGGATTCCCATGGGGTAGACTTCTCCCGAGTGCGAATGCTGAATCTTAGTAACTGGTCCAAGTACTATCGCCAGACGCTGCTGTTCAGTGCTCTTCAGCATCCCCAGATTAACTCTGTCTTCAACAAACACTGCTTCAATTACACAGGGCAGGTGAGTGCACAGATGAGCTGAAATCCTTCTTTTAAATGCTGGCATAAGGGAGGGGAAGATGAACAGAAAACTCAACATGTAGAAAAGTTCCATAACTCAGTTGTGGAAAGACTGTCTGTGTGCCAGTCATTTCTACTACACAGTGATTTTGGTCTCAGTCTCCATGACACTGCATGACAGTTTCTAGTGCTGTGCCGAAGGCATGAGGAACCACTCTTCTTGCAGCAATACTTACTTCATCCATTTCTTTTGTGCATAGCTGTTTCATGTCAGAAATCAGATTTTTTTTTTTCTTTATTTGGTACACAGATGATATCTTGTGGGTTTTTTTTGGTTGTTAAGTGGAGGGTTTGCCTGTTTTGTGTAAGAAGCACAAACTGAAATTACTTAGAAAGAAACAGGAAAAGTAAAACATCAGTTGTCCATCTCAAATATATGGATGTCGGGGCCTAAGCAGTGGTCATGCATACTTAACAGATCCAGGGTGTGTCTAGTGAATATAGTTTTGTATTGGAGCTTTCTTAAAAACACCCTTATGCATTGCTTGCAGATGTGAGTTATAAGCAGAAAGCTGACTGGAGTGTGCATGCCTTTGAAATGCTGCTTTCCTGAACATCCTACTTTCTTCTTGCAGGTAGCTGTCCGCAACGTACCACTCAGTGGCTCCATTGGCCATGTCGTGGTCCAGCTTCCTCATGTTTTCCGGAGGCTAGAAGCTGAAAATTTAACTTCCGTAATAGATACAAGGTATTCTGTGTTTCAGACTTATTTTGCTATGCCCTAGTAACTGCAATTTCAGATTGAGTTGAACATGCTGTTTCACGCAGAGCACAATGTGGTTACACCACAGAAGTATGTCTTCATTAGTCTTCAAATGCAAGCTGGGCTCTGCACAGGTACAGGGGAATACTGAACTCCTCCTTGCCGAAGGCACTGGAGGATAAAGTCTGGAAAAGATATACGAGTCAATATAACCGTAGCACTGATGAAGCCTTTGCCTTTTCTCTTCTTATGTGTGTAGAAATCCTGTGAAGTTAAAGAAGGAAAAATGTAGTCAAAATCTTCTGTACTCGTCTGATGATATTCTTGGTTTAGGTCATAGCAGTATTGGAAGGCTAGGTGTTAATTCTGGTTAAAACATATTTGTTTTCTTAACTGAGGTTTCAGTTTTTCATCAACAAAGTTTTGCCGGAGTACCGCGATGCCATCATGTCACACACACTTATTTATGTTCCGTCATATTTTGACTACGTGCGTCTTCGAAATTACTTCAAGAAAGAGCAGCTGAATTTCACTCACATTTGTGAATACACTAAAAAGGCTGGCGTCTGCAGAGCAAGACGGTTCTTTCTCAAGGGAGAGAAGCAGTTTTTATTGTTCACTGAGCGCTTCCACTTTTACAAAAGGTGAATTGTGGACTGAATTTTCCTTTAAGTTGCATGTCTGCTGTTTTGGAAGTGGAGTCTGACCTTAATTGTATATGGGCTGTATTGCTTTTTGACTTTGTTGAATCTTTCTGGGGACTTCTTTGACGGAAGGAAGAGCTTTTCAGTTTACTTGTATTTTTTTGCATGTTGTCAGCAGTCTCTTGCAGAGACTGTAATACTTCGGTGTGCACAGGGCTTTATTCAGGAAGGTAAGCACTGCCAAGTTCCACTGAAGTCAGGACAGGATGATACAGCCTGAAAAATGGGATTCGTTGTGCCTTTTATTTGTGTTCCTCTGTGCCACAAGAATTAAACAAAATTCTGGAAAAGGGTGCAGAATCAGTTCAGTGATGCGGTATTGCAAGCTCAGGCCACCTGCTATGTCCTGACTGGATCTGTTTAGAAGTTCCTAATGGAACAGGTTTTTCTGTTAGCAGAAGATGTTTTGGCAAATGCAAAAGGTTTCATGATGCTCAGTCAGATCAAGATTCAAGTCTTAAAATCTGAGACAAAGAGGCCGAATACTGCAGAAATGGATGGTGGCCTCTACTTAGAGGAAGTCATTGTGCCTGGCAGTTCCTTTAAATTGCACATCTGTGTTAAGTTTAGCCCTCAGTCTAGGACACAGGGTTTGCAGAGTTGAGCTACAACTAACATGCATTGAATTTAATGGGAAATGAAAGAATTAAGATAGGATCGATGTTTTAACATGCATGTTTTGTACAAATTCATAACAAAGTTATGGTTTTGGTCTTTTTTCCTACTACAGGTATACGATAAAAGGCATTAGGAACCTCATTTTCTATGAGTTACCAACCTACTCCCACTTCTACAGCGAGATTTGTAATATGTTGAAGGCCACAGACAGTGCAGCGGATGCTACTTGGACCTGTACTGTGCTTTACTCCAAATATGATGCTCAGAAATTGGCTGCAGTGGTTGGCGTAGATCGCACAGCTCATATGCTGCAGTCCAAGAAAAATGTGCACCTCTTTGTTACAGGAGAAAATGAATAAGTGACATTGCAGACTGGACGCTTTTAGTCTTAATGCACTTTTTGATGTTACTTTTTAAAAAAGTATTAAACTTTTTACTCCCTTTCACTATATATTCTGTTGAAATTGTTCATATAGTACTAGATTTCATATTTCAATACTCTGTCCAACAAGAAATGAAGGATGTCATTCAAGAAAGCTGGGCGTGGGAGGGGGGTTCTGTATAGAAACAAAATCAATCCAGAAATATTATTCTTGGTATTGAAACACTTGCTGGTCAGTAAAGATCGATGTTGTGATAAATAATGTGATTGGATTGCTTCACTTCATCTTCAGGTATAGCAAGCCCTCCTTTTATCAAAGGCAACCTTTTCCTTTAATTTAGGGGAAAAAATGTGCCCAAGTATTCATGCAGTGACCTCTGTAAGCCTGCATCGGAGTGGTGCAGGCAAAGGCTCTTCAACACAAGCATAATTCTTGAATGGGAGTTGAAGTTGCTTCAGCTTGACAGCTTTGAGAACTAGAATCCATGAATGTGCTATGGTTTTGCATTTTTTCCGAAAGACCTAAGCATCTCTGCCTGCTTTTGACAACAGCCCCTCTGTCCAGTCCGTTTTACCAGGGATAAGTTTTTTCCAAGTTGAACTTAGCAGGCACATGAGTCTAGGCCTGCCTAGCCCACAATCACCAAAGCAGCACTGCAGAGCACAGAATTGTGCAGTGCAGTTTCAAATACCCGTGATCTCCAGTCTCGCAGCATGGGTGGGGTTTGGTTAGTTGGTTTGTTTTTAGTTTCCTCCTACTGCTTGCTTATGGACAGCATGGAAGCATCATGGAGCTGCCTCTTTTCTCTTTTTCTTTTTTAACTCCTTCCACGAAGCTAAGCTTAATTCAAAAGCAGCTAAAAGTAGGGAGACCAGGTTTTGTAGCCGTGTCTTAGGATGCGGGAAGACTGTTCTGTGGAGGGACAGGTGAGCCCAAATGGGAGAAGGTAACATTCATCCTCTGACAAGCTTTGAAGGAATTCATGTCTGGGAGATTTAAGTAAATATATCAAAGTGAAATAAACTCCTTGTGGAAATGCACAGGCACGTAATTTTAGCCTTTTTTTTTTTTTTTATTAATCATATTCTTGATTCCTGTATTTCTCGGAGGCTGAAAACTCGGGTAGTAATTGACATCTTGAAATCATTTAGTAGGCATGCAAATGTATGCAGTTTCTTACTTTGCATTTTAAGTAATTATTTCTGTTAATTTTATGTACCTCTGCTGTAGCACACGAATTACGAGCCCAACACAGCAAAGTTCTTCTGAGCATCTGTCTGCTGTACAATAGAGACAGTAGTAGTGGCAAACAAGGACTTTTCTTGTATGGTATAGGCTCGATTTGGGAGAATTGTGGCTCTGCATATGAAAGCACACAAAATAGGATTAAGGAATTTTCTTTCTACACCGGATGTACTTGGCAGAGGTGAATAGCTGACCTCTGAGGAAGCTAAAGTTGGATAGCTACTTAGGGAGATAAAATGATGCAGTGCAGCTGCTGTTTAAAGCAGCAACAAAGGTTTGTTACAGAGCTTTTAACTATGCAAGGATTTTTCTCCTCTCACTGAAGTTAATAGTGAGGTGCCTTGATGGGAGTAGGGCCAAATCATAGTGTCAGACTCTCATAATTTTTATATCAACTACCTTGGTTTGTTTCTAAAACAGGCATACTTTGAAATGTAAAATGTATATACGAGTGTTACATTTTTGATGTTGATTGCTAACTCATTGATTGCCAAAGTAGTGTGTAAATGCCTCTTCACTGCCTTCAGTTAGTGTCCTGGGATGCAGGCACAAGGTTGCTGTGTGTTTGCCCTTGGAGATCTCATGCATGAGATTTTTCTGACCCAGCAAAATCTTTTATGCTTTAGTAGGGAGCCTCATAAACCAACACCAGAAATCCTTACCTAAGTGGTTGCACTAGCACATTAGAGAGGTTTGGTGATGCAGGGAGCCTGTCTGTGCTGGTATGAGGGAGTTTCTGTCCCCTGGTGCTTCCTCCTACTCCTGGTGCCATGATGTTCCCATGCCCCAGTGTTGGCCCACTGAGCACTGGAACTGTAGTGAACTGAGGAGGGGATTTGGTCTTTTTTAAAACTTTCCTTTGCCCCCTTTTCATCTTATTTAAAAAAATTCCCTGGTGCAGTTCACAGCCCTGCAAAGTGGATTGTCCAAGAGTGGTAAGGCAGTGAGTTAGTGGGAGACAGCAAGCCCTGTGATCAGAGTTTGGCCCATCCTGGGTGTGTGTGCTGCCTCCAAATGACTTACTTAAGTACCTGACTTATAATGCATTTGCTTGATGATAACGCAGCTTTCAGAGAGGTGCCTGAACCCAAAGCATCCTTGTGCACACTCTTAGTCATTTTTAGAAATGGAATGTGTACATCTGGGGTGTGTATATTTTTTAATTATTCAATACTTTTCTTAAAAAGTTCAAATTGTGACACAATGGAATAAGAAAAGACGTTAACAAATGCAATATTTTTACCTTTTTTTATTTGACAGCTTCTAGTCTTTGCATGGCAAGTTTTTTGCAACCTTTTCACAGGAACACACCAATGATGATTAACTCCTCATCCTGAGGGAGCAAATTTAAAATGAAATTTTGGTCATTTTGGCATCAGTACTGTACCTATCGGGGGGGGGGGATGATGTTTCTTAAGAATCCTTTTTGTCAACATTTCAAAAGAATCTTGGAGTACTGAAAACTAATCCTGTATTCTTTTTGTTTTGGAAAGGCATCTTAAGGCAGTGTGAGAGTTGACTGAGTGGCCTCAGGCAGGCAGCTTCTGAGACACCAGCTGCTCATGTGCAGTAGTGCAGAAGCATTAGCTTTTCGGAATTCAAACCCAAGGGTAAAAATAAACCAGGATTAAGGTGTTAAACAAGAGTTTATTTTCAGCATTTCCTGTCTCTTGGGAAATCCTAGTAATTGATAAACAACAGAAAGACATACCTGACAGCAGAAATATTGTTCTTCCAGCTCATGAGCTCATGTTGCGATGGCTCCTTTTCTCACTAGTAAAACCTAATCAGGATAATAGGTTTTGTTGCTTTTTGTTGCTCCTTTCAAAGATGACAAAAAGGCAATGTTTGTTGTTTTTTTGGGGTTTTTTTTAAATGAAAATATGTTTGTAGGATAGGAGCCAGCCTCCTGCTGCTGATTACATTAATGTGGAGGAAGGAGGGAAAGGTGATTTAGGGACAGTCTGTCTCTGGAGCTGGGGAGCTGCCTCTGGTAAGAAGGCAGGTTGCTAGTTTTGCAGCAGCCACTGGAAGACATGGGACAAGTCACATGAGAGAGAAACTGGAGCATTCTTGTTAACAACAGCAGAATTAACAATTACTTTACAGTTGTGCTGTCATGGGCTGCCAGGATTTCTCGGCTCCATGTTAGTCATGTTCCCATGGCCTCAGGAGATCCTCTGCAGGGTTTGGGGTTGGTTTAGACTTGATAGCCAAGCATGTCTGATGAAACGGGGCGGGGATTTTCAGAAAGCCTATCCATAAAAGCGTGTGTGATGGATGTATGAGGGGGCTGTGCAAAGAGGGAGAGAGGTGAGAGCAATGCACAGGGTTTATGATCAAAGACTAGATCCAAGACAGTTCAGTCTTTATAGCATTAAATCTCATCCTGTGTGCTCTCAACAGTAAAGGGTAATTAGTACAGGCCTGGTTACATTTTAATTAACCATTAACTTTAGCTGTGTTGGTGGGTTCCTTGTTTTACTGGGTGCATTGTGAGTTGGGCTGAGACCACTGGCTCTTGAATGGATAAATTGCTGTCAGCTGGTCTGTGAGTCAGTTACCTGGAAGGGAAGTGTTGAAACGGTCTTAACATTGACTGGTAATTGAGAAATAAATATTTGATTATGTAAGGGAGTTGCAGGAATCTTCAGTAAGGACACGAGAGAGATCAAGGTAAGGTACAGAGAAATAACATGACAATGGGCAAAACCAGGATCATAACCTTGGAGCAGTTGACAATATAATTATGTTACTGCAACTGAAAGCATAAATTTGGCCTTAGTCTTTCAGACAAAACAGTAAAATCACACTAAATTCTTACGTGAGATTACATTTCCTGGGTCAAACTCTTAGCACTGGTACTGGAATAAATCTGAAGAGATGTTGCCAGATTTGCTAAAACAGAGGTTTATCAGGATGCTGTGAGGTCTGTTATTAGTCCCTCCTTTACACTCTTGTGAAAGGGTGAATTTGGTAGCAGCAGCTGTAACTGAAAAACCGTTGTCAGTACCTTGTTATTACTAGCGACGAAGCAGAAATCTCTGTATTATTTACCTGCTCTGGGTGTCAGGTTTCAAAAGCCCTCATTGCCGCTTAATTAGTAGGTTAGTAAAGAAGGAATATTTAGCTTTAATAATGCATAATTTTTAATCAAAGCAGGAAAAGCTGTATTAGTTTTGTATGGAGTCATGAGCATAGACATAAAATGGATAAATGGGAACCCGTTCATACAATTTATTTGGACTTTTAGAAGGTCTTTGAGAAGTTCCTTCATTGGAGGCTTCTAAAGAAATTGTGTGTTTGGTGATGCTGGAAGGGTCATAGCAGCTCATCACAGCAGAAGGTTTTGTGTTACTTCAGTGCCATTTCCTCTACTAAGCATCTATATAGCACGTCCTATAAAACTTCCCTCTCAAACATTATTCTTTGTGTTGGTCTGGCCACTTTCTCCTATTCATGAGCTTAATCACATAATTGACACTCCCTTAGCCTGGGAAAGAATTTGAAGGAAGAGGGTCATACCTGGCCTTGTAGCTGTTTGGGGCTGGGGTGAGCATGGTGGGCTTGTCCAGAAAAGACCGTCAAGCATCAAGGAACAGATGATCAATCAGGGTCTGTTTTTTTTTAAAACAGACTTTGCGGGTTCCTCTGGCACAGCCAGTCGTGACAGAAACCTCAAACAGTTGGAGAATAAGCCATATTTTCTGATGATAGTTCATATTTCTCAGACATCCCTGAACACAGCGCAATAACTTAAAATTATCTGCTCCTTAGCATGATCTCGCTCTTTTCTTGTTACATTAAAGGACGTAATTCAATCAACGAAGAAAACAGTGGTTGAGGCTGCAGGTCTGAGTAGCTTACTGCTGCTCTGCTAGCTGTTATCATCTCTCTGAGTAGGGGAAGAGTCAATGTTAATGATCACCATCACCTGCTGTCGTTCCAGATCTTCCAGGCTGCTTTGTACATGAGTTCTTACTCCCCTTTCCCTGCACTGGTATTGCGGGTGGAGTTGGGTGGAATGCAGTTAAATGCTGGTAAAATACAACTAAACCAGGAAGAAGCCCCAAAGGAATAAATTAGTGTCTGAATTAATTCCAGCTACAAGGTGAAAGATTTCCAGTAACTTCAGATGCTGCTTGCTTGAGTCCAAAGGAGGGGGAGGTCATTCAGAGATTTTGTTGTAGTGCAGAAGCTCTCACATTGTTTACGAGCTTTGTGAAAGAGCTCACCTTGAATGTGGGTATAGGTATGTCTGATGGAACCAGTCCATGGGAGACAGGGAGCCTGTACGCATGAAAGGAGGTTGTGGAGAGCAAGGAGTTGGCCTCTTCTCCCAAGTGACAGGGGACAGGACAAGAGGGAATGGCCTCAAGCTCTGCCAAGGGAAGTTCAGGCTTGACATCAGGAAAACTGTTTCACAGAAAGGGTCACTGGGCACTGGAACAGGCTGCCCAGGGAGGTGGTTGAGTCACCTTCCCTGGAGGTGTTTAAAAGACGGGTGGACGAGGTGCTGAGGGCCATGGTTTAGTGATTGATGGGAACTGGGGACTCAATGATCCAGTGGGTTCTTTCCAATGTAGTGATTCTATGAAGCAGGCCACTTTGTTCTCATGGTTGAGAAGAACTGTAGCAGATATCAGAAGCACGGTAAGGTTCTGTTCCCAAATAAAGGAGTCCAAATGATAGTGCTCAAAATGCGAGTTGCCGATGTGTACTGCACAAGCTACTTTTGAGGGGGAAAACATACCAAAGAAAGTTTCTGTTAGTTGCTGGAAGAGATCCCACAGTGTGGAACTCGTCCCATACTGGAAGAGTTCCACAGTACTGATTGTGCTGCAAGCACTATGGGATGGGGTGTTTCTGGCAGTGCAGATGCAGCCGTCTGTGTAAGTAGAGAACGAACAAGACAGTGTGACTGAAGCAGCAAGGTACAGAGCACTGAGAGCGAAGCTTCCCAGTGTAAGAAGTCTTGACTCTAGGAATTTTCTGCACCTCTTTAGAGGTACAGGACAAGCAAAGTGGAAACCTAGAATCATTTAGGTTGGAAAAGACCTTTAAGATCATTGAGTCCAACCATTAACCTAACACTGCTGAGTTTTACCACTGTATCTAAGCACCTCATCTACACATTTTTTAAATACTTCCAGGGGTGGTGGCTGACCCGCTTCCCTGGCCAGCCTGCTCCAATAATCAACAACCCTTTTGTTGAGGAAAAGTTTCCTAATACCCAATCTAAACCTCCCCTGATGCAACTTGGGGCCATTCCCTCTTGTTCTATCACTTCTCACTTAGGAGAAGAGACTGACACCCACCTCACTACAGCCACCTTTCAGGTAGCTGGTATACACCAATGAGGTATCCCCTCAGCCTCCTTTTCTCCAGTCTAAATGACCCCAGTTCCCTCAGTGAAGGCTCTCCAGCAGCCTCCTCCAGCCTCCACTCCTCCTCTCTCCAGGTAATTCCACCAGCTTCTCAAGGACTTCCAATCAGATGTCTTTGGGATACCTGTTGGGCAGACTGGCTGCGGGACACAGGTGGATGCTCCCTTTGTCTTGCCTCAGAGAATCATAACTGCTGTGTTGCTGAGTGGTGGCACCGTGACAGGGGGGCGCGACTGCCCCACGGGCTGCAGCCCTGCCTCCCATCCTTCCACCCAGTATCCCTCACAGAATCACTGAGGTTTTTTTTCTCCAAACTTTGTGAAAGGTAGAGCAACGGTATGAAGTGACTCTCACATGAGCAGAGCCCTGAAATACTACTTTTTTTTTTTTTTTTCTCAGTCAGATACAATTGGCTATCCCTTCCCTTTGGTTGGCTCATGAGTAAGAGGGGGAAAACAGAGAAGGTCCTCTTCTCTAAAACCATGTGGGCTCTGAGGCTAGCAGCGAGGGAGCTATGAAGGTGGGTGCAGACAGAGCCTCCACCAAGAAGGGGTGGAGTGAAAGAGCCACCCCTCAGCTGTTATTCATTTACCATAACCAGATCTACAGCCACTTTAGGGAGGGCTACAACACAACAGAGGGGTCTGGTTTTGCATGTCTTCCTTTTTCTTTTGATTTGCTGTAAGAGGGGTTCAAACAGAACCTGGCAATGTACTGAGATGTGGTATGGGAATTTTGCCCTGATTGCTAAAACCGCAGTGATTCTGCTCCCTCTAAAGTGGACAAGACAGCAGCAGGACTTGGATGTGAGTTTTGCAGCAGGAATCCCAACAGCTTCTGGGAGAGTAAGGTTTGTTTTTTCAGTCTTGTATCTTACTGATGTTGTAGAAATAAAGAAAATACTTTCAATAGGTAACAGAGACACATTGGTGATCTAATTGCCTAGAAAGCTGCATCCTTAGACTTCTGATTTTGCCTCGTACCTTGCCAAATCTTTTCCCTTGGTCAAAAGAAACAGAATCAATGTTTGTTTGGTTGTTTGATGGCTTGGGTGTTTTGGTTTTTTGGTTTTGTTTTTTCCAGTGTCTGGATACAGGGGCTCATTGAAGGCAGACATGGAGAGTTTCTTATTGTGGTGTCCCTCCTCTGGTACTCTGACTGGGAAATTTTGGGACAACTATGTTCTCTTCAGTAGGTGGCCCGCCAAGACCTTCAATGATGCATAAGCTACCTTTGCCACGAAGGGGCAAAGCAAGGGGTAGACTATGGAAGTGCCTCCAGTACATTTAAGGTGTTCTTGGTCTCGGTGTGGACACAGAGAAAGTGGTCAGTAATCAGATCTTGTACCTCCTGCTCTCTGGAGCCAGTCAGTAGGTGTGTTATTGTGTGCATTCTTGTGAATATGGCACTGTGCAGATGAAACCATTTTAATGCCAAGACAAAAGCTGAAGGTCAAATAATTTCTTGGGGATCTTCTGTTATCTGCAGAGTATTAGGCTCAGGCATTTTCTTGTGTTGTGCTCGCTCTACCCCTGCCTCTCCCAACATGCAGACAAGTTCCCAACTGACCTGTCAAATACGAATAATGATGAGAAGTCTCAGTGATTCACAGCTAGGACACACGGAGTACTCCATTCCCTGCTCGTACTGTGAGGCAATTAATGCAATTTGTGCTGTTTGGCTGACTGAACAGTTTGAAATGAACCGTTGAGCCATCTGTTCCTCCAGCTGACATCGGGAGTGTCAAGAGTAGCAGTTGGCTTTTGCTGGAAAAGAAACATCTCGCTGTCATTAAGGAAAATTCAAGAAAAGAGAGGTGTGGGGATATTTTTCTTCCCCTTCTACTATCTTTAAAACACAGGCTCTCTTTCATATTTTCTTGTGGTGCGGGCTATGGAGAATTTTCTGGCCTCTAGTCAGGGGTTTGGGAGTAGGGAAATGGCTACGCTGAGCATCACTCTCTCTCACATCATGAATGCTTTTGGTGAGAGGGACGTGGTCAACAACGTCTGAGTTTTACATGATAGTTTTGCTCTTCCCTTGCTCTATTCATCCCTGTATGCTGCTTTCTTGAGCTAAGGACTTCAAAGAAATAGTATACCTTGAAATCGACTCTCAGGAGGGTTTTTAAAAGGTCTTTTGGAAGTCATGTTTCATCCTCTGTGATTATTTAAAGATAGCTGCAACGAGAAAAAGTCATTATCTTATTAGTAGCAGGAAGACTAGGAAAAAGTTTGACTTGTTTCTCAACAAAGAAGAAGCTCTGTCTACAGATGACCCTGAGGAATTGGGTGTTTGATGCCTGCTCTGTGTTTGTGCAAACGAAAGAAGGTTACAGGGAACAGATGGCTAATACGGTGAATGCTAGAGGCAAAGCGATAAGCTGAGCCTGAACCTGGGAAGACTTAAATGATAGGTTTTAAGATTAACCAGGCCTTATGAACTGCAGTCCCTGAATACATGGAAGTGTGATGCAGGATTTCTGAGAGCTTGTGAACAGACTGGGAAAAGCTACAATGGTGCCTATCTTTTGGAGGTATATCTTGGGGGGAGGTAGAGCAAATTTAGGGAATGGTGAAGCAGTTTTCATCAGCTCAGAACTTTTAGGATGAATTCCCAAAACAGTTTAAAAGTGTCTACAAGAGAAGTTACTGATAAAAAAACACCAAAACAAACAAACTACATTGCACCAAGCTTATTTCTTTGAGAAAAGAGTGGCTAGAGAAGAAGCCTCAGATGCTCTGTGTCTTGAATTGCTAGGCTATGGCAGCGTGGCCCAACATTCCCATTAGAAAAGCTAGGAAAACGCTGAAAGGCTTGAGGGAGGGATTTGATGCCAAGCTGGATAAGTAGCATCCTTGGAGGGCAGCGGTAGCAGCAGACATTACATCATAAGCTTTCCATTATAGTGTGTTCTGGAGTAAGTCTTTTAAGGGCTTCTGAATAGCCACTGCTGAACAAAGGCCTATGCTTGTTGTGTTTGCAAATTATAAGAAGCTTCAAGGTCTTTAAAAAGCAGGATTTGAATTCAAGGCATTCTCAACAAATAGGGAAGATGGCCTGGGAAAGAAGGAAAAAAACCTAACAAGGACAAGATCAAGATCATGATCTTAGGCTGGAATAACCAAATGCACAATACAAGGTAATAAAACATGCTGCTTAACAAAAAATTCTGCAGAAACACAACAAGGTATTATTGTGGACCGAAGATTGAACAGGAGTCCCAGTATGATGATACTGAGAAAACTACGTGCAGTTTGGAGTTCTTTACCTTCTGAGGTGTATAATCTTTAGGACTTTTGAAGAGATGGGATGGATTACTTCAAATGTACCAGAACTTGTCTGTCTTATCTGATTTGGGATACTGTGTTCAGACCAGGTGTGGGCCAATTAGTCCAGGTAAGACTGGAAAACAAAAGAGGTGACTGAAAGGTGAAATGCTTAGGTCCTCAAATGCATAAAATCCTATTGCAGAGAGCAGGAACACCTGCTTTTTATGGTGGGTAGGATAAACAAGGAAAATTAAAGTTCAAAATGAAGAGAAACAGTACCAAGGCACAGGAACTGATTGCTTGGGGAGGTGGCGTTTGTGTGAACATTGCTCCTTTCTTGGCATAAATGGAGGCAAAACTGCTGCTGTGCACATTGCACATCTGTGCAAGTGGAAGTGTGTGTGTGTGGTTTGAAATGGGAAAGCAGTCAGGGCCTTGAGGGCACCAGCAGGCTCTACCACCTCTGCCCCATCCCTGGGTTCAGCTTCCCATCCTGCTGCTCTCCTCCAAAGGTGCACTAGGTCTTGAAGGGCCTCAGGGAAGGGATGGACCCTGGTGCCTGAGGTCGTGCGGTTCCTTGGTGTGGTGCAGCCTGGCAGAGCTGGGTTTGGGCTTTAAATTGAGTTGGGTGGGTGAAGTCCCAGAGAAAGCCACTCTTTGAAGTGCTTACCTAATCACCATCCCACTGCAGTTGCACAGCAATGATTCCCAAGTGAATACTACCTCACATTGTTGAAGTTCTCAGTTTCTAGGAAAGAACAGATATTTTTAGTGGAACAGCTTTTTGTTGACCAAAGAAAAAGAGTTCTTCCTTTGCTGTGCTAAATGGACAATAATTTAACCAATTTTATGGTCCATTATCCCATATGGCAGAAGAAAGCAAACTGGTATCTTAAACAGATACTAGATAGCAAAATAATTGATTTTTAATGCAGAATTTATATTCATCCAGCCCTGTGCTGTCATTTTTTTCATATACCAAGAGCTGCAGCCAAACCAAGTTATATGGCTCATCTCTGTTTTGTGATCATTTCATTTGTTCATAATTAATATGTCCTACATCCTGCAAACCCAAGCAATAGCATCTGAGAGCTTTTCTTTTCTCTCTCAGTAGTCGGTAAATAGGCATCTGGCTGAGACACGCTTGGCATTGTTTAACCAATAGACAGTTGTATTTTATGGGAATATGGCACACTGGGCCAAATTCCAGTCCCATTGGAAATCCCTGATCCTACTCCAAGGAATCCAGGATAAGGACAACAAAGCCATTGGAGCCCAGTGTTTTTTATTATGTTAGGTGAATCCATCTCTGCCTTATTGACAGCTCTTTACTGGTCTATGGGATGTTGTTCTAAAGCTGTCGGCTTTTTTGGCAGATAAGGTGTGGACTAACATGCTCCATGCCAGGCTGTGAGACAGAAGGGGATGAGAGAGTGATTCAGTATCTCGTAAAGAGCCTACTAACTGATCTATTAACTAAAGACAGTGGCTTTTCCCCAAAAACTCATCCTGAGTAACACCCAAACACATTTTGGCTGCCTCTGCACTTGATATTTCTTATAGCACGTGCAATCCTTGTACCTGTTTATTTGGGGAGCTGGTTGGGATTCTTTAACAGGCGATGCTTGACTGGAAAATGATGAAGAGGTCAACTGTGCTACATTTCCAACTTGAGCCTTCTAACATGAAGTTTCACAATTGTCTGTTTATTTAAGTAATTTAAAAACCAAATGTAACTATTATTATATAGTTACATATATAGTGGTGGTAAATGGTGTGAAATCCAGCTGGAGGCCAGTGACAAGTGGGGTTCCCCAGGGCTCAGTGCTGGGTCCAGCCCTGTTCAATGTCTTTATCAATGAACTGGATGAAGGCATCGACTGCACCCTTAGCAAGTTTGCAGACAACACTAAGCTGGGTGGAAGTGTTGATCTGTTGGAGGGTAGGGAGGCTCTGCAAAGGGATCTGAACAGGCTGGACCGCTGGGCTGAGACCAATGGTATGAGGTTTAACAAGGCCAAATGCTGGGTCCTGCACTTGGGGCACAACAACCCTGTGCAGTGCTACAGACTAGGAGAAGTCTGTCTAGAAAGCTGCCTGGAGGAGAGGGACCTGGGGGTGTTGGTTGACAGCCGACTGAACATGAGCCAGCAGTGTGCCCAGGTGGCCAAGAAGGCCAATGGCATCTTGGCTTGTATGAGAAACGGCGTGACCAGCAGGTCCAGGGAGGTTATTCTCCCTCTGTACTTGGCACTGGCGAGACTGCTCCTTGAATCCTGTGTTTAGTTCTGGGCCCCTCACCACAAGAAGGATGTTGAGGCTCTGGAGCGAGTCCAGAGAAGAGCAACAAAGCTGGTGAAGGGGCTGGAGAACAAGTCTTACGAGGAGCAGCTGAGAGAGTTGGGGTTGTTTAGCCTGGAGGAGGCTGAGGGGAGACCTCATTGCTCTCTATAACTACCTGAAAGGAGGTTGTGGAGAGGAGGATGCTGTCCTCTTCTCCCAAGTGACGGGGGACAGGACAAGAGGGAATGGCCTCAAGATCCGCCAGGGGAGATTTAGTCTGGACATTAGGAAAAAATTTTTTATGGAAAGAGTCATTGGGCACTGGCACAGGCTGCCCAGGGAGGTGGTTGAGTCACCTTCCCTGGAGGTGTTTAAGGCACGGGTGGACAAGGTGCTAAGGGGCATGGTTTAGTGTTTGATAGGAATGGTTGGACTCGATGATCCAGTGGGTCTCTTCCAACCTGGTTATTCTATGATTCTATGATTATCATAGAATATCCTTCTTTGACATAGATATTATAGTATCCATTGCACTTAACAAGGTTTTATACTTCATTTTATCTGATTGAGGCAAATATACACTTATAATCTACACTTACAAAACAACCTTTCCAAAATCCTTTTCCTTGAGCATTTTACCGGGATGTTATTGGCAAAGCTAATTGTTCTCCTGTTTGAGTTAGGAATTATCTCTTTGGTTTACAAAATGCATAGCCTGCCATGACTTGCTGTGCAGGTAAGGGATAAGCATTAATACAGTGAGAGGGTCCTCCTCCCAGGGTGTATGGGGCAGGTCCACAAAGGGTACCTGCCTGGATCCTGAGAGGAGAGCAGTAGGTGCTATCCTGAGCCCAGCTCGGGGAGGGCAGGGGCTGGATGGGACTCCCCAGTGGATATGGTCCACCCCAGCACAGCGGACAAGAGGAGGAGGAGCTGCCTCCTCTCTCTCCTTTCCCTTTCCTCAATGTTGCTCCCACGCTTCTCCAAGTGACAGAAATTTTTCGTTAAAAGGAACACTGGATTCCTATTTGCATTCAAAGCCACCAATGAAACTCATTTATTATTTTAAATTTAAATGGAAATAATTTATTTATCCTCCTCCTCCAGAGAAGGAAGGTCAAGAGAGAGTTGGAGCTGTTTTGAATGTCCCAAAGCTTCTCAAGCTTTCCTGGGTTCATGACTTTCTAGTACGAACATGATTCTATGAGCACGGTGATAGTTGCTTGCCAGCTAAATATTCTGTACATTGCAGGAACATTTTTCTGTGAGGGCAGATGGTGTTCGATTGGTAGTCAGAATAATACATGAACAGCAGAGAAGATGTGGGTTGATTAAATAATTAGCATACTGTGACATTCTTTTGCTTCACTGCAACTTAAAGCTAGGTCAAAACGTTGGTCTATACTGCACCCCGCTCTCTCCTTTGTTTCTTCTGTTTGCTTTTATGTTCACTCCAATGGAAAGTTTTAACAGAAATTAAATCCTTTCTTGGTAGCAAAATGTACGAATTTGTTACTTGGCCCTGCATGTTATGGAATAAAAATAATAACATAAAGGAAATGAAATTTTGCTAAGTGAATTTAAGTTGCCAGGCAACCCCTCATACCCAGTGTGGGATCTACTCAAGCATTATTGTGAAAAAATGGTTTAATATGTGGCACAGATCAGTGTTTAGATGAAAACAGATGATCTCAGGAAGCCAGGGCAATGAGGAATAGCAGGAGGACTGAAGTCTGGTTTTGAGTCACAGTGTCTGTCTGCATAGCTCTTGGCCTTCACGGTTTGTTTGCATGTCCGCTAGAAGTCTAATTAGCTAATCTTATCAATTCTACTCCTTCCTGTCCCCATGCTCTGTAATCGTACAATAACAATAATTACAGGCAGTTTTCTGTCAACTGAGGAATAAACATGGAAAACATGCTTCTCTCAGCAAGGATATCATTATTCACTGACTAAATACAACCCACTGAATTACTCATCCTCCTTACTAAGTCCTGTCATCTATTCTGGGGTTTTGGAGGCTTTCTGTGCATAAAAATGGAAGGAGTTGTCCCACTAAGAAATCACCATCCTGTGAAACATTAGTGATGACTGAAAAAAGAGCAGGGTCTTGGGCTGTGTAATCACCGGCCAAGGAAAAGCTGTTGTAGGATTTCACAGGCTTGTGTGTTGGAGACCTTGGATGGTGTTGTACCTCTGCTAGGAATAAAAATGAAAGAAATGAAGTCATCTGCTACCCTGTAAGAATTAGTGCTGTCTCCAGAGTAGTCTTCTGATGTGCCCGGTGCTGTAGCTCTAGTGTCTTATAATCTCCAGTGAGAGTCACACAAAGCTGGTAAATCTCATTTTCTTGTTTTGCTATGAAATTAATGCTTTCCTTGCTGCTGTCAGTCTTGAAGGTGAGGATTAAAACTTCACATTGAGAATAATTATGGTTAAATTGACTGGGGGAGACAGTCCATGACCTCTGCAAGGGTGGGCTGCCACTGAAGAAAGAGCAGTAGTGCTCATGGAGCAGCTTGAGAGGATGTATGTACTCACTCCAGCATCTCTCTGAAGAAAAAAGTTTAATATTTTTGTGTCAAAGTGCTGCAAATCTAAACTATATAAGAAATGCTTATGTCAATGGGTCCCCTTAGAGATTAAACTTGGAAATCAAATTTCTTGATGTTCTGATACTTTGGAAAAAAACCATTCAAAAGTGGTCTTAAAATTATCCAGTAAATTTATATTAAGTTCTCTGGAAGGTATTTTAATACAAATTCTATAAGTAACCATTTTTATTTCTATGAGCAAACACAAAATATTTATATTGTGTACAAGTAGAGAGTCAACCAAAAGTAATATAGAAAGAAATCACATGCTTTCTAATAGGTTTTCGGGAGGAGGAAACTACCACTATTAATGCAATAGGATTGATGGAGCCTTGCCCTGTGCAACTCACAGCTGAGCATGAGACTGATTTGCCACCTCCTAAAGTCTGCAGAACATTTTGCTGCTCAGCTGTGTGGTGTGAAGGCCAGGTGCTACTCCTGGAGATACTTTCTGACTCACCAATTTCTGGGTGAACTTTTATTTGGGAATCATGTGCTTTGATTCCTGTCCTAAACTGTTAGTACTTGCCTCTTTGTGCTACGCAGTTACTTGGTTCTTCTAAGTGATTAAATTCCTCTGCTGGGTGAAATCATTCCAATATACTCCTGTTTATCTTACAAAATATTACATAGCTTAATAAATACTTAATTTCAGGATCTTTGAGTAATTACTACTATTATTATTATTAATTTTTAAGTAGCTTATTAATATAACCAGGCCATGAGGTTGGAATTTTTGTCAATTTATGCCCTCTCTGCTCTTGAACTGAAGGAATGACATGATGAAGAAACTGTTTTACTTGAGTACTGAGACCCACAGCCGCTTTTCAAAATGTAAGATAAATGGACTTGGGTCACATACCTCAAATTCATTCACTCGTTTAATTTATAAAATGCACTGTGAAAAACATGTTTGCTTAATGCAAAAGCTCAAAATCAAATAAAGAGGACTGGACTAGGTGAGAACAAACAATTCAAAAAAGGCGTTCCTTTAGCTCAGTCACAAGCTCCAAAGTGACAGCACTCCTAAAGTTCATATTACCAGACACATTATAGGATTAATTTTCTTGCTAACCTGGTGGAAGGAAGAAATCCAGTTACATTCAGATTCCTCAGCATGCAGAGATATAACTTCTTAACCTAGTTCTTAAGATTTCCAACTGTCATCCGAGAGATTGTTTGAAAGAACAGCAAATCCTTGTTCCTTCTTGAGTTCTGGAGGGCTTGAAAACATCAAGTATACGTCATTTGCCATCCATAAAAATTAAATGGGAACAGTAAAGTTTATACCAAGGTGCTTAGATGCTGATAGTGAAGTGCACAAGCTATGAGTACAAAGCAGATGATTGGTTTTGAGTACACACAGTTAAAAATAATATTTATGGCATAAAGCTGTGATTCCAAAGGTCTGGAAGGGCTGTGGATACTCAAATTCAGCTGAAAGTCAGTGGAAATGTTGGCATGTCTAGCATACTGTAACTCAGCTAGAGATGCCTGTCTCAGTTTTGTAATGAAGTCCAAAATGTGTACACAGACCTATGTAGAACAATATGCAAATGGCTCTGTGCTCTCATTGTGATAATTTTACATTATCAATTAACTATGTTTTTATAATAAATGTGAGGGGTATCGTGTTAGTGGATTATGAGGGTGGGTTAGGACTGAATGTCATCACTTGATTTGAGGGACCCCTGAGACATGCAGTAATGCAGTCATAGCCCGCACAGGTAAAGTGGTAGCAACATGCTTTAAAAACCGTAAACATTTGCTATTTGAGTGTTGTACAAGTAAAAGAGTTTAATAATGCACCATATGAAATATATCAAACTCTATCAGATATCCTCCTTTAATCTGAAGGAATTAACTGGAAGAAAAGCTCAAAGGATGAGATTGGTATCTTTGTGAGCTTTTTATTCAGTTACAGTGTACGTGAGTCCTGACAAGTCTCCATTTGCTTCTAGCTACTGAACAAATTTAAGTTTTAAGTAAATCTCTTTTGATGGGCAGCTGATATTGAGATTATTTCCAAGGGCAAAAATACTGAGCAAAGAAATAAATGCTTGAGTTTTTGTTTTGTTTGTTTGTTTAATAAAATTCCCATTTTCCTTATAAACAAAAGCACTATTTTGAAGCTCCTGTGGGACTGGGACCTGAGTTGTGCTTTTATACCTCTTTCCTAGTGCATACAAACTACAGTGAAAAGGAGTTAATTTTTCTTTATTTTATCTGCCTACGTTTTGTTTTTCTCCATCAGTATAGAATATAACTATTTGGCTACCACAAATGTTCCTTGCTGGATAATTTCTTTCTTATTTCCAGTTAATTGTTTGTCTGAATTATAAAGGAGAGGTTGCTATCTCCTGATACAAAATACACTCTATCAGCAGTATCACTAAAACCTGTTAAAAAACCGAAGGAATTTTAAGGTTGCATCCTGGATTTTATCATCTATCTTCTGATTTACTGAGAAGGTAAATAATGTGTATGAAGCATATGGATGATGTACTGTTCTGAAAGATGCTGTGACTAGAAGTGCTGAAACACGAGATGCTGACTCAAAGGTGCATTTATATACACCATTATATTTGTTTGGGTTTGTTCCAAATAATGCTGGAATGAATTTGAAAAGCTGCTCTTTCTATCTGGTTGAAAGAACAAAACATTCAAAAACATCTTCAACTTGTTGCCTTTCTTTGGTATTGACAAAAACTATTTTCCATTTAGAAATAGAAAACTTCCTCGTGCTTTAATTTGTGCAACCTGAAAGTCTTTATTGAACTCTTGCTGTGCAGTAAAGTATTCCCCTCCCTCTCTGCAGTTGCCATGGGCTTCATGAAAAGAGGGAGCATCTTGATGGTCTTCGTGATCCAGTCCTTCTAGAGATGCTGCCAGATAGCTATGGAAAGTATTCAAAGGTAAATTTAACACTCCCCAGTTGTTTGTCAGCTTTGTGCAGGTCTAGTCTCCCTGCATAATTTAGAGATGTTTTAAGTTACTCTTGTTGCAAATAAAGTTCAAAAGGAAAACAAGGAGTTGGGCTGGTGGGGCTGAAAAAAAATACCTGCAATGTGTCCCTGAACACGTCTCCATTCATTCCCTCTCCACTAGCAGGAAGCAGATAATGTAAGGCTTCCTTTACATATTTGTGCACAATTTTGTATTTAAGTAGCAAGCAGACGTTTATTTTAGTGCGTTAGAGTAGATTCATTGGTGTCCAAAGAAAGGATATACTCTTGGAGGCTGCTCTGCATTTATTATATTAATCCTGCTTTCCTCCAGAAAATTTGCTTGAACAAAGACAGTAGATCAGGTCTCATATCATAGTTGTACTTTGTCTATAGTTGCGTTGCTTTATAATGCCTTTAGCCCTGTGATTTTGTGCGTTTAATTATTCATGTGGTGTTCCTGCATTTTTGGACATATAAGTTGACTATAAAATGTTAAAGCCCAGATGTTATGTTTTTTGTGGTTGTGGAAAATTAAATGAGAGCTGTTTCATAATGATGAACAATACCAAAACTGGTACATTATAGTTAATTTTCCAAGATATAACTATGAATTTGCTACTAGTATCTTCAATGCAGTCTTAATCAATTGTATAAGTTTAGTGTCTGCAAACATGAAACCATTTTCTTACATGCGTTAAGAGTAGGGTTTTTTTTTTAGACCTGTGCATGTGAGGTTGATACAAATGCTGTGCTAGTGCCAAACTGTTTGAACTTGTGGAGTGTGATTGAAGGAGACTGACTGAGGCTTTAGGGATTGATGCTATCTAAAATGAAATTTTAATTCAGTCATCTATTGTACTTATAACATTTCATGTCTGTATTTTCAAAATATAAGTATGTAGCAATAAAAGCTTTCCATTAATAAATCTCAATAAATCAAAAACTCTTACTTTCCTTTATTTCTCATCATGATAATGGGTTTTAAAAAAAATATTAATGACCTAATCTGTTGATTTTTCAAAAAGCCAGGACAGTAAGCACATTTTTTGCATGAAATAATTACCTACCCAATACCTGTATGTTACATCTCTATGTAACATAGCTAATGTAGATATAAAGACATAGGAAACTGAAAATCTTTTTCACAAATTCTTTCAGGCTAAACCCTATGTTTACTGGAGCCAGCATCTCCTCAGGATCTTGCCTCCACTAATTCTTTAATGGGATAGTTGTCTCTATGTTTTTAATTTGTAGCTTAGATTAGATACTATAGGGTAAGATAAAAAGGGAAAAAAATGAAAGGAAAGAGAAATTCACTTCAGAGTAAAAGTCTTTGTCTTGTGCATAAACAATATGGTGGAGATCTGGAGAAAAGCATTCTCTATTTTTGTGATTTCTGTTTTGGACTTTAAGAACTATATTGTGTTTGGATACAATACATAATCGGTAAGATGTAATTCTGACTTGATACATTTCTGGTGCTCTCTGTGTACTGTCGGTAAACGAGATAAATTGTTTAACCAAGAGATGGGAGGTCACAAGAGGATTAGTGCCTGCCTTATTCACCCTGAGTCTACAAAACCTAGGAGTTGTATTTTCAAGTATTATTTCCACATGTCTAGAGAAGGTTCACTCACTCTCTGTGAGCAGCATACAGATGCAAGAGCATTCAAAAGAGACCCATATAGGAATACATAAACTGATACTATCTGATCAGGTGGAAGGTCGATTTCTAATTCAATACAAAGATTTTCTCTTAAATAAATCTTTAATTGCAGTAATCCCAGTACCTGGGAATGATAGGTATGTGGGGAATGATAGCCTGTGGGGATCATATTCAGCAATATGTTCCCTGAACTACAAAGTTATTAAAACCCAGGACAGTGCTTGCAACAAGTAGTGTAAAGGAAGCTTTTTCTGACAAAGGAAATGCAAGGAGGGTCAGATTCAGATACAAATAACTATGTTATCCCAGAGGAACTGTAATGATTCTTTCAGTTATTTGGTATAATTTAATTGCAAGAAAGATTGTGTAGAATAACATCTTGGATCACAACTTTTCTACCAGAAAAAGTGGATTTAAGACAATTTCTGTAAGCACCCCAAGCTCTTTACAATAGACTCGTGCTTAGGTTAGGAAGGTCGTATGTCTCCTGGAAGGGATGCTGCTTTTTTGGAGATAGTCCCTTTATTTGCAAAAAAACAGTTGTCTTGTGATTTGGTAGTAGCATCTTCTACTCTACCCATGTAATTTGTATTTCTGGACCTTGATTTCCTGGGTGCAGCAGCTCCTTTGTGAGTTACTTGCTGTGCATTAAAATGCTATAGAAGATGTGAAGATCAGAAAACAGAGAAGTGAATGAGAGGGGGGCTAGAAGTGGACACTCGGGGCTAGTCAGCAGTAAAATGACTGTACGTGATGGACAAGTATGTTGAGGGAAGGACTTGTTCCTATACCCAAAACAGTTTTCGGTGTCCTTGGGAATAGAAATAGGGTACTGCTTCTGTCTGGAAATAGAAAAAGAGAATCTTGAAAAGGCTTTCTGCTATATCTGGAGAACTGGAGCTGAAAAGCATTGATTTAAGTACTGCATTCCTTTCTTGAGATGTATGAATAAATTTCTAACACCATCTTACAAACACTATTACCTTGTGTATGAAGAATTAGGAGTCAGAAACTCATTATGGAAGTCATTTTACAAATGCCGAAGTATTCTTGCGGGTGTAGCCTTGAAGTGCATTAGTGTTTTTCTGGAAATTTTCCATTAGGAAAGTATCTACAGTCTCAATTCTAATATAATTAGGTGTTTTGCTTGAGAATTTACATAGTTACTGATTAGGTTTGTACTGATCATTAGAATGCAAAATAATTTTCCTTAGTATTAAAATAAACCACGTGCTTAAAGCTAAATTATGTTAGCCAACAGTAAGAATGAACCATGGCCACATTTCTAATTACAATATCTCAAGGTTTCCCAAATAAAACCTTCACTTACATAATAGGGATGGACCACATGTGTGTTTCAATAAATATCCAACAGTATTAAACTAATTAGATGGTAAAGAAGAACAAGGGCTGACATTCCAGAAGATGTGAGGGAAACATTTAATCATTTTTTGAGATGCAGAGGGAATTTGTTTTCACTTATACGCTTTTGTTTCTTCTTTGCTGAACAACGAGCAAGGAAGTCTGAAGAGTTAATTCCCCTCAGCACTGCTCAGCAAATTTGGTCTTCTGTGTCTGTCAATGTCCTTGTGCCATTGAGGAGATAGTACTTCTAGAGATGGCTTCTGCACCTGGCTATGTGGTGTTGCCTTGGCAGCCCTCCACTATCAGTTTCCAGAGAAAAGATAGTGGTGCAGCTTCTCCTACAGCCCTGTCAATTGCCCTGCATCCAGCTTTTATGGTGGAGTTTGGACCCTGGGTTGTTTTTATTGGTTGAGTAAGGTAGATAGATCCAGAGGTGCTTCAGACCAAAGAGGATCAGCAAAACTAAATATTGTTGCTTTAGTACAGTTCCTGTCCTGATCCATTACGATCCTCCAGCTTCCTAGGACTGGGGAAAGAGGGGAAAAAAATCAAAAGCCACAGCTTCCTCAGGTCTTCCCCCCCAAACGAACTGTTATGAGAAAAGCTTTAGAGACCTTTCTTTGCATGTAGTCTCATCACATGGTTCTTTCCATTGAAGGTGGAGAAATCGCTCTCTGCGTTTAATAGAAAATGTAATTAGGGTTAACCTGAATTTAAATAACTATTCAACTATTAAATAGCTATTAACATGCCCTATCATTTGATATCAGAGAAATGCAAATATGTGTCACTGCATCAATTCCCGAGAACAAAGATTGGAAGCTGGTAATTGTTACTTTAGTTCTTCACCCCAGAGACCCAGGAGGTTTTGTTCTTATATTACAAACCAGAGCGCATTCGATAGCCTCTCTGTTAGCAGCAGTAAACTAAGGTGGGTGTAGCAGAAATATAAAGGCATATTCATCTGCATTTGCAAAACAGATTTACCTTCTGTGGTGCAAAATAGAATACATTGAGAATCAAAGCTCTGTGGGTTTTTTTGTATTGTTTTATAGTAAAGATCCCATCCTCCTTCTGTCTAATATTCAAAATTCTATTTATTGGATGGAAAGATCTTTTGGCCTGGGGTCTAGAAAGGCACCACTGTCTAAAAAAACCCCATGTTATTAAGAATAACTGCAGTCAAATGTAGCATTATGCAGTTCCTTTGGAAATGGACTCCTCATGCAAGAACTTTAAAGTCATATGTTTAACTTCATCTTCTTGAGCTGTAAAAGGGCCCCACAACAGTAGTTTCACTTGCCTTGCTGAGCTATGAAATTAACACCATAAAGCTATGGAACAAATGATTCAAAAGAAAGTGGTGTCTAGAGATATAGTGTCTTGTTATGTGCATTAATTACTTCCAACAAGAACTGACTATCAGGTAAATAATTTTTTCTTTTTTAGGTAAGAATGCATCTGTTTTAGTAGTTCTATAGAGTATTGATCCTAGGATGAAATTCAGGCGATAGATCTAATCTGTGACTATTTTTACATTAAGCCCTTGATTTTGAGAACACTGTCACCGTGTAGTTTGATCTGTCTTTTTAAAATCACATTTCTTTGAATGTAGATTAAATTTCTTTTCTTGGCATTTATTCTTGTGCCTTTAGCGTCCAAACAGAAACCACAAGCGTTGTGACAAAAGAAAAATTATTTCATTTCCCTGCAGCTTCAGTAATTGCCTTTGTGTCCTTTTAGGAACTGCTGTTCTGTTCGCCCCTCAGAACCAGTCCCTTCCATGAACAGCAGATCATGGGACTGAACCTCTATGCCTCCTATGGCAACAGGACCTTAAAATGCAGTAGAAGAACTCTGATCACTCCAAATTGTGTGGTAGTAAATAAACTGATTATTTCTCTGCATTTCATGTTAATAGGTGCTGTTCTTGGAGCTTAATTCTGTTCACTGCCCCAAGCAAAAATGTGAGTGCTTAGCAGAGGTACCCTGTGTTGGTGATAAAGCCGCCCCCGATCCTTTCCCATGTTGGGCAAAATTAGCATAAGTACTCCCTGCACACAGCTGCAGCCTTCAGTGTACAGGAGCTTCTGCATCAGCTTCCCTTTCCCGAGAGGGGATTTTGCCAATGGAATGACACTGGCATGGATTCATCAGCCGTATGCCTCCTCTCGCTTCCTACGCACTCTTTTGTACTGTCACCATGGATCAGTGTTGAAGAGCAGCTTCACAGGTCAAAGCCTGGTTAGACTCTGCTGAACATGCTTCCTAAGTGTTGTTCTCTCCCTGTCCCCAGATAGTAGAATCTATTTCTTTGGGCAAAATGTAAGCCAGATGGGATAATGCGTTTGAAAGCTTGAAAGTCAGATTCTTTGAATTTTTTTGCTTTATGATCTTAATTTATGCACATATGAAAGTGATTTTTTTTTCCTTTCTCTCCTTGTCTCTTTTCTATCCAAAGCATAAAAAAAAAATCTTTTCCAATAATATTTTTTTATTCTTTTTGAAATTGAGAAAAAGTGGAAAGGCAACACGTGAAAAACTGTTCCAACAAACAATTTTAAAACAAACCTTTATTTTTTTCTTTTCCTTATCAGCTATGTTAGAACTATCTGTCTAAAAAATGTTGATTTGTCTAGCATAGCATGAGCAGCGTGTGGTAGAGCTGGCAATAAAACACGGTTCTCCAGTGCCTGCCCAGTTCTTTATTGAGAAAACTATTCTTTCTCTCCCTACAGCTCCTATTACAGTATGCATCTTACAGTTTCTGAAATAAAGGATATGAGTTTTACAGAGAAGACTTCCTTAAAAAAAATAAGCAGGATTCCGATTTAAGAATTCTATTCAGTCTGTGCTCTGAATAGGAGAAGGCTCTAATGAAAACAAGCACACATCAGGAAAGCAAAGACCAATTCCCCATGTGTTTTGCTGCCTTTGGTTACTTCAGAACAATGTGGGCACATTTAATGAAATGCACTGACATCTTCAGAGCAAACTTTCAGATTCTGCTGCTGCTTTGCACATGGTAGCTTACTATGGCTTCCACAAGGGACCACAAAGGTATGTTGGATTCAGACTTCAACTTGCTAGAGAACCCTGTATTGAACCTGGGAAGTAGTAAACCCAGCAGAGAGAGGAAAGGTAAGATGATATTTAATGTTATTGAAACAAACTTTTCCAGGTTCTCATGAACCACAAAAAAGTTTGTCTAAACTTTCTGAGATGTTGCTCTTAAAGCTGACACTAATGATGGAAAACATTGGGCAAATGTTTTATATTTGGCAACTCTATATGCACTTGAAAACAAGATGTTAAAGGTAAAGTCAGGCAACCAAAATGAGTGCTAAAAGGCTCACCCTACTAGAATTATTACTAAAAAGTCTGTATGTTCGTTCTCAAACAGAGATGGCAAATGTTTGCTTACTTCCTTTCCAGAAGCAGAAAATTTTAGAGGGTAGCATTTAACTAATAAAATGGCTCAGTGAATTTTTTTTTTTTTTGTACAATGATAGATTTATCACTGGAGTCACTCAGGACTGGTCTCTGCTTACTGAACATCAGCATGTAATTGCATACTTCTGCTCAATCATGTATTACTGGCTCATTTAGGACACAGAGCAGTATATTATCTTTAAAAATAAATGTCTGATCATTAACTTGGAAGATAAATGATACTCATTTTACTGATCTGACTGGTTTCATACAGTTTTAATACGCTTGCTTGAAACAAATGCAGAAATTTAGAAAACCAGTATACTTTGAAGCAAAACCTGTAAGTGGGACTTTTATGGCACAGATCCTATTTTGTATAAAGCTGGGTTGTCTCTCCTCCTTTGGCCTTAATCATATCATGTGGGCATGTAATTCTGATAAAATTCCCCAGTATAATTACTTGCAGACCAGGAATAGCTCAGTTCAGGACTTTCAACTGTTGAAACTGTAAATCTCTCCTTGAAATCATGGAAATTTTTTCTGCATAAAAAACCCACTTGATCCATAGATCATGATTGAAGCCTTGATCTCTAAGCTGTGTCCAAGGGTAGCTAATCACCAGATCAAAGCGATTGAGGAGGAGACATTCAATGACTTGCTCATGGTTATACAGCAGGTTAGTGGCAGCAGCAGGAATACCAAGTCTCATGACTCCAATCTTGTGCTCAGTGTGTTAGATCGCAATTGTCTTATTTATATCCCTGTGGTTGGGTGTTCTTTTTTTATTGTTGTTGGTTTTTTAGTCAAATACTTGTAAATTAAATTGCTGGCTGCAATCAGAAACGTATTTATCACTGACTCTGGCTCACAACCAAGCACACTGTTATTTTTGCAACAGGACAGCTTGTTCTTCTAATTCCAAGAAAAAGTTAATTATGAGTGGCAGGAGGGTATGTCGTGATTTTGTTGTGACCAGTTGTCCTCTATTGTGTCACTATTGTGAAAGAGAGTTCGTTTCCTAATTCTCTTTTGGTGCACCAGCATTGACTTCAGTAGGCTATAGTTTTAGTACGCTGGTAAAACGAAGCAGGGGAGTTTTGGGAAGCTGGTGACCAATGGGAAGAAATAATCCTAATGGGCATGTCTTATAACTGAGAAAGGATGAGAAGACAAAAAAATCCCTGCTGTTTAGGCTACAATAATCATCAGGTATCCTAGCTACATTTTTTTTTTTGATCAAATAAAAATTTTTGTGGTCTATATTCCACCACGCTGTCAGAATATATGGTCTAATGTCTGTTTGCTGTGCTATCATGGTAGCAAAAATCTTCCAGCTGAATGTTGGTTGTCTAGATTTTGGCAGTTTTGCCTTAAATAAGGGAATTGTAGTCTGCTGCAAGGAAAAGGTCAAGTAGTACTGATCATTTTGATGGATTAAATGATGGCACTGGTGTGCTAGATTGAACATGCTGGACTTCTGTCTGTTTCTGATAGCTATGTTAAATTATAGTTGAGTGGCAGAGTGTTTCCATGCCACAACAGGCCTCATGTTACCTTTATCTGCTCTTAAAGTTTGTATATGAATTCATTTAACCTAACACTATGAATTCTTGTAAGTTCATTAATTCAGTTTGTATATTAATTTGCAGTTTGTGAATAGTGAATCTTATCAACTTACTTTAATAGCTATATGAGTAACTACTTGTTTCTAACCATATTTTAGGTTAGAGACATATAATAGAAATAGCAGTGCGCTTTTCATAAAAGAATAGTAGCCCAAGAGTGTCAGCCACCAGAGAAACATAGCTGAAGATGAAATCTGTTTGAAAATAAATTCCCTAACGGCTCACAGAAGCAACTTTTCCATAGAAAGAAGAGCAAAGCCATATTGTTTTTCAATGGTGTCACCTTCTATGTTATAAATTGCCTGGTATCAGTGCTGTTGTGTTATCTGTACCCTAAAATACAACTTCTAATGTGTAAATTTACATCCTAGATGTGCACGTTGAATTAGCACGTTAATTAATGCTAGAAAAACCTACTCCATTGGATTTTCATGGTGGGGCAAAGTGTCTATAGTACATCTAGACCACCTAGTAAGTTCATTTTAAAGGATACAGATCCCTGCTCCTCAGAAGATAGCTCCTTGGCTTACAAGCTTTTTATGAGACTATTTGGCATACCAAAATTCTTGCCAATGGGTGGTATAGAAAAACGTGTACCAGGTACCTGTACCCTACCTAGTTCTCCAACAGATTTCTAGCAGACTTTTCACCCTTAACTATGTCTTTGTACTATCATAACATGCCCAGTGGCATGAAGCACCTACCCACATATCAATAAACATTATAAATGTACATTCTCATGGACTGCATGTAGCTCTTACATTACTTGAGACGTTTTGAGTAGAAAAAAAATATGTATATAATAATAGTATCTTATGGTCACAGAGGCACTTCATGAGACCAAAAAAGAACTGGAGTCCTGGATAGAGTGGGGACATCCAGGTTATGCCAGCTGTCACTGGAGCTACAGGATGGTCCCTGGTCATGTTTTAATGAGTAATGTTGTTACAGCTTCTATATCACTCTTATTTACCTGTAAAATAGAAGAAATCTCATTTTCTTACCTTGCAATAGTATTGTGGGAATCAAATCAATTAGGATGTAACCAAAGGAACTGGATTTCTATTTGACCAAAATATTCTGTTATGTAACAAATTATTCCCATTAAATAATATAAATGAAGGCAAAATCCTGTCCTAAACTATAGTGATATACTTCCAGTGGAATACTTTTCTCTTTCGGAGAGTCACACACACTGCAGTTAGAAGAACATCAAAGGTGAGACTTGGGAGAAGGTTCAAATGAAATGCAGAGCCAAAGAATGACCTACCAAGGATGCCAAGTGTGTGTAGAGGAGAGGGAATGAAGCACACAGATGATAACCAGCAACAACGACCAATTACTTTGTGAGAACTGGCAAAGAAAATGGTAGTGGAGAACACAGCTTTACCTTGGACCACCTTTTGGACTGAAAACAGTTTTGGGAGCCAAAAAGAACTGCCAAAGCAAAGTAATTGTGTAGATTGAGATCAATAGTGGAGAGGTTCCAGATGCAGGGTAACATGTAGCTTGGAAGAATAAAATATAAGTTTAACATTGGACAGGGACAAAGAAAGCAGCAAGTTAGAAAGCACCACTACAGACAGCTGTTGCCTCAGTTTTAACAATATTGCAATAAAACCCCAGCACAGTAACTTTTTTGGGGGCGGGAATAATTTTTTTTTTAATTTTTGTAGTGGATTTGTGAGTATTTTTCACATTTCCTTTGAATTTTCTATTACCTTTTTCCCAAAGGTACTTGTGTATTTACCTCTCTTAGAAAAGATGTGAGTACTAGATGGACAATTAATACATCTGAAATTAAACACTGGTTTATTTCATTATGTCTACCTTAAGCTTTTTGAAAAACAGAGAAATTAAGATACATCTTCTTGTGAAAAATATTTAGATGGCTACAGTAAAGTAAAGTCAAACTCGCATAAACCAGAAATAATGGTTTGAAAGCTATATGGTAAATGCATTACTGCCCCTGTCATATGTGTCTGTATATTACAAACACACCTCCTTCATTCCCCTACCAAACCAATCCTACTCTAGTGTCATCATGCCCTGGTAGCTCTGACTAGTGCCAGCAGCCCTGGAGAAATCATATTTACTTATCTGCTATTCCAGAGTTGGAGCTATTTTTCCACAGACAACCTCCTCAGTTAAATGTAAGTTTGCAGTGTTTGAATTTTTTATTACCTTGGGGTATTGGTAGGATGAGAGGATAATTCAGGCTGGAAGGGAATTAAGGAGGTCAGACTAGGATATATATCACTGTATTTCTTCTAACAGAAGAAGCTGGGTCTTGGGGAAGGAGGAAAGAGGTTGGTTCATAGCATTGTAGTATCATACTTTAAAGACCATCTAGTCCAACCCCCTGCAGGAGCAGGGACATCTTCAACAAGATTAGGTTGCTCAGAACCCCATCCAGCTTGACCTTGAATATTTCTAGGTATGGACCCTCCCCTGCCTCCCTGGGCAGTGTATTTTAGTGTCTCACCACCCTCATTGTAAAAAATTTCTCCCTTATACCCTCATTTAGTTTAAAAGCATTACTCCTTGTCCTGTCACAACAGACCTTACTAAAAAGTCTGTGTCAGTCTTTCTTGGAGACCACCTTTAAGTACAGGAAGGTTGCTGTAAGGTCTTCCCGCAGCCTTCTCTTCAGCTTGTCCTCGTAGGTGAGGTTCTCCAGCCCTCAGACACTTTTTGTGACCCTCCTCTGAACCTGCTCTAACAGATCCATGTCCTCCCTGGGCTGAGGGCTCCAAAACTGAATGCAGAGGTCTCACTAGACCTGAGTAGAGTGGCAGAATCACCACCCTCAACCTGTTGGCCACACTTTTTTTGATACATCCCAGTTAATTGGCTTTTAAACAGCTTGGGTTTCATACTTCAGCTGCAAACTAATCTCTGATAGGTTTGTACTGAGTTTTCTTTTTTTTCTTCTCCATACTTTTTGTCTCTGTGAAGTTTCCCATTGATGAGCACTTGCATTTCAGAAATGGTTGTAGAAGATTCTACTAAAAAACACCCAGAGTGGAAATTAGGAAATTTTCAAAATGACATGCTTAAGCTAACAAATATGAAATGGTTTTAATGAACTAATTCAATAGCTTTTTATTAATTAGTTTAAAAGAGGTAGATAAAACCTAAGTACTTCATACAAGTAATACTTTAATTTTCTGATTCTACAGCTCTTTTGCAGAATTCTTTATCTTGTTGTAATTGTATAAAGCAGTAATCTTTAAAAGAACTAGGACTATACTTGCAGTTTACATGTAATGTGCTTTTTTTTCATGGGAGGAACTCTTTTAATAAGGCAGTAGAAATGTTAATCAAAAAATTAATTTAAATAGGTTCCTGCATATAATAGTGATTTTAACAATTCTGCAGGTTGCACACATTTTTATTAAAAATGTTTCTTTATATTCAGTAGTGTCATTAATGCATCAATAGAATATTTGTGGTGCTATCAGAATGGATGACATACTCTGGTAGTTATTTTAAAAGTAGGAACAGAACATATGTTCAGAAACAGCATTAAGAACAGCTCTGGTAAGTTAAAAAATTGGAGTAGATCATATGTTGCTCTATACCTTTGGAATATTTGAAATAATTAAAAGGCATGCTAAAGATTCTGTCAGTAAAAAGAAGCCTGAAATTAGCTGGATGCAGCTTTTTGAACCCTTATTACTTTGAAAATAACTTTTACAATACTACCCCTAGGGACTAAGTCCAATAGGAAAGCAAAGTACCGAGTACTCCACAGGCTTGTACGGAAGCATAAGTCACTGCAATTAGAGGAAATTAAATGCAGATTATATACTCTGCACAAGCCTCCCAGTAGGAACTGTTAAGGATACCAGATCATTCCAGAAAGACCCGAAGAGGCCTGGCTGTGGCTACAGCCTTATGTGGTTGCTAAGCAGTTTGTCTGGTTTGTCAAGCAGTTTCTTTTGTTAATAGATACTGTCATCCTGCTCTATAGAGACCAGTTTCTTCTTCTTTACATGCACAGCAGCTACACAAAAGTACTTCAGCAGCCCAGAAATTGTGGCTTTGAGCTTACCAGGTTACAGGTGGGAGGGATGAGAAACAAAGCAGAAGATCAGAGAATGCACTGAAGGCAACTAAAGGGAGATGAAGAGTGAGACTGAATGAAGCTGTTTCATGGCAACACGGGTGGCTTTGTCAAGGTTAGCCAAGAACAGCAATTGTGGGTAGGTTTGACTAGGGCTAGTCAATAAACGAGGACTGGCATACATCTTGTAAGTAACTAACACTGTAGCCCACTTTGTGATTCTGTTATCATTTTCCCTTCCTTGTTATCATTTTCCCTTCCTTTCCCCACCCTGTGCTGCTGCCACCACCTATGCATCCACCACTTTCATGAGCTACCTGGGCTACCTGGAGGTTAATCTCTTCCACTCTCGTTTTCTTAGCACTAGTTGGTGAACAATCAGCTTTATGAGTGCCCTGACAGAAAACACTTTGTACCGTTCAAGCAATTTGAGATTAAGATGTTTTAGTAACCAACGCTGTGACAACTCTAGCTCTGACTCTGTGTGCGCTATGGTTTTACAGCCTGATGAAGTTCAGTCTCCATTCAAACAGTTTTGCAGCCTCTCATCTCTATTAGATCAGGTTGTGAGAACAAGGTCATTCATTTTGTGTGGACATGAACCAGACCAGTATGGTCTGATACCATCCAGGTTCTTGTTCTTTCTAAAAATAGCCCTATGGGAGAGCTGGATCACATCTTCCCATCCCTTTTTAATAATTTAAGTATGAATAATGAAAAAATGAAATTGGTTTTGTTTCATAGTATTACCTTTGATGTCTTTTGAATGAAGAAGATTTATTCCATAAAAAATAATCCATGACTTTCTGAATGGCTATTTGTTCATACTACTTCTCTGCAAATTTTGATATCATTATTATATGCTATGGTTTCCTAATTTAGAAGTCTATAGGACTGTTCTGCAAAGTACCATAATTCCCATCCATTTGTATGCTAAGAGATTCATATGAGATACTTGTCTTTGAACAAATAAAGGTTTTTTGTTGTTGTTAATTTGTGTTAAATGGTATGTATTATTTTGCAAGTGTAGCTGAATGGCTCGTTTTTCATATTTTTCTGGAATTCTGTAGTCCATTTACTGAGCAACGAGATATTTAGCCTGATGTTCCAAGCAAATGAGGCTTATGTGAACATGCTCTTTGTCAAATACTGCTACCTGTCGAAGCAGAGGGAGGCTTCAGCTTCAAAACTGTTGGTCAAGTACAGCAAGTCTCAGAAATTATTAGATTTCTCCTAGTTACATGGAAACTAACTTCTGGGTAATAGAAAAAGAATGAAATTAGTGCCATGACTGAAGAAAAAGCCAGGAGAATGAATCAGTTATGACAATTCATCGTTTATACTTTTTGTTTGGCAGCTTCTAGACTATTAAAACAGTATGTGTGAAGTTCTGGAATAGTTGCAACGTGTCCTGTTATCGCTGGGGTTATAACAGAGGTTGTGATGGGGGTGAGCTAGGGATATCCCTCTGGTAGGGATGGAAATAGGAGGCGAAACACTACATCTGCAGGAAACCTGCTTCATTAGTTCAGCTTCTCATGTTAAAACTAGCATGTCCACATGGCTTTTGGATTAACTTGGCACAGGAATTTTTGGCCCAGATTTGGTTTATGATTTGTGTGCTTTGTATAAGCACACATACTCATTGATAGGCACATTTTTTGGAATTACACTTAACAGTTCTAGCTGTTCTTCATGATGCATTTGTTTTGGAACAGTGCAAGGCAACACAGCAAAATGTTTCCTCTGGTAATTTAGGCCAGTTAATTTTTTTTACTAGTGTATCAATAACAGTCACTGTCCAATTTATCCAGCTCTGAAGCCTGCATGTGACTCATGGCTAACTGAACATCACCTAGAATAATTAGGCACCAAAATTAAAGGTTTTATTTGTGTTTTCAGTTTTCATTTCTGTAACAGATGAATTGTCCTTAGATTAATAATGTGAAATATAACATAAATATTTGCTCTTTGCCTTAGCTCATAGGACCTTTTCCAACTGTATCCTAGTTGGAAATATGACCTTGTGGAGTCCCAGATTTGGCAGAAGGAAGGTGCTGCTGGAAACACTCTTTCCTAGTTTCTTAATCATATATTCATTAATGTGAAGTTACACACTGAGTGGTATCTGGCCAAATAATTTGTTTCAAGAATCAGGTTTATGATCCTTTTCCAACAATTGCAGACTTGAGGGTATTTGGTAGATCAGTCTTAACCAGATGTAGCTATGCAATATTAGACAGAGGGCCTAGGCTGTCTTTCCTAGCTTTCAAAAATGATGAGAAGCTAAGACTGAGAGTAACAGATTACTTACTTAGTGCCAACAACCCGATAATGAAAACCTTAATATTGAAAGGTCAGGAATTTAATGTCCTAATAAAGAACACTTTGTGTGAGAAACTAATCTAGATGGACATAAGTTGCAAATCTGATTGGCAGTGCTCGCAAAATCGCTGCCAAAAATTCTTAGGGAAAGATGTAGCATGATAGCCCAGATCAGTTAAGGCACAGTGTTGTATTATAATTCTCAGCCATCTTTTCATCTGCTGGACCAATAACATCTTTGGGAGATTTTTCCTGAAGATGTTTCAGAGGTCATGTTTTAACTTCAGTATTATGAGTTAAGAGCTTTTGAGTTTTTTTTTTTTCAACATTGCTGCACTCAATTTTTTTGCAATCTATGAATAATTTGCAAGGATAGAGTACCTTAGAACTGCCCATCATTCCACTTCCTGCTGAGACACTTGTAAGGTTCCTGGTTACAGCCCTCAGAATTTGAATTCTGTGGGATTTTTTGATCTATTCTTTCAAAATCTATTTCATTCCAGTCTGAAGTACAATCGGAGAAAAGGCACGCACTTGCACACACACACACACACACACACAGTCTTACAACACTCCATTCAGTGAAACTTCAACAAGGTTTGAGTTTTCTAGCTGAAAGATTTTCAGTTGATAAAATCAAGACAGCTCATTTAAATCTCAATGTTATGTTAAAATATAACATGAAGTAGAAAGGCTTGAGATTAAAAGTTTTTTTCTGAAATGGAAGGCTTGGCATATGCTCTTAATTTCACCTCCCTCCTCAATGGCATTTCAGTGAAATCATGTTTCTGCAAAGTACCTACATTGGAATGAAATGGCAGCATTCCACTGGAAAATTTACATCCAGCTGTTTGAAGCTTTTTTCCACTGTTCATTTAATTGTGAACCATTTTTGTTCACATCATGACAATTATAAGATAACGTATCTGTTTGGCATCATAATTAGCACATTAGTAATCTAGGACTTCAACCTTTCTGCTTACTCATATCCTGTCTTTTCCAATCCTCCAGTTAGTCTTTTTATTCATATATGCTATGGTTTTCATACATTCTGTGTCTTCATTAAGTATAGGCTCTTTAATAGTATCTGTTTCAATACTAAGATTATGGCTGAAGTGAAGCATAGCATGGATCATGTATTAAATGTGTGAAGAATCAGTTTATAACAAGGATCAGATAACTTAGAGTTATGAGGTAATCTCATGTAAAATGTTTGCTAGTTTTGAGAAAAATCAGTGCAGAGTTCCACTGAGAAAATGCAAATATTTTTGTATAGTGAACACACGCACAAAATGCGTATAAACGTCACCAAGATATGTTAAACAGACTTGCTCTTAAAGTGGAATTATTTCTCAAGCTATATACATATAATACATCTCATATACATATATAATATTCTATTACTGTACTTGTTTTCCCAGTTACTGAGATCATCATGGTTTTACATGTATTTATCCTTCTATGGTTGTCATGCAAAAGTTTCCAGCACCTTTCAATTTTGATTGTCAAAGTGGCTTCACATCAGTGCAGTGGGAAAAGCTCCTCCTGTGTAGGTAGTTTGTTGAAAACTTTAGAGTTTACAGGATAAAATCTATCCTGTAAGTTTCAATTGGTTGTTTTGCTGTCAGCAAATTCATTGTTATGATGATGGAAGTTCTTCCCTTTGACAGGAAACTCTTGAAAACTTGTGAATCGTTTGTATGTTACTGATTTATCATGGTTAATTTAGGCCTTGTGCTGAGCTGTAGTCACATTTGTGTGCAGCTGTCCTCTGCAAACGGCATACTTGTAGCATCACATGTAAATGATTTCAGCAGCATGAATTGTCCATTGGATTTAGTAGAAAGCCTCTGACACAGCCAGAACCGATCAGCTGTGCTCCTTTTATGCAGGGAATGGATGAAGCTATAGCTTATAGTGACGCAATTATACTATGAGAACAAAACCAAGATAGCTGAATTTTGGAAGTTTTTTCAAGATTTGTCCCTGCTGGTAACGTGGAAAGATGAGATTCTTGTGGTGATGGGCCGGAGTAACTGATGTTTGAATAAAGCTTAGGAATTTTAAACATGTGATTGTGAAAGTAGAGCACAATTCAGCATAGTTCTGAAAAGTCATGTTTTTTTCCTCTCACTTTTCATGCCATCTCTTTGTTGATATGATATTTGTTACTCTTGTACTGAACCTGCTTTCCAAACTGGGCAAATCACTGCTTTGTTAGAAATTGTGTTTCTTTTGTGTTTTTGAAAACCAAAAGCCTGGGCTGTGAGTTCCAATCACAATGCTACTAATTTACAAACATATATCAATTCCTCACCCTCCAAAAGAGTTTGTTCCATTGGACATACGAACTTCTGCATCCCGCTGCATTAGTTGCATACATGAATCACAGGAATGCAATGATATGAGAGGCTCTAAAAAAGTTTTAGATGACTTTTAAAACATCTCTCAAGCCGAATCCTGGATTCTGTCTGGGTGGACGTCTGTGTCCTGGGAAGTTTTGCCAACATCAGTGGCTGGTAATTCCTCTGTAAGAGGGTACTCCCAAAAGCAGGGGGAGAAATAAAAACAAAGTAGAGGAGAATAATAACTCTAACTATGTATTTGATTCCATAAGAGTCATTTTTCCTGTGCTCAGTATAGTAAAGAAAGATAGTTATCAAGACAAATTGTAAATACGTCATTGCTGGAACACTTTCTAGGAACAAATTGATAATCATCAGAGTATCTGAGGCAAATGTCACTGCTAGTACGGAAAAATATATTTGCCATTAAACTCTGCTGACATTTTCTCTTTCAAGAGCCTTTTGACGGTTGCTTCTCATCTGGATATACGTCATTCGGGCCTTGTGTTTTCCAAGATGGCCGTTTTGCTTCAGGTTGACTCCGCTTTTACACTATTCACTTTTAAGTTGCTTTTCCTACCTGAGGTGAAGAATGAAATTGAGATAACACATTGATTTTTCCATATGGCAAAACATTTTTGAAGGCTGCTAGGCTGAAGGAGATTAATGGTTTCAGGATTTGAACAGTGACTTAATGTTTGGCAGAAAGAATATATTGGTACCACAGATATTCCTCCGGACAATCTGGTGAACATTTTCCTACGTTTGGCCAGAGCATGCATGGCCGAAAAACTTGTTGGCTTGTACTACAGTCTTCTGTTTCCTTACAGCTCCAAATGCCAGCAAGACTTTCCTACACGACAACAGAGTTTTATGGGCTACTGAGGACCTGAGGGGTGGAAAGGAGGAGTCAATGAAGGGTGTAGCCGAAGAGAAGTGCATGTTATAGCCAAGCTTCAGTGAGACGACAACCTGCCCACACCCCTGAAAACCCCTGTGTGAAGGCCTGCAGATCCATTAATCCTTTGTCAGTTCTTCCAATCCATTTTAGCATTAGGCTCACCTCAAGTATTCGCTGTAAATTTGAAGGTGTCAATCTCCTCTGAAGATGCACAGCGTGCTTGTTAACAAGGTTCCACGTGCTGGAGTGTTGTTACAGTTTTACAAACCCAAAACTGTGGGAAACAGGACACTACCCTTAGAGGATGTTAGAGTTAGAAATGGAAGCCATCAAACTGGAGGTTTACTGTATCTTTATTCCCCAGAGGATCCTGATTCATTCTCAGATGTTATCTGTCTTGTGCACCAGGTCAGTCAGAGGAACTATGGGAGGAAAAAGGGTCCGTGATTGTGCAGCACCATGTTGTGTTGTATGACCTGCGCTGTGGAGCAAGATGAGACTGCACCAGCAATGTTGATTCTGACATATCCTCTCTCTCAGCTGCTGTATTTAGCAAAAGCATGACCTTTTTCAGCATTTTACAGGGCTGTACTGGCAGTTAGTGTGGTTGCACCTGTGAGCGCAGGGAAGCTCCACACACTCGATTGCAAGTGCTGGAGATCACAGAATCTTAGAATCATAGAATAGTTTGGGTTGGAAAGGACCTTAAAGATCATCTAGTTCCACTCCCCCTGCCATGGGCAGGGACATCCCACTAGATCAGGATGCCCAAAGCCCCATCCAACCTGGCCTTGAACACCTACAGGGATGGGGCATCCACAACTTCCCTGGGCAACCTGTTCCAGTGCCTCACCACTCTCACAGTGAGGAAATTCTTCCTTATGCCTAATCTGAATCTGCCCCTCTCCAGTTTATACTTGTTCCCTCTCATCCTATCACTACAAGCCTTTGGGAACAGTCCCTCCCCAGATTTCTTGTAGGTCCCTTTCAGGTACTGGAAGGTTGCTATAAGATCCCCTCGGAGCTTTCTCTTCTCCAGAGTGAACAAGCCCAACTCTCCCAGCCTGTCCTTGTATGGGAGGTGCTCCAGCCCTGTGATCATCATGGCTTGGGTCTGAAGGGACCTTGAAGATCATCGTGTATCAGATCAGGCTTGTATCAGAAACGGCGTGACCAGCAGGTCCAGGGAGGTTACTCTCCCTCTGTACTCAGCACTGGTGAGACCGCCCCTCACCACAAGAAGGGTGTTGAGGCTCTGGAGCAACTCCAGAGAAGAGCAAAGAAGCTGGTGAGGGGGCTGAAGAACAAGCCTTATGAGGAACAGCCGAGAGAGCTGGGTTTGTTTAGCCTTGACAAGAGGAGGCTGAGGGGAGACCTCATTGCTCTCTACAACTACCTAAAAGTAAGTTGTGGAGAGAAGGGAGCTGGCCTCTTCTCCCAAGTGACAGGGGACAGGATGAGAGGGAATGGCCTCAAGCTCCGCCAGGGGAGGTTTAGGCTAGACGTTAGGAAAAAATATTTCACAGAAAGGGTCATTGGGCACTGGAACAGGCTGCCCAGGGAGGTGGTTGAGTCCCCTTCCCTGGAGGAGTTTAAGGGACGGGTGGACGAGGTGCTGAGGGGCATGGTTTAGTGTTTGGTAGGAATGGTTGGACTCGATGATCCGGTGGGTCTCTTCCAACCTGGTGATTCTATGATTCTATGACCTTCTTCCAGCCTGGATCAGGCTGTTTGTGGACCCCTAGTCTGACTCGAAACTAGTGCTGCCCTGGCTTTGTTTGCCGTTCCAACCCCCAGCCCTGGCTGGAGCCCCCACGGATCAGCACCATGGACAGCGACGGGCTCTTCCCTTTGACGAGCGTCGCCACCGCCTCGAACCCCGGGAGGTGCCCGGGACATCCCACCATCCCCCCGCCCCCCACTCCCGCCCTGGGGGGCAAGGTGGGGTTCGGGGGGGCTCGGGTCCGTGGAGAGGGAGGGATGGAGGGAGAGGGCGGAGTCCCGCGGCCCCGCCCTCCCCACCGCCCCCGCGCGGCTCCCGTCTCGCAGCCGCGGCGCCCGGCAGCGCCTGCCCTTCTCCTGCGTGCGCTCCGCCCGGCACGGCCCGCCCCGGGGATCATGGCGATTGATGGTAAGTAGGCCAATAACGGGCTCCCCTCGCCCCGAATCGCTGCCCCCTCCCCACCCCCCCAGCAGCCCACCTCTCCTCCCCCGGGGCGCGGGGAGGCGGGCGGCTCCCACCGCGCCGTGGGGTGGGGGGCGCATCGACACGGGCGCCGTGCCCGGGCCGGCTCGGGTGGGCGCCTCCTCCCGTCTCCCCGCTTCCCTCTCCCTTCCCTCCCCTCCCCTCTTCTCTCCTTTCTCCTTCTCTCCTCCTCTCTCCCTTTCTCTCTCTCTTCTCCCTTCCTCTCTCTCCCTTTCATCTCCTTATTCCCTCCCCTCCCTCTCCTCTCCCTCCGCTCTTCCTCCCCCTCCTCTTCCCATCTGTCTCCCTATCCCTTCAGCCCCTCTCCTCTTCCTCCCCTCTCTCTCCCCCCTCTCCCTCCTTCTCCCCTATCTCCCTCCCCTCTCTCCCTCCTCTCCCCTTCTCCCTCTGACCCCTTCCCTCTTCTCTTATTCCTCTCTTGCCTTCTCTCCTCTTTCCCTGCTCCCTCCCTCTCTCTGTCTCCTCCCGGGCGTCGCAGCTCCCTCCTCGGTGCCTGGGAAGCCGGGCAGGGGTACATAATCCCCGACACGGTGGCAAGCAGCCTTCCTCTCCCTCCTCCTCCTCCTCCACCCATGCCAGGCGCCGTGGAGGGGACCTGGGGGAGGTCGAAGCCATCGTCTCCGTGCCGGGGGTGCAGCCCGCACCCCGGCTGTGCCGGCAGCCTTCTCCGCCCTCCCCGGAGAGACTTGGCCAAACTGTTTTAAAAGTAATCGTCCCTCCTGGCCCTGAAGCCTCCGGGAATCGATTCCCCAGGCGAGGGAAGCTCCGTTGCCCGGCTGCTCACAGCTAACAGGCTGCATGGGAGCTTGTGTCCGCAGATCTTTCTAGTCATCGCCTAACAACAACGGCAAGAGGAGTGAGGTGTGCCAGACACTTGTTGGGTTTGTTTGGAGATGATCATCTCAGAAGGCAGGGCTTCTGAACTTTGTTTTGAGACCTTTCTTCTTTGTTCTTGGGGGTAGTCTCACACGTCTTTGAAAATGCTTGGAAAAAAATAAATAAACCCCAGAACTTTCTTTCCAACCAAGGAATGTATGCTGCTCCCTAGACCCGGTCTGCTGCTTCCTTCACCATCATGTTTCTTTCGGACAGCATCTGTTGTTAAAACAGATAAACAATCTAGGAAAACACTGAGGGGGGGGGAGGAACCCAAACCCTGATGGTTTGTTTGGTGTGTGGGAAGCTTCTATGCTGTCGGTTTCGGTGACTGAGTAATTCAGGCCTCTACAAGGAAAACTTGCACTGCAAGCAAGGCTTCGCGTTCATCCTGCCGTGGATGCTGTGCGCACCGGGAGTCTGAGTTGGCCAGCTCTAAGTTGGCCAGGTTCTTTTCTGCTGAGAAGCCCTCTTAATACTATCAAGCAGATAGCAAAAAAAAATTCTGCTGGGTCTGGACTTTTTACATAACTCAAGCTCAGAAAAAACAATTTTCAGTCCATCAAAAACTCTTTCTGTTTCCATTTTATGCTGCCATAACCCAGCAATCTGGGAGAATCTGTTAGATCTGAAAATATTCGCAAAAAGTGAAATTCATGTTTAGTATTTTCAGAGGACTTAGAGTATTACTTCTTAGAAGTTGAAGCGAATACGTAAGAGTGAATTAAGCAATCTAGCCTTTGAAAAGAATGCAAAGCTTCTCATTAGGGCCAGACTTCAGAATAGCCTAACTGTCTTGTAAACACATGAAATGGCCAAAATGGGACTTAATTTCATGAGGAGAATTTGGTGCACAGTGAGACAGGATAAAAAAAATACAATCATGATAGTGATCTGCTAGATTTAGATTTAGTACTCTTCCTGAAGACAGTCAATATAAATGTATTTTTCCACTGTACTCTGTAGCAGACATGCGGCATTCTCTTTGTTTTCAACGGAGTAGCTGATTGCTGTAGATTTGTTAGTAGATATTACAGTTTGTTTTCCTCATCTTTGTGTTCTCACCCTCCTGTTTGTACAGTGATACCTTGCTTGGACTGTGCTGTACAGCAGTACTATTTCCTGGCCAGCAGTGTTATTAAAAATATGAATTTGATTTGGGTGAATACTAACTCTTGAAGGCAGTATCAAACCGTAGGTCTTCTAGTCTAAAATGTCAAAATACCCAATTTACATTGTGTTCAAGTAAATTTGTGGGTGTATTTAATTAATTAAACAGAGAAAATACTTTGCTCAGTTTTAAAAACACTGTGGTTATCCATATTTTTTTAAATTTTTTTTGGTCAAGGCATTGGAAGTAGGCAAGATTGAAACCTTCTGTTTCAAGAATAAATATAACACAGTTCAAAACTCTTTCAAAGCAGGAAATGTACGGTTATATGTGAAGAGTGCATGAAGTTAAAAGAACTCATATTAAAATAGGAATTGTTTTCTGCAAGATATTAAGTGCTTTTGGCTGTTCTTAAAAATCTGTAAGTATTATTTCCAGTGTCACTTTGTCAAACTACCAGTTTGCACTGGCTTTCACACTAACCCCCACAGTTTTTGTAAAAGTGAAGCTTTTTGTATCAAGTGTTATAGAGAGCTAGGGAGCTCCTGGTCATGACCAGTGACCATTGTCATTTTGGCCAGTGACAATGCTTTGTTACTTTTTTGCACTATGATCACTGATGGACCTTTAAAAGTCAAATATTCTTCATGTGACCGAATTCAAAGTCTGAAATTAGTGATTGCAGGATTTACATCTTGTTCTTTAGAAAGTTAATGAAGCATGTTCTTTTTTATTTCTTTATGAAGACATCAGGTATATAGTTTTGCAGAGGTCAGGCAGTCTCAGATTTGTGAGGAAACAGCGGAGGGCAACCCTGTTGGAAAAGTTTTGGCTCAAACGAGATGAAGGAATTGCATTTACTGTTCTTATGTCTTTGTATTTCTTTTCTGAAACAAGAATAGTTTTAGTATTAAGTAGGAGCTGTATTTTGAGTTGCAAAGTTAGCTTTTATGTTATATTCCCTGTCTTTCATAGGGAGAGGTTAAATTAATCTAGTATAGAGTGTATCAGAATAGGGAGGGTGGCAAATACAGTAGAAAGTAAGGCCAAAGTGAAAGCAGTAGTGAGACCAGAATGGTTGGCAGTCTGAGATTAAGATCCTCTCGCCTGCAGCTGCCCAGGCCTGGGTCTTGTGGTAGTTCTGGGACTGGGAAGTGAGAGAGTTGGGGAGTCAATTCTGAGAATCCCTCAGCATCGCTGTGGTAATACTTGGCAGCTTTAATTTGATTTCTTTATGCTGCTTTTCCTCTTTTGAGCAGTAGCAAAACTTTGGCACCTACCTTAAGAGTTCTATTGAGTTGAAGTCTGGGTGAGGAGTTAGCAATGGAAATCTGTTGTGGTTTAACTAGGGGTGGGAGGGGAGTGAGTGAGTGACTTTCTAGTGCTTGGTTGCTGGCTAGGGTCAAACCACGACTAGATCACATTGCAGTTGTGTGGAGAAGGGAAAAGAAATGTCAAGCTTGCAGTGCGATGCTTTGTAACCTAAGGCTGAATTACCTATCTTGTGTGTGCTCATGCATCTACTTTTAACAGGGTTTTAGGCTGCACGTGAACGTGCTGTAACGTTGTATAGGCTATACAGAAGCATATGTTTCTCAAGGAGGGGAGTACATTTAAGAGATGAACCTTTTCAGACTGAGTTAATTCTTTTTTAGTTCAAACTCTTTCCTGTGGTTTCCATTGTGAAGAGTTTAGTGATAAGAACTGAGAAATAGCGTTTAAGAGAATAATGAGCTGTACAGGACAAAGAAATCTAGTAGGGAAGAATGAATTACAGGGTGGTGCTGTCGTCTAATAAGTTGTTGCTAGTGTAATGAGACTAATGAATGTGGCTTCTCATAATTTTTCACTGCGATCCTACCAATGTAACACTTGCTCTTCCTCATGTAGTATGCCAAGGTCCTCTTTGTGTATCTAGGCTTGTAAATACTAATTTAGTCCCTGCATCTCCTGAGTGTCTCTAAAGTGTCCTGAGCACTCTGATGGTTCTGATAAGATCATCCTTCCCTCTCTTTCCTTGTCTGCCAGCTGTTCAGTTGGGAACCGGCAGCAGGAGCTGCGTATGCTGTCTGTGAATTTGTTGGCTGCTTGTCTGTCCCTCTTCAATGGGGTAGTGTTTGTGTTGTATTTGACTGCTGATTTTTCATGAAATGTTAAATGCCAAAAATATTAAGTTCTTAAAACTTTCTGTCAATTTTGGCTTAAATTAGCTAGCGAATTGGTAAGTGATAGAAGGATGGGGCAGGAAAAACTAACTGTTTAATTATATAAACCTCATTTATTTTAGAAACAAAGACAAAAATTACTAAATGAACCTACTTTTTGTTTATGGATATAAGAAGAGAGAGGATTTAGAAGGCTGCTTCATATAGGTTATCTGATAACTATGCCTACCTGCAAATTTCTAGAATCCAGAGAGGAAAACAAAAGAGCAACAAGCTGTGTACAGTTCTTAGGTAGGATACCATATGTGTGGCTTATTGGTTGAATCTGGCCTAAGGCACAGTTTTACCTTGACTTCCAAGTTACCTGGGACATTCAGGTGTCACTGTGGCACGTACTAGAAGGGTATAAGATGACATAGAGATCCTCAAGCTAGCACTGACCTGAATTGACTGTAGTGCCTCTGAATCCCCATTGGTGTAGCCAGGCAGAGGTTGAGCAGCATTAGGTAAAACCTAAACATTAGAAACTGTATTTTGTACGTATGCCCGCTTTTAAAAGCATTTGTTAAATGGGGGGGGGGGGGGATCACATGTGAGGGTATCAGCCACACAGAATCTGTTTAATGCTGTTTTATGCTTATTCAGTGTCTGTAGTGGAAAATATTCAGTGAGTGTTACTAATTTTTTTATAGTCGTGGTAAAGATTATTCCCTGCATTATCTGCTGATGACAGTAAAACCTTATGCCATATGCAATATTACCATTTTCCTGGTTGGATTTGTGTTCCTTCATCGTCACTGTAGCATTATGGATCCGATGAAATAAAGCAAGCTGTTAGGTCCTTATCACTTTTTAGGTAATAGTGGCTACCTTTTTAAAAAAAACTAACCTCTAATGCTGTACAGGCTTCTTTTTGACGTGCTTACCATGGGCTGAGATGAAACTATCATGCTTGATATAAGAACAGCTGATGTGTTGAGTGAAATTCTTCTTGAGTTCTGTTTGCTTTTAATGCTTAGCACTTCTGCAGATTGGAACTCTTGGCATTCAAGATAGGCATACAGGAAAGCAAACATACAGTCCCTACCTGATTAAAAATGTTAGCTTATATTACTGCCCAGTAAAATACAGGGGATCTATAAGAGAGGAAAGAGTCTTGCTGTCTTCTTAACTGATTTAACCATTAGGTCATATTTTCTCCTCACCTTGTTCTCAGCCTGATTCATGTAGACTTCTTCCAGCTTTTGTAACGAATGATGAAAGGGATCCACAGCTGATACTCTCTGGCTTTTTCCTGACTACTGTCAGGTTTTGAACTGCATGAGGCAAAGGTCCTGTTTTGCATATGAAAGTAAATCTGCCTCTGGGGACTGAAGTGGATTTCAAGTCAACATTTAATCTTTGCACTCTCTACAAAAGAGCCTACAGGAAAGCTGGGGAGGGGTTCTTTATCAGGGAGTGCAGTGACAGGATGAGGGGCAATGATTTTAAGCTAAAAGAGGGGACATTTAGATCAGATATTGTGAAGAATTTTTTTACTGTGAGGGTGCTGAGTTACTGGAACAAGTTGCCCTGGGAAGTCGTGGATGACCCATCCCTGGAGGTGTTCAAGGCCAGTTGGATGGGGCTTTGAGCAACCTGATCTGGTGGAAGCTGTCCCTGCCCATTGCAGGGGGTTGGAACTGGATGGTCTTTAAGGTCCCTTCCAATCCAAACCATTTTAAGATATTGTTTGAATATTTAACTCTTGGAGGTAGGATGTGTTTTCTGATTTCTGTGTAAGTCAGTCTCTAGGGTGAGATGCTAAGACTTTGGCATGATTTTGAAATTTAATTGTATGACAGCAAATTAGCATTGAGTTAATGAACTAAAAGGTCACGAGTAACATGTTCTTTGTTGTGAAAAGTGGTAGATTTAGTATGATTGACATGCACCTTACAGGTATTTTTGGTTTGCAGTCTAAAGCAAGCAGTTTTGCTGCTAACTGGGTTCTTTTGAAATACAAGGTCTTCATAGTAATTTACTTTTTTTATCACAAACTTACTGTTTTATCTGAAATATGATAAATCCAGTTACTGATATTATTTTTGTGGGAATAATTTCCTCACAATGTCTTTGAGTGACCAGGATTATTAAAATGTATACTTTTGAAGTAAAATATTCACACAAGTCTTTAGGTCATTAATCATTAAAAGATATTTCTCAAAAAATGATATTTTTCAGCTTACTTTCTGTTGTGAAACTTTGCTCTAGAGGGGTGTTTCACTGGTGTTAACTAAAAACTATAGGAATTAGCTAAAAGTTATACTAATTTTTTATCCGTTCTTTGCTATACATTTTGTTGTTGACATCTTCCTTTTTATTTGCAGAGCATTTTTGATAGACGTGTACATTTCTTGGCAATGTATATTTAATCTTCTTGTCATTTGCAATGAAGTAACAATTCTTGTAACTGCTGGTTCTCCTTCTGCTCTTATTTAAACAATATCCACAGGTTTTGTATCAGGTTTGAATAATTTATACTCAATGTTTCTGTTGCTAGTTACATTTACTGTATCTCATCATTTACACTTATTAGACTTATCTGAAGTATTTGAGAACAAGGTAAAAGAAAGATCCAGTCTTTTTTTAGTGCTAATTATATTTCAGTTGTCAGAAGAGTGGGGAAAGAGGTGTCTTGTCATCCTGGGTAGAAAGGAAGTTAAGATAATATTATTTTAATGATGGAGAAGGTCCCTGGGAACTTCTATACTTTATGACATAGTTAGCTTAGAAAATCTGTGCTATCTGCATTTCTTCTTGGCTTCTCTAAGTCCGTGGAGATACTTCCATTAATTTTAGTGTAGTTATGATCAGATGCAAAATTCAGTTGAGGAACAGAAATGGCTATGATATTCTTGATTAATTGTAATTGATTGTTAATTTATTTGTTCTGTTGATTACAAATATAATTAAAATTTAAGTATTTTCCATAAGAAAATGAGTTTTAATGTTTGTCACTGTTTTTTAGATTGGATATTAGCAAACAAAATATTCTTAACTTAAGCAGAACAGGTAGATGACCTTGTCCTTAGGCTAAGAAATTAATAGATAGCAATCATTTTAAATGGTCGTAGCAGAGGAATCAGTCTTTACAGCTGGAATTTGTATTGTAAAACTATAATGCTGATCTCTGATGTTTATTCTTGAAAACTTCTGGTCTTGAACATGTTTGCTGCTAATTTAATCCGATACTTATTTCTCTTATTTCTGTGTTAGATAGTTAAGAATTGTTCTCTATTCACCTGCTTATATCCACAGTCTGTTGTGTCTTTTTTCCAGGCTCAAGAGTCTTAGTCTGTTAAATCAATCCTCATGTGGAAAGTGTTTGTGATTTAACCATTTTTATTGACTTTTTTTCACCTTTCTCTGTGATCTCTGTGGTTTTATTTTATCTTTTGAGATGGTGTGACAGAGAGGAGACCAAAACTACACAAAATATACAAGATGTGGACATGTAATGAGTACTTAAAAGGGCAAATTTGATTGATTTTTTTTTTTAACATGTCATTTTTTATATATGCAATATTGTTTAGAGAGTGAAATAGCAATGAGCACAAAAAGAATGCAGAGTTGATTTTACACCATGAGTGAGGATGGGTTAATGATCATATCTAACCTTTTCTGGAAAAGTACCATACTGATGCCAGCTGTAGAGTGGTGGTTTTGTGAAATTCTCTTCAGCTTTGTTTATTTTCCTTTACAGTTAGCTATCTGTTCATCCAAAACCAGATTCTTCCTTAAAATCAGTTCATGGTATGAGACAATTTTTCAAGGATCGGATTTGTGGGTGTATATAAGTGCAAATACCTTAATTATAGTTGTCTTTTATTCTAAATTTATAGTATGTTATATGAAGCAGCTTAGCATAAGAATGGGTTCCCTAAGCATCTTGTATTCATAGTGAAAACAGAATGTCCACGTGCTTCAGACACTTAATATTAACATTTTGGTCAGCTTTTTCACTTGTATCCCATTTTATGTTTCTGCACTGTAACACCTCTGTTTTATGCCTTTGGGGCACAGCATGGTTGTTTCCTTCTTGTTTGATAATCCAGCATGCTTGAGGCAGGTGGCCAGCCTATCCTGGGATCTGTAGATTGACTGACTGTGTCTGATGTGGGGGTCACAGAGCAGGAGTGAAGGAGCTCAGCTGAAATGTGTGTCCCTTGCCAGTGCTGTGCATGAGCAGTGCAGTTACTCCTCTGTAATTTGGCAAGGTGGGCTCTCAAGGACTGCAATGAATGCTGTGGCCCTCACCCTGTTTGTGCTGTTCTCTGAGTGGTATTGTTGTTCTACACTGGAATTTCACGGATTTGTCCAGGGAAAAATAATTGTCTCATGTTGAATAAAATGTTAAGTGAATGTTTGTTGAATCTAGTCCAAACTTCTGAAAATTTTAGTTAAGAGTTCCCCAGCAGGAAAATAATTTATCCTATAAGAAGTATGTCTCAAGTTACACCTGATAACAAAGGCTTCTGTCGTATGGTGTGATGTTCTCCTACAGCTACTAATATGGATTTGTTCCTAAACTGAAGAGTTAGGTATTTTATTCGCACCACAGTATTGATGATGGAACTGAGACTGTGTGACAAGTTTGTTGAAGGAATGGAGCAAACCCTCACTGAGTCTGTGGGTGATGCCAGCTAGGGGAGTAGCTAAGATGCTGGAGGGCAAGGCTACTATATAGCTGCTGCTCAGGAAGTTGAAAGAATGGGCTGAAGGGAACCGCGTGCACTTCAGCCAAGAAAAATAACAAGTCTAAGCCCCTGGAGCACTGCAAGCTCAGAATGGACCGGCCAGGAGAAATTCTACAAAAAAGAACCTGAGGGTCCTGGTGAGGTTGAATATGGACCAGCCATGTGCCTCTGCCACAATGTAGACTGACACTGTATCCAGCTGTGTTAAGCCAGAGTGAGAGAGGCTGACAAACTGGAGAGTCCAGCAGAATGCTGCTAAGCTGGTGGGGAACTGGAGTATATGGCACATGAGGAGAGTCTTTGGAAATATGTTTGTGAAGTCTGGGTAAACCTGAAGGGGACCCTTACTGCAGCCTTTTGCTAGTTGAGAGGATCTGAGAAATAGACATGGGTTCTTCAGGTGCACAGTGAAAGCAGATTAGGCAATGAGTATGAAGTACATCAATGGGAATCCTGATAGCTATAAGGAAGAAATATTCACAATGAGAGGGTGACGCTTTCCCTGCCTTCTCCTTGGAAACGGTAGTGCCTGGAGAGGTTGTGGAATCTCCATCCTTGCAGAACTTGGTTGGTTGAGGCCCAGAGGAGCCTCCTGTAAAAGGTGGTCCTGCTCTCAAATCTCTTAGAGCACCTGAGGTTGTTCCCAGCCTAAATGACTCTATGATAATGCCTGTTTTCAATTTCCTAGCTAATTATTTTCAGCACCTAGCAGTAGGAGTTTCAGCTGAAGTCCAAGCACAGTAGAACTGATTTTTAATTGTACTAGTTTTAGAAAGACATAAAATTTTACAGTTTTATAAATGTAGAACTCAGATGGTGCTTTATCTTCTTTGATGTAAAACTTTTCATCTTTTTAGTGTGATAGTCATCTTGGTGAATACAAAACATCTCTCTTAAATAGAGAAAATAAAACTTCATCAGGTGTTTCACCTGCCTCTAAACCATCCGGCCATTCTGTTTATGCTAAATGTTTGAATGATTAAGATTTTAGGGGCATGAGGTGTTTCTTCTTGCTCAAGATAATTCAAATGTTTTGTTGAATGTGCAGTTCTAAAACTACTTCATCTTTCGTTATTTTTCATTTTATTTTCATTGTCTGAAATTATGAAAAGCTTTGTGTCCCCAGGTGCATTTTTGTCTTCTCGGATTACGTAGTGGACAAAGTGTTATGCAGTTTTATATGCAAATTAATTTAAAACTTTAAACTGTTAAATAGGATATAATGTTCATAGTCAACATGAGGAAAATTATTAATTTTTATCTAAATCAAGTTTTATCTAACTATAAAATATTGTGACCTGCCACTATATTAAAATCAGTTACTATAAAGTAACATTTAAAGACAATGAAATTCAAGAGGGTCATAATGCTCAGCCTCCGGGATTTGTGGACTAACTGATACAAAACCAGTCTTTTCAGAGTGAAATGCTAAATTAGCAGTTGATGTCTTGCTGTCATGCAAAACATTTTCATATTTTCAGTTTTATTTCTTTCAGTGAATAGGTTATTCAAAGCTGAGGGACTTCTTAGGAGTTGGAAAGGCAGAAAAGCTTATATTCATTTGTTAATCTGTGAGTAAAAGGAAGGTGTCAATAGTACATTAGTTCCACAGTTTTGAAGAGCTCAAGGGAAAAGAAGAATCTGCCCAGGTCACTTAAGGATAATATTTCATGTGTTTCATAAGTTGGTTAATTCAAAATATAAAAATGCTTTCTTCAACTTTATTTTCAAAACATCTGGGTCACTTGTTATAATTTTATTTATGTTGTTTTCCATCCAAAAGCAGTTTGGAAAAAGAGTAGATTAATTACCTGTTTAATAAGAAATAGCATTCAGTGTTTTCTAACAAAATTAAAAGTTAAAATCCTGAATAAATTCATGTTAAATTATATGGATTTATTATGTGGCCTTGTGGTCAATAAAACTAACATGAGGATTAATGGAAAGGCTTTATTTAGTGCAACGCCACCATATTTTACCATCTACATGACTGAAAAAAGAGCTCTTTCTTTAGAAAACAACAGGTAACAATGCAAAATCCAAACCTAAAATCAGTATTTTATGATGAGTTTTCAAGCTGGTCGATTTCACTGAGGGCAGTATAGAATTAAAATCTAATGCTGCTCACTGTTTTTCTTTCAGTCATTTCTTGGTGAATATTATTAACTGTCTACCATCTGTAATGAAAAATTCTTTTACTTTTTTTTCAGTAATTTCTATTCTTTCTTCACTGCTGAACTTAAGCCTATGAGGGGAAGAAAATCTAAAGAGAAGAGTTTCGTTCACTCTTTTAGGTACTCTTTTGTAGTCTGAAGATGATTGCAATGACTTTAGAGAACATTGTAATCCTCTCCCAATATTTGCTTTTTTTAAAAAAAAAGCCTTGTGGTCCTAAAAACAGATTTTTTTTTTTTTAGTTGGTTTTTGTTATGTTTTCTTTCCAAAATGTTTTCTGAATGGAAGTAATTGGCCAGCTTCTAGAATGCACTGAAAAGAGGGTGTTGTTATATTGTTATTGTGATGGTTATTGGTTTTGTAATGGTGATGAATATACAGAACTCATGGGATCATCAGACTCACTGATACTTGATTTCTCATTCAAGAGTATCTTTGAGGCTTGTGTTTCATTTTACTGAATATGAAAAAAAAGTAAGTAGACATAAAATGAGGATTCCTTTTAACTTCATACCTCACAGACATTTAATTTAATTTTAGAAGCTATGTCTTACTACATTTTTTGGGTCCCTTTTATCCTTTTTTCCCTCTAGTATATGCATTTCCTACAGTTATTTCTTTAAAACTTTAACGACACCATTTGTTAGTGTTAACAATTCTGAGTTTAAAATATTAGTCGATACTATAATATCCTTTATTATATGGCATAATTATTTTATTATGGAATTAAGGAGAATGATAAGTGCTATGTTATGTATTTCCATAATTTTGAGACAGAAAGAATTTTGTCATCAGAAGCTTGTTTTAGAGTGTCGTGAAGCGTTTGGAGCCCTGTCATGATTAATGCATGTGGAATAGCTGTTTTGTGAGGTTTTGGATCTGTCTGTTTTGTATTTTCATGAGGTTGCAGAGAACTGGATATGAAAACTTAGGCAATTCCTTTCAGTTTTGTATCCATATACGTGCAGTCTCTTGTTGTCAGTGGAAAAAGGCGTAGTGGGCATTAGGGCATGGTTAAGATAGGTCATAGCTTGCTGTAGCTTGTAATGTTAAGTTATGACTGCAAGGCCTATCATTCTGAAGTATATTCAGTTAGAGGAGGCTCATGAATACTGTAAATATATTCAATATAAATTAGTCGTAATAACACAAATCAACTCTTCTGATAATTTCTAGATGCCATTAAAAGCATCATCAGTTTGTAACTGCCTGCTTCTTTTTCCTCAAGACCTAGCAACAGCTGGTTTCATACCCCATCCGTGTATCACACCTTCCTCTTTCAGCATGGTTAATTGAATGTGTTCTCCTTCCTTTATGGATTCCTTCATTGCCCTTACTAGGTGTATTATGCGTTGATGTCATCTAATTGTAATAATAAAATGCAATAAAATGTTTTTTATTAAAATGTTAACTAAAGCTTAATATTTCTAGCAACAATTCTGTTATTCTCATATAAATGTCACATATTCTGTACAGCTGGGCTTTTTTAATTAAAAAAAAACTCCTAAGGAGAAATTCTGGGTAAACCCAGCCTTTAGTAACAGAATCATAGAATCATAGAATAACCAGGTTGGAAGAGACCGACCGGATCATCGAGTCCAACCATTCCTATCAAACACTAAACCATGCCCCTCAGCACCTCATCCACCCGTGCCTTAAACACTTCCAGGGATGGTGACTCAACCACCTCCCTGGGCAGCCTGTTCCAGTGCCCAATGACCCTTTCTGTGAAAAATTTTTCCTGATGTTCAGCCTGAACCTCCCCTGGCGGATCTTGAGGCCATTCCCTCTCATCCTGTCCCCTGTCACTTGGGAGAAGAGGCCAGCTCCCTCCTCTCTACAACCTCCTTTCAGGTAGTTGTAGAGAGCAATGAGGTCTCCCCTCAGCCTCCTCTTGTCAAGGCTAAACAACCTCAGCTCTCTCAGCTGCTCCTCATAAGGCCTGTTCTCCAGCCCCCTCACCAGCTTCATTGCTCTTCTCTGGACTCACTCCAGAGCCTCAACATCCTTCTTGTGGTGAGGGGCCCAGAACTGAACACAGGATTCAAGGAGCGGTCTCACCAGTGCCAAGAACAGGGGCAGAATAACCTCCCTGGACCTGCTGGTCACACCGTTTCTGATCCAAGCCAAGATGCCATTGGCCTTCTTGGCCACCTGGGCACACTGCTGGCTCATGTTCAGTCAGCTGTCAACCAACACCTCCAGGTCTTTTTTCTCTTTTTTTAGTGTGGACAATAATCATAACAATATTTTGGCATTCTATTGTTGACAAATATTTTTGATATTTTGAGGATTCTCCCGTTTCCTTAGAACATGAAATTATGTTTTATACTTTGGAATTACTAGTGTGGCTTCAGTTGATTTGCTTGTGTTTGTAATTTTACCTAAATAAATTCTTCAAACTGCACCATCATTAGCGATATTAAGCCAAAGTTACCTTTATTGTTTTCTCCAAATGATATAATGTATAAATTGAAAACAAGTTAAATGAATCATTTGCATCTTTATTAAATTACATGATTTTACAGCTTTTTCTTTTACGCTGTTTATAAGCCTTATTAAGAAGCCAGATAATTTTTTTTTTTTAATATTTTCTAATGATTTATTTCCACATAGGTGGAGAACGAACATGCGGCGTACATGAACTAATCTGCATTAGAAAAGGTAAGGAGTGATTTGTGAAAGTGAACTTCTTGGGTTGTAAATACTACTGGTGAGAAATCCGCTACCTAATGTTACCATCTGAACGTTTTCTGGATCTTAGTGTTGCATCTTTGTGTACAAAGTCTTTTGGTGCTGACACTGTCAATGAAAAAAAGAAAAATAATGAAATAAAATGTGAAATTCCAAAATAAAACTTGAATTTTCTCAAGAAAGAAAAATGCACTCTTAGAATATTCACGGAATTATTAATACTTGGAATTTTTAATGTTGTTCAGCTGTGATAAGAAACCACAAACACTTCAATCTTTGCCTCGTCTAGATATTTGTAAGATTATTTCGTTTTTAGTCGTAATGGAAAGTTGTGAGGATATTTTAAACAACTGATGTAATGAACTGGCAATCTCTGCATGTGTTTTCAGTTGAGTCCCTAATGATGCAAACTTCTTTGAAAACAACAGTATCAGTAATGAAACCAGTAATTGATAGAGCATGAAACAGAGCTCTGCCAGAGGGGACTTTTATAGGTTTAAAGCTGTTGCAATGACTGAAGTTGGAGTGTGACAGTACAGCTCAGCTGATATAATGACTAGATACAGTTCTGTTTTCTGTCCTCTTTGCCTGCTCTGTGCTCCTTTCTGTGGCATTGCTGTTGAACCTCTGTGTTCTGATCTGAAGGCTTAACCAAACGGAAAAACATTACTTAAGGGATTAGTTCCTTGCCTTGACTTGCTGTTAGGTCGGAAGAGTCTCAGTGCTTTCAGAAGGAAAGGAGTAAGAAAGTGGGGTGGGAAAGTAGGAGAGCTGCTAGGTGCTTCAGAGCAAAGTGTTAGTCTGGCTCAGTAGTATTGCCAAACCACATCATACCTAGTAGGAGGAATAGAGCTTAGTTGTCATTGTGTTCACTTAAAAGTTTTAGTGAAACCAGGGGATTCTTGAAACAATTTACTTAATGTCTTGTAACCTAGCCTTAAGCCTGCCAGTTAAGGTGAAAAGTAGCTTTATGGTCACAAGTCATCTTTTTCAAATATCTAATAAAAGAAAAGTGCCTTGTGTGGTATGACATTACTGCAGTTAAAAACAATTTTCTACTTTTTTAAACTGTGAATAATTTTATCCTTGATTTTTTTTTCTTTCTCATTTTGGGAGGAGGTTACTTTTTTGTTTACATGTTATTTTTTGTTGTTGTTTTGGGTTTGTTTTTTTTTGAAAAAACTTCTTTATTGCTATCTCTGTTTTTCCATTGATGGATAAGTTGGTACACACAGTGCTCTGTATTCCTTCTATAATGGGCTCTGCTTTTCTTTCATAAGTTATGAAATTCATTGGAAGTTCTGCTACTGCTAAAGTTTCAAAGTCTATTAATCTTGCTAATCCCTATTTGTTTCAGGGTACCATAGTGATTTTAAGAAAAACAAATTTTCTACATTCTTGGAGGCAGTGCTGTATGGTTTTGAATGTATTGTTGGGAAGCTAAACTGCAAAAATGTGCTTTTTCTTGAGGTTTTGTATTGTGTTTGAACATCAGATTCTAAGCTCTGTGATTGATCTTATAAACATTTTTTTAATAACAGGTGCATGGAACCTGTGTTTTAGCATTGGTGGTTATAAATTAGCCTAGGCATAAGTGTGATAAAAAGAGAAGTATCCTCTTAGTGTCGTATACCTGCAATGTCTGTGGGTACCTTTTTTCTTTGCGAGTTCCCATGTGTATTCTAGCCTTGTGTGCCCCTGTGCACAGCCATATAATGTGTGGAGTGGATGCATTCTTGTCTGTCCTCCCTCTCTACTTAAGGTGTACAGGTAAAGCAGAAGGTACTTGCCATTGTACAAACAAATTTTCCTGCCATGTAGTATTTTGATTACTTTATCTAGGACTTTATATCATCTGATGATCATCTGACTTTACATGATCTGATCATACTCAGGATGTTTTTAATGTCTGACTAATGGCCAGACTTGTAAGAATTACTTTATTTGCCCGTTGTCCAGGCCTTCTTGTTTGCCAGGATCAGAGTGCATGCTCAAGATCCGTATTGACCTCCTCGGAATAGGAAGGGCCTTCCAAACTGAGATTCCTTGGCTGCCAGCAGTCTGGAGCTGGTCAGATCAGACCTTCCAGCTCTGTCCTTAGTGCCACTGGGTACTCATTCCAAGCCTATACAAGATCGATCTGAAAAGTTTTGTGGCGTAGGGTTCTTCCCTTCACCATCTCTTGGCTCTGCTGTGAAAGCCAAGTCTTTCTTGGTCCATGAGCTCACTGATGAACAAAATACTCACATTACACGTGTATAATTCCCTGTAGTCTTGTCTGATGCTAAGGAAGTTTGCACTGTCTCCCCTCTCCTTTTTCACCCATGCCTGTGTGACTGTGGCACCAGGACAGGACACCCTGGCACTCCTAGCATTCACTTTTCACTCTTTCTCATTGAATGCTAGCAGTGAAGTTTTGAATTAGTGCAGTGTTTGATGAAATGGCTCTCTGCATTTGCTTTTTGCCTGGGAGCCTCAGACACTTTCTGCTAGGTGGTGTAGGTAACTGCAACTGCCAGGTGACTCCAGTTACAGTGACCTTATGGAATCTCTGAAAGAAATATTAGTAGTAAATAGCCAGCATAACTACCTAGAGTTCTTAAACATCTCTGGTGTATGTTTGTGCTTTGCTTGTCTGTCCATCCTTCTCATAGTCCTTCCAAACATGTTGTTGCTGAGAAGCAACTAATACGATAAACAGCAATGTTCCCTCTTATTTATCCTGTAGTGAATAGGGAAAAGGGAAGAGCAAGTAAGCAAGCAAGAATGTCTTCTATGAATAATGCAAAGGAAAACTTTCCGGTTTCAAGTGATGAAGGTAATTAGAATTTACATGGGGATTATGCAACCTGAAGAACACCTGTTGCTGGTGATAATTTTTTCTTTCTGGTTAGCAAAGGAACACATTCCTGCATTGTCTTTTTCTTGCCAGTCCATTCATTTTTGCTAGCAAAATAGGAACCTTGGGGTATTAGATGATGAAATGTGAAAAGGGACCAGAAAGGTCTGCAAGGCTATGTGTGTCCTCATCATTTAGCTCAAATTATTTGATGAAGGATTCTTGTCTATATATAAAGGTGTAACTCTAAAAACAAAACCCAGAGATTAATAAGGAAGTGTCTATTCTAGGAATATTCAGCTCTTAAAATGAAAATAACATCACTGTTCATTTTTTTTGAGTTTTGCATTTCACAAATTAGCCAAAACCATGGAGTTTTTTTACATTCATTATCTTCAATTTTTTAGGCACTCTAGGCTGCAGTACTGGGGACTACAAACAATTGTGTTTTCATTTAAAAGCATCATTAAAGCATCTTCGATGGTAACGCTACTTCCACTGTAATAAATAAAACTAATTTGGTTTGTAGATTTATTTTTAACTTTCTGAGGCTCAAAGATTCACAAGCACCCAGTTATAATGTTTATTGAGTATCTGAGATTGTCTAAATTCTAGTATAAATATGACAACAATACAGTACCAATACAGAACTTGGATCTGCTAACCAAAGGTGTAGCAATTGTCTAGCAGAGGGCCTGCTGCCTTGTCACATAATGTTGTTATAGCTTCATAGTTGCCCCAGATACTGTGCTGGGTCCACTTACAGTCTGCACAAGAAGGCTTACAGTACTTTTTATAATGTTTTGCTTGTTCAGTTTCCTTTTAGCAGATTCATACATTTTTCAGAAGAATCTGCAAAGAGCTAACCAGTAGTAAGAAGGCTGATAGGATTTTCTGGAAAGCCTTAAAAGCTAATTTATATGTATTATTAAATAGAGGCTTTGAAACATGTAAATACTGGACAGGTGTGTCCTGAAAAATGTGCATATTTTGTGGCAGTTGTATAACATCTAGTAGCTGCAAAATGCAGAACAAGTCACTTTCCAGATACAGAAAAGAACTTTAAAGTATATCAGGTATTGCAGAAGTGCAGTAGTATAGCACTCAAATTTGTGACTCCTGTGTTTAAGGCAGCTATGTGGATGAACTGTTTGTGTGGTTCTGTATCTCCACATTGTTCAAATCTGGAAACGAGAAAGGAAGAAGATAACTTTGTTTTCTTTATAAATGAACTTAGTGTTTACTTCTATTATTTAATGCAAGTTTATTTTATGTACGCACACACATTCAAATTCTTACTTCTCTGACGATAAGAATTGAAGACTCGCTAAGGAAAGAAGAATCCTGCTTAGTTCAGTTAGTAGTGACTGTCATTTCATTCTTCCACTTGGGCTTCCTGACAGCAAAAGAAGGTGACAGGGTTTATCTGAAATTACTCAGTTAAAGGTTTGGCTTTTGACTGGCTATTTTCCTAACAGAGGTGTTTTTGAGAGAGTCACGAGAGTTAAATTAAGTTGTTCCTTTGGTTATTTTCTGTGGACATAAAAGAGTTTAAGGATCTTGTGATCAGACTTCAGGAAAATGTATCTTTTTTGGCTCTATAGTACACTGTAGCTAGGCTGCTTGTCTAACTTGGAATTAGCTTTTGGTAGATGTACTAATCTTTTAATTAAGGCTGTTTTCAGGTTCAGTTTGTACAGATGAGGTATACTTGTCATGAGCGTTTATGATACTGAGTTTTAATTGAAGAAACCCCTTCTGTAATATATTCTGATCTATATAATACAGTGTGACATGGAAGTTAAATTAAAGCGGACAATACATGACCATATTATTTTTAGGTCTCTTTCACCTTTCATTATTAGTTTATGTATTTTTGAAGTAATGGAAAGTGCTACTTCTAACTCAGTAATGTGTTTCGTATTTAATTTATGGAAACATAGATTGAGTATCTGAGTAAGGTCTGAGTTGTGCAGATTTTTTTTAAATTATTTTTAAGCCCTTTTTTCCTTTTGCAAGATGTTCTCTTCTTTCTATTGTTATGACAATCTTGCAAACAAAGGAAATTATTCAGCAAGCTGCCTTTGTGACTAATAATGGAACAGAAGTGCTCCTTAATATGCAAAAGAAAGAAGTTGCAACAAGACAATGCTTTTGACTGACAATGAAAATTTTGAAAAGATAAGAAGATATGAATTTTTGTTTTGTCAGAAGTATATTTTTAAATGGAACTCTGTCCTCTTTAACCTTCTGGTCAACTATCCTAATCCATTTGCATGTATCTGTATGTTAAGTTTTCAACTGCATTTAATTCAAGTGGGGAAAAAAGGTATATATTAATGAGGTTCATTTTACAAGTAAAACCATTATTTTATTACAAGTCAATTGTGCCTGATCTTCAAGTTATATTACAGTTTTTATGATACTCTACAATAAGTAAGTTCCTCTGTAAAAGAAGGAAAATGTTTTTCCCCTTTCTCTCTGCTGTCATCCGGTTGTTAGAACGTCTTTTTCAAGAGAAATGTGGTACCACAGATAGTAGCATATTTCTTTAAATTAGATAACCTCATATTGATGAAAAAACCTAAATATATGTTGTTCCTACTCATTTCAGGCTTCAGATGTGGACAGTACAAAGTAAAGTGCATTTTCTCTTTTTCAGTTATAAGAATAAAACCTCTTCATTAAAAAGTATATCCAATTAAAGCTACTTTTACAATATATGCTGAAAATAGTAATTAATCTGTTCGTAATTGTGGACTAGTTACTCTTAAATGGACAAATACTTATTTTTTTTTCCAGGCTAGAAGAAATGTTGTGACTTTTATCCAATGAATACTAAGCTCAATAGATCTGGGAGATATTATGAAAGTATGGTTACATATTGAAAAAATGAAAGTAATGATGTTAGAATTAACGATGCCAGAATATATACTAAATTTTCACTCTGTTGGAAAGCTAATCTGTATTTATACATTTTGGACTAAAGAAAGCTTGATATGAAGTAAATAATTTTGATGCCTGTACAGGAAGCAGTTATATTTCTTTGTGTTCTCCTGTGTTTGAAGTCTTGTGGAAAGCAGCATCTACTCAGGTCACACTGCCTTTTCTTCCATAGCAAGTTTTGTGTGCAAGAACTTTGCTGTATATGAAACCTGGCGTTTTTTTAACTTAAAATGTTCATATAATCATTTTTACTGCACTGTGCTTTGCCATGTATCCTAGTTTATCACTGCATTGTTCAGAAATCTGGGTCCTGGATTGTCTCACACCTTCATGTTAATTGTGGTGGCTGATAGGGAAAATGTGTTTTTAAAAGATTTTTATTACATAGATTATTTCTCTCCCCAGTATTGGGCAGCAACTAACAGTAGCTATGAACTTCTAAACTGCAAGCCTCTAGACCCTTGCCAGTCTTCAAGACTTTTGCACTGGGAATATTATTTGAGAGTGCCACTAAAATCTATAAGCACTGCTATTCTCTTACCCACTTTGTGGAGAATACGGTCTTATAATATGCTGTGTAATTGCAACAGATTATTGGGATTTGGAGATAATCAAAATGATTCCATGATCTTTGTCTGTTCAGAGTAGCAGTGCAATGTTTGCTTCGCAGTTTCTTTTTGGAGATTTCTGCCATGAGATACTACTTAATAGGAGGTGAATTCCTTATTAGAGAGAAAGGACTGAGGCACTGGTAGATCAGCAGGGGTGTCAGGCTGACAATTTCCTCAGCCTATAAGGATTTAGGAATTAAGAGATTTCTGTCAGAAGTTTAAATCTTCATCTCAGAATATGGCTTCTGTTATTTGTAAATTCTTCCTTAGAACAGTGATATTTAGGAGCTCAGGTTCCTCTTTTTTCTATAATCAAATTTATCTCCAAAAGACAGTTTCAGCATGGTATTTTAAAAGAAAGGGAAAGGAGTACTGTAAGTGACAAACTGCAGAGGCAATACAAGTATTTTTATGCAGTTATGCATGTGATTAGATAACTTGCCGAACCAAACCCATTTTAACACAAACTATAATTTATTAAGTATATTGATTTAAATAGTTAAATAATTTAATTGCTCGTAATAAAATCAGATAAATGTAATTTTTTAATTAAAATACATCCTAGACTTTCTTCCTGTTTGAAGGAAGTTCTGGAGCCTAAATGTTACAATGTATTCTTTCTTATTTGGCCTTGTAATTAGATGTTAAGGAAACCAGGAGGGTGGAGGAATGTCTTGATTTATCTCTGTAACAGTGCAGATTATTCTTCAGCCAGCATGCAGTGACCTAAACCAAACAATGAAAAACGTTGCTATTATATATAAATTAACCTTTTAGTCTCATCATTTATCACTTCAAATAATGTAAGTTTTCTGTTTTCCCCAGTATTACTTTGAAAGGTTTATAAACAGAGTTTTTAAAGGGCATTGTTATTCCATATAGAAAGTTAAATAATCACTTTGATCCTGAGGTGTTTAAGGCACGGGTGGATGAGGTGCTGAGGGATATGATTTAGTGTTTGATAGGAACGGTTGGACTCGATGATCCGGTGGGTCTCTTCCAACCTGGTTATTCTGTGATTCTGTGATTCATTCTGTCAGTTTTCCAGAACTTCTGAAGGGTTCGTGTTACTAAAACTTGTTAATAATTTTGTTACTTAGGAAATGCTCTTTTCAGTTCTGCATTGAAATTCAATTGTCATTTCATATTTATGTTCATTTAGGGCAATATACTGGCAATAGATATTTAAAGTGTTGAAAAACAGGTAGCTCATGTTGCACATGCTTATAATTTGTGCCAGAGAGTTTGTGAACTTGCTGTATAGCAAAACGCAAGATCCAGAGAAACAAACACATCATAAGACAGTAGAATAACATGTATTTAACATAATAAGCTCACAAATGTAGCCATTAGTAATGGGTTAAGTTAAGAAGTCTGTACTGCAGAAGAAAATCAAGCCACAAATTTGAATTGAAGGGGGCAGTATCTTTATACAGAAAAAAAATCAGTTTTAATGTTACCTAAGTGTAGCTAAAGAATTAAAAGCATTAGTAGGTGAAATGTAATAGTATGTTTTAAGTTGAGCAGAAATACTTTTTCTGATGTTTGTTTTGGCAAAACATAACAGAAATAGGTAAATTTGTAGAAAGGAATTACATAATTCTGATGTTTTTTATGAGATAAAGAAGAAAGATGAATACAAGTTAGTATAGGAAGCATAGGAGATACGTTTGGAACTTTGTCTTTTGATACATTCAATAAAATGAGTAGAGGGTATTCTGAGTTCATTCTGTCATTGATGTTTAGCAAATGCATCGGCTGATCAATTTTTGTGTTGAAGTTGCTTCTGGTTTGTTTGTTGGTTTTTTTTTTTATGGAAAGTATTCTAATAGGCAAGTCAGCTGCCACATAGAGTTCATCTTGTTTGTGAAATAGTACAGGTAGTCAAGAATTTAATTTTTTAAGACTTCGAACACAGTGCTGGATAAAATGTTGCCCCCTGTAGGTGCAGCATTCTGTCTAGGTAAACCAGCTTTTATTCAGTTGGGATTGCTTCTTCAGGCACTCTAGTAAAGAAGAAGATAATAATTCTGCTGAATCAATGTGAAAGTTTGTGTACTGAGTTTACCTTGTCAGCTAAAAGCTATTTAGAAAGAACAGCAAATATTAGACAGCCTTCAAGTTCAGTTACTTATTTTCAGAGAAGAGGCCATCCTTTGTAATTAGTCACAAAAGAAAAAAATATTTACATGTAAACTGACACATCCAGAACTACAGTTATTATTGCTGTTCAGCCAACAGTCAGACTTTACTCCTGAGCTGACTTTGAGGTATAGAGGGTTTTGTTTGTTTGTTTCTATTATGACATGAGTTGTCTGTGAGAAATAAATATGTGCTGCTTGGAGATAAATAATGTGAGTGTGGAGAAAAGGCAGTCAAGGCACGAATGTTATTTTGTGGCTCAGTAGCCTGCTCAGCTTTCTGAAAATATGTTAATTTCTTGCACAAGTCAGAAAGTTGATATAAGGTGACAAGCAGCGATGAATAACATTTGAATGAAAGTATTTTTGTGCTGGACAGCACAGGTTATTTTCATGTAATGTCAAGATGTAATGGTGTAAAAGCTAGTAACAGTAAATAATTCTTCTTCAGAACTGAATACAAAACAGCTGCTTATTTAAAAGAATTTAAAAGATAAAATATCTTAGATCAAGTCATAAAAAAGTAAATAAAACAGGTTATAAATTAAAAACAAGTTTACATTTTAAATTTTAAATATTTTTGTGCTAGGATCTTAAAGGTGATTGAAGTTCTTTGGGTTATATGCCTTGTTACTCAATTTGTGCGCTGAAGAGATAGTGTTGCTTTTGTAAACGAATAATTAAAACATCACTAAGATAACAATGTGGCTTTGTACGTTACTGGCTAAGAGAGTAGTATGATGTAGAGTGTGAGAACTCCAAAAAATAATTGTCTGTATATTCAATGCAATTGTATATGCGTGGTAGGGTGGGACAGACAGATAGATACTAAAAACATTAAATGCTTTTAAATTTAATACGTTTGAGGATTTCTGCTGTTGTGGTGATATTTATTTAAAGATAGTATTATTTTCTGAAGATTTGAAATAATCTTTTGGGGAAAAAATTGTTAAATAACAAGGAAGTTATTATTTGAGAAAGAGATGCTAATTTGTTTGATTATGAAGGTGAAGTGATGGTAAGTTTCTTTGGTTTTACTAATTCTGAATCTAGTGTTGCTAATAATGGAAGTGTATTAAAGTGATGTTAATGTAATATTTCTGTACCAAGTATACCTTTCTATACCATTTCCATAGTGAACAATTCAATTAGTCATAATAACTTTGTAGTAAAACATTTGTTCTTTTAATGTTTCTGAAAATGTGTTGTATTATTATGAATTTCAAACGTTTATTGCTGGTTTTCTTAAGAACTGAGGATAATTATGAAATTTGCAAAAGTAGGGCATTTGAACTGGAAATACAACTGTGAGAAAGCATTGCTTTTTTACTGGTTTGTGGTTGTAGAAGAAACCACTGGGAACCTCTGAAAGTTTTAAAATGCTTTTCATGGTACAATTAATGCCCAAACCAATGAGAATTTAAGCCATTGTGTTTCGAATCAAAATAATCCTAGTGCTGAATAGAGTTCAGATATATTTTACATGCAAAAAAACCCCCCCAAAAACATTTCTTTTTTTTCTTCCTGTCTACAGTGTATAACTGCTTGACACTTCGGCTGTGAGAAACTAATTGAAAGATTAATGTGATGTATACATCCTTATTCATAGATGGGAACACGTACACATTTACATGTGGAAAGTTGCTGTACAGTTTTATTTGAGTTTTTTTTCCTGGCCTTATGATGTTAATACATTAAAGGGCTTAAGCTTGATAATACACTTCATCTGTGAACAAGCACTCGAAGATTCTTTACATGGATGCAAATTGATATGGAAATATAATTTTCAAGTCCTGTGTTCACTCTGAAATACACAAATAATTAATTAATCTTGCTGCAGCTAAAGTTTCATTCTTTTTGTAAGGTACCAGCCAATGTTTTTTTTTTTTTTCCACTTCAGAAAGATGTCGTCAGATACTGTGTTTCCAGAGACAACTATACAGTTTGCCTATAGTGCCTTTTTTAAGTAGTTAGTTTCCAGGAAGTACTGGCGAAAAAAATCAAAAGTATGGTGTTTTCAAGTTACTTTTAGGTTGTGGTTAATTTCCTTGGGTATGTATTTTGATGGATCAAAGCAGCTTTAATTGCTCAACAATATAAGCACAAATATAAAAAAAATAAAATTTAAGCCTACAGTTTTAAAAGATCGAATGCGAAATACTTTAAAGTGTGATTTTTTTTTTTCTGAGGGTGTGCAGTTAACCTATCCTATTAAAAATAAATAGTCACTCTCCTTTCTGAGAATCATAGAATGATTGGAAGTCAATTTAGTCTCTTGCTCAAAGCAGTGTTGACACTGAATTCAGGCAGAGTTGCTTAGGACAGCCCACCCCAATAACACAGCAATAATCCTCATAGATTAATGTCTATGGTCCTATTATCTGTGTAGTCTTTCTAGCCTGTCTTCTCTGCATTCTCTTCACTTGCCACCTTGTTCTGTGTACTCCATCCCAATGTTATACCTTCCTCATAACTCCTACTTCCCATTTCCTCACCAGATGTCATTAAATTGTGCCTAATCACTACCTTTCACTTCGCTCTCACTTCTGTTGGCCCTTGTGTTGTGATGAATCACAATTTCTGCTTCCTGCCTCTGTGTTTGTTAGGTGTTAAAACTGGAAGTTATTGAAGAATAAAGATTTCCAGCTCCTGGCCTGGTCTCTAGTCTCATTTGAGCCAGGATTCAGAGAAAACTAGATGTTGTTCCAATGCAGTCTTGGGAGGGGAGGGAGCGTGCCTACTGCCAGCAGAACCTTGGGAGATTTCATCTGTTAAATTTTGAGGTAAAAATTAGTATACATAGACTGAGGCTTTTGTCAAGTCTCAGAGCTTTCCCATATTCAGGAAGATTCCATCAAAATGGTAAATGGATACCTTACAAATGATAAAGAACATGTGTCACATACCACATTGTCTTTGCTCTAAATCAGGGAACATTAGGGCCTTAAAAAAAAAAATTAGTCACCACTACAGCCATAGGGTTTTTTTTCCTTCAGCTTGTTCTTGGTCACGCCTTAGCTATCTTTTTTTTTTTGAATTTAAACACAAAGAAAACCCCTTCAGTGCAAGGCAGGTTTTCCATAAACTTCAGCTATAACTAGTGATTTTAATTACATTATGAACAACTCCAAGTGGACTTCTGAAGGAAATATCAGGTAATCTTGGTAGGATGTGCAACCAAGTTCTTTTGTGAACAAAGAGATATTTTTTTTTCTATTTGTTCATGATAATGAAAATATTTTTAAAAAAGTTTTAGCTTCTTTTCCTCTCTGATCCAGGATACAATTCCATTTCTTTTACCATGTTGCTCTGCTTGATGCAGCAGGACATCTCCTCCTGAAGGACTTACGGGGAACTCTGTAACTCTGTGGGTCTTTGTATTTCTATTGTACTGTCTGAAATTGCAAATACCACATCCTCCCTATTCCACTGTTTGCTTTATACTTTATACTAGTAAGCAATTCTTTCTAGCTTTGCCTTCAGTTCTTCTTCTTTCAGTTGTGAAAACTTTCTGTGAAGTTTTCACAGAAAACTTCAGTTCTTCAGTGTTCCCAACTTAACTCAGCTGAGAGTTGCTCATGTTTTTCCTAGCTTTTCTGGGATGATCTAAGAAAGCAAGAAGAAAATTTACTCAAGTTTTATATTGATTAAATAGAGGTTCTAATCTAATTGAGGTTTCTTTTTCATCCTTTTGGGACTTCTGTTGCCATTCTGGTATTTCTTTAGTAATTTTGTCAGGATGGGTGGTTTGAAATCATTGACAAGTTCCTTTTCATGTGAAAACTTTTAGGGTTCTTAGGCACAATGCTATGTGATCTCTTCTGGTCAGAGATAGAAAGTGAAGCAAAAATAATTTTCACAGTTTGACATAGGTCTGTGTGTCTAGCTCAGAACAGAAGTACAAATGTGACAAATTCCTTTTAGAAGGTGGAAGGTGCATATTTTTTCATCTTTCTTTTCCATTTCTTAAATTACACCTGTATAATTATTTAAAAGTAGCACCACAAACACAAATGTTCCCTGTCATCCTGCAAAACAAACTGAGGAGATTGTGGAACTGTGAGTGTTTCTCAGTCAGCACTTTTACAATGAGCCCAGATTTAAAAAGGGCATATGTAGACTCAGAGCATAATTTAATTTGGAAGGCTCCTGGGAAAGTAATTTGCAGTTCAGCCCATTGCTCAGAGCAGGGCTAATATTAAAGTGAGATTTTATAACTGATCTAGGCAATCTGTTCTAGTGATTAACCCATCTTATTCTGGAACCTTTTCCCCTCATCTCCAACTGGAATTTTCCTTGTTGCCACTTTGAGCTGTTACCTCTTGTCCTTTTCTATGTAACTAGTTTTTCTTTAATCCCACTTCTTTTTATGTAGTGAAAGATGTTGCCACATGGCATTAAACTCATGAGGTGAAATACCAAGATCTTGGCAAATGGAATTCATAAATTTGGTAATCAATCTTCATAAATCTCACGTAAACAGAAAAAATTTATCCCCCAATAATGGGATTTATGGTAGTGAGTAGAGGCACACTTAATGTCTAGCAGAAACAGCAGGATGAAGGAGAGATGTGAAATTCAAGCTTTCATCGAGATAATGCAGCCATGTTCAGCCTGGAAGGATGCACCTCTGTGTGTTGAGACCACAAAAAATGCTCTTGAGTGCTAAGGCCTGTTATCTCAAGGTTTTACTCTCACTCCTTAGAATGCAGATTTGAGAAGTAACTGAAATAAGAGCCTGTAATGTTTAGTTGATCAGCACGCTACTAATAAACAAATTAACAGATTAATTAACTAATAAACATGTCAGTATTAATCACTTACATTTCCATAGCCCTTTACACCATTGTTATTTGCATGCAATTATTGAGTTCTCTCACTTTATTCTTATAAATTGTACCCAAATATTATTGGATTGTTGTTCTATAACCCTTCACTTTAACCTCCCACATTACTAAATTTGTAATTCTGTCACTTTCTAACTTCTCACAAAGTTTTTCAGGTGTAAACCCTGTAGGGAATCTGGTGGGTTGCCCAAGGGGCTTCCCTCTGACATCCTGGCAGCCTTGGTTAATGAAGCAGGTCAGCTTCATTATACTCTGTGAGTGTGTACATTTCTTTTGTCAAAAGATGTGCCCTCTCTTGAACTGCTTTTATAAATAGTTCATTATTTCTTATATTTCTAGATTTTTTTTTGCTGCCCTTCTATATCCTTTTCTCTGTCTCCTTTCAAATAAATAAGCTGTCCTTTAATTACTCTTTCCCAGTTGGTCCAATTTGCTGCATCCATTCCCAGGTTTCTTATTTCTAAAACCACGTCCCAGGCAATCTTGGCCCTAATTGGTACTGTTAATGTTGTTACTCAGCTACTGATGGACTTGCAAGATTCTACCCCTGCGAAAAATGCCCAGTACTCCCTTTCAGCTGTCTGCTTAATAGCAACTACATATTCTTTATTTTATATACTTGTCAGGGAGCAGTGAGACCCAACTGATCCCTAAGAGAAGAGAAATCAGGAGCTGAGCTTAAGAAATCTGGCAGTGGCCTCATGAGCAAGGGCTCAGTCCCTCCCCAGCAGCGCTCTCTTAGAACTGGCCCTGAGTTCAGGTGGCCAAATGTCTGGCCCCTTCAAGGAAGAGGGGGTTCACCTAGCTCCCTTCCCATACTCAATATCTTAGATGTCCCATCAAAAGTCATCAGCCTTGGTATCTGCTGATAATCTCCCCATTCTCTTCAGAGACCCTGTATTGTTACGGGGTCCAGTACTCTAGCAGGACCTCTCGCTCACAATCTCAATCCTTCCTTAGATTAGGACAAGATATTTTCTGTTCATTGAAAAGGTGATTGGAAGAGGGAGGAAAATAACAAGTTTTAATTTAACAGTATTAAGCATTATATCAAATTTAAATGTTTTTTTCTCAGTTCTATCTTGTATATGTATTTAGAACTTTAATACTATTTATTAATGATCAATTCTGGTAAATAATAAATTTTAGGAGTTAATTTTTTACAAGAGTTATTAAAATAAATTTCTTTCTGTTTCTTTTAGTATCTCCTGAAGCTATTGGATTCCTTTCTGCTGTCGGGGTGTTCATTATTCTCATGTTGCTACTTTTCCTATACATTAATAAGAAGATGTGTTTTGAGAATGTTAGTAGTTTCCCAGATCTCGATTCAGGATACACTACAAGAAAGAATTCTCAAGATAAACTTTGTAAGTATCTGAAAAACTGTGTACTAAATTATAAGAATGCACATTTTTACAAGGATATGTAGAAGTACACAAATAGTCACTTGACTCAATAGACAAAAACACAGAATGTTGACTTTTCTTGTGACTGTGAAGTATGTGGAAACAAAGAAAACATTGTGTTCACAAGCCACAGAAATTCAACAGCTATATAACCAAAGAGTTGACATTTACTAATGGGAAGATATTTCTCTTCGCTATAAGAATAATCTGGAATGAATTTTAAACATTCCATGATTGTGTACACTTAAGTCTTCTCAAGTAAATTTGTGAATGGAATTATTTTTAAAGAAGTAAAGCATTAGGAACTTAAGTCACATTCTCTGACTAGCAGATTATTTTTACAGTATTTTAATAAAATAAGGTCTTCAAGGCTAATTTAAAATGATATTAATTAGACCACAGAAAAGAGAGTGAGGGTTGGTAAAATAACCCTTTTTTGCCAATGGGCTGTGGAAATTGAATGGACTTTGATGACCTGAGAGGAAGAGACAGACACCAGAGAACAGAATGGGGAATTTGAGAGGCTTATTTCCCTTCTATCATTGTAGAAGGTGTGGCTAAATTTTTATTTTTGTTTCTTTTTTGGAGTAAGAAAAAGTTCTTCCCCGTGCCCCCCCCAGAAATTAAGTCTGTCATCTTAACTTTCTTTTTGCTAAGTCTTTATGATGCATTTTTTTTGTGCGTTTATAGTGTTAAAAGCCTGTTTCAGTCTGACATTGATGAAAGGATGCAATTTAAATGTCTCACAACTTCTTATTTGCAGGTTAGAATAAAAAATATTTTTGAAAATAATGAATTTTATTATGGCTAGTTGATGCTGCAGTTGATGAAAGACCATGGTTTTGCTGGTTGATTGTGCCTTCATTTCAAGATAATTACTTAGCTGCTTTCTTGTAACTTTCAATTGCACGTTGAATAGAAAGAGCAACACTGCAACTTCCCCTGGTAGATGTATTGAGTTTGATATAGCAAAATCAAATAGCTCTGAAAATAGACAAATTGAGTTGTCCATTTGTGAAACACAGGAACTTTCTGTATTAGGACTTGTTGTGGAATAGGTTGGACAAATGGCATTTTTCAGAAACCTTCAGCAAAATCTGAGCCTTCCCTCTGTGTCCTCCCTGGTGGACACACTTAGCAGCGCTGTGGAGGATCTGACCAGTGTTGTTGGAGAAGTTGGCTACAGCGTAGCTGATTCAGTAACAGAACAAGTAACAAGCATGATAAATGGCCTTCGTGCTGAAGATGAAAGCTCCAAAATACAGAATGATAAACCCATGCAAAGGAAAGAGGAACGTGAACCATCATTAGCACATTCTCAGGAAATTAATATGCAGGCAAAGAGAGGTATTGCAGAACATAAAGAGACTCGTTATTCTAATTCATTAGATTTTGTAAAAAAAGGTACAAGTCAAGATGTAAAATCTGACCATGTCATGGACAAAAACCAGTGCCAGTTAAAAGGCAGGGATAGTAATAATCATTTAAGTGATACAGTACCTCAGGATTTGAAGAATTTAGGAAGGCCTTCTGAAAAGGAAGAAGTAGGAGGAAATGAGTGTTTTGCAAATGATAATTTCTTGAAGGATAGTAACCTGAAAAATAACAAATTTACAATGGAGAAATCTGTTGAGGAACAAGATAATTGCCTCTGTGCAGTGTCAGATGATTCTAAGAATAACTTGCGTAGAAAAATCAGACCACTGTCACCTGGAGATAATTGTAAGGATTCTGAAGACATGCATAGTATGAAGGCACCCCAAGATGTAGAAACAAAACTTGTTGAAGTACAGAAACAAAAATTATCAGACTCTGGCTTGAAGAAACCACACAATGACCATGCCAGTTCTATTAATGAATTCAAAGAAAAGAAATCTGAAGCCTTTTTTGACAGAAAAGGAAAATCTGTGTCAAAGGATGAAGACAATGCATCAACTGCAACTGCAAAAGCAGTTGAAAAGAGAAACTCAAAGAAATCAGAATATTCAAGAGAGCCATGTAATAAGAAGACTGCAGGAAAAGGTGAGGATTCCATCACTGAACTGCATTCTTCAACCTTTCCTGAAGCTTATGATTCTTCCTGCTTTTTTCACCTAATTTTGAACCTAATAGTGTTTCCTGTGGATGCAAGTAGGTCCGTGTTGTCAGCGCTTCATTCTCTAATTGTGTTGATATTTCTTGGAAGCTAACTATTTTTTAAAGTATAACTTAAAGGAACTGATTCATAAATATCTTTCCTATGTTCTAACTTCTCTTTTTCTATATACAGTTTCTCATACTCTCTCTGCAGTGCCCTGTGTGGTTTGTGTTGAAAACAATTAGTTAATACTGGAAATTAACGTTTGTTCTGTGAAAGTGTTTTTTAAAGTGTATATTTTAAAAACATTGTATAAAATGTGATAAGATGATAAAAAAAATCTGTTATGTTTACATTTTAATAGATCTTCAAAATCTGTTTCTGGGACATGTAGGATGGTAATTTCAAGACACAAAACTCAATGACCAGTGGTAACTAAGTGATTTTAAGTATAGAAGGAACTGAGTGAGGATTGTCTTAAAGTTGAAGTCTTACAAAGAAAACTCATATATTGTTGATATGAATGCTGTGCGTGCTTTCTTCAACAACCAATCTTGAACAATGTGACAGTAGGATTGCAGTGATAGTTTGTGAGTAAGAAGTAAAACCTTGCATTTTTATGCAATTTTTTTGCAGGCTGTGTGGTGAATTTTTAGAAGGCAACACAGACTTTTCTGGAGATGCTGTTTCTGTAGATAAATGAATTATATCATAACAGAAATAAATCGATTTTGGTGGGTTTTTTCAGTGCATATGTTTTCCTTTAACTGAAAATTTCAGTTATTCATTTTATTGGGTTTAAGTTGTTTGGGCTTGGTTGTTTGTTTTTTTTAAATTTTATTTAGGCTGTCATTTCAATATTTGTGTGATAGAGCGGGATCTTATATGCACATTATCTATCAAAAATAGCATTTTAAGTTGCATAATAAGCAATGAATAGCTTTCAATATGACCTGTGTTAGCCAAATAAAGGAAAGTTTTTAATAAGAACATGAATTCTGTTCGGCAAGTCTCCAACTAACATATAAAAATCAAAAGAGAAGTGGCAAGGAGAGGCATAAAACTCTGAGGATTTTTTTTTCTTTAGGAAGCTATTTTTTCCCCAAGAAACTAAAACAGATTTTATGTGGATAGCTTGTCTTTTAACTTTGAGTTTTTTAAGTCTTCTGGAGAAGTCTTGTGTCATGACTTGTAATGCTAGTACACATCCTCTTTTCTTTTATGCTAAGAACTGGAGAAAAAATACCTGGTATCAGTGAGAACTTCTAGATGCTTACAAATGTTGGTGTATTATTAGAGGCATAACTTTCAACACTTCTTTCAAACATGTTGCTACTGTGTTTTACTCTGTTCCATTCTTGATACTTTATGCATTCTGATTAATGAACCTAGTTTCTTATTAGTGAATACATTTCATTTAATGATAAATGATGCATCCAATGCTGAAGTCTGTCACTAAATGTTAGTTCTGGTGTACCCTATTTTAATTATAATTGTGAAAATCTGTAAAAGTTTCCTATGTGTCGGGTTTCAACCTTTTGACGGCCAAATGAGATACAAGATTTTACACTGTGTGCTAGTAAAGTTGACTCCCTTTTCTGGGCAATCTCTTGCAATGAATCTACTAGCCAGAATAAATCTTGCTGGGTGTGAGACTCGCAATAAATGACCAGTGAAATTGAGCTTGCTTTATCACCATCTATATAATGGGAGGAACTGTATCTGTTATGCTTAAATTCAAATTGATAGCCTAGAACTGAAAGATCTAGTTGCTCATTAGCAGTCTTTTTCCTATAAATACTAAGTTAAGATCACATGTGCATTGCATGTAGAGCTGGTAGCACCATCTGCAGTGAAGGTTCCCTGACATTTTCCATTTCAAGACCTTATTTTCAGTTGCTTGTAATTGTGTGCCAAATTTGAAATATTTAAAATGAAATTTGACATGCTTTCTGTCTGAGATTTTTTTTAAGCTATAGTTTAAAATCTTTCGCTGTTCCCAGGAATAGAGTAAGGGAAAACATGTTGGTTATCTGTGCAAAAAAATAAGTAGGTTTCACATCTACTTCACTAAGATGCTTTCTAACCTTTGTATATTGGTGTATGTATTTGAAATGTGGGAGAGTACTTTTCTCATGTCAGAGATGCCCGCATTCTTTTATGAAAACACATATAAGTTTAAGCAAATTGTAAATCTTTGCCTTTGGAAAAGGAGTAGTGAATACTTCTTATGATTTGCTTGTTAAATTCACTGACCATCCCATTTGCACTCAGTTGCTTCATTGTAGGGGTTGAAGAACAGAGCAAGTCTTACCCTGCTCTTAATACTTATGGCTACTGAAGGAAACAGGGAGTTAGAATAAAAGAATTGAGAATGAACGTGACTTACGTTGAGGACAGAAACTTCTTGAAAAAAATGTGGGATGATGCAAGTAGTAGACTGGGATTTGAAGTAGAGTGGGTGACAGCTATGATGAGAACTGATGGTATTATAGAAAGATGGAGGGACTAAGGGTGAAATACTAAGGTTGTATGACTAGTTGGTTAGGTGCAAGTAAGGAGGATTAGGGGTTGAATAGACAAAGATAGGGAAGAGGAAATCCTCATAAAAGACCAGAAATGGGTGCTTGGAGCAGGAATCTGGAGTGTGGAGCTGGTAGACAGGAACTTAGGATGAGATTCTACTTGTATAAATGTAACTTTGCAAAAGATGCCTTTCTTAAACTTGAAGTACTGGCTTTTCTGTATGAGTACTGGGGAGTAATAGACCTCAAGGGGAAGAGAATTTACTTATCTACTCAAGAGGCTTACCTAGAAGTGGGAAGGAAGGACCTCTGTAGTACAAAGAGGCAAACGCTTGACTGTAAAGAAGGCCTAGATGACTGGCATAAGTTGAGTTACTTAAATTTTAAATAGCTGAACCCCTCCTTTTGTTGGAATACCCAGACAGAGGAGTGAGACTGACTGAGCATGAGGGCAGAGGCTAATGGGAATGGGAATGCACAGCTAGGACAGGGACTGGGAGCAAGACATAAAATCAGAGAGGGAAGAAGTAGCTGAGCATAGCTGAATAGCATGATAGACAGCATTTCCTTGCAGAATCAGGAGCTGAAACCCAGTATTATGGGCATCTCAGAGCTGTGCTGGTAAATGGAGGCGCACTGGCAAATCATATACCATAGGTTTGCTCACAGAGTAGCGGTAATGCTGACCTTTATTGAATTTACATAAGCTCTTTTAATTCCTATTAGATTTTGAGATCTGCAGAACCTCTTTAAGGCATGTTAAGTTTGGACAGAATCCATTTGAGGTTTGGAAAAGGTTGGAGGAAGCTTTTCTTTTACAGAAATAAAAATGCAGCTGAATCTTTGACTTGTGGGAGGAAGTCAGACCTGAGATGTTGGAAAAAGCTGGCCACAGGAGTGGGCATTGCAGAGGAAGTGGTATAAAAGAATTAACTAGATAGATTCCTCTATGTAGTTGTTGCTGTTTCCAGACGTCTGCTGTGAGAATCTGCATTAATTGCTGTTACTGAACAAGGGGCTGTTTATTGTAAGTTAAATATAATTATGCATGCAAACGTCTTCCACTAGAATTTTCCTATTTGATGTGAGTTTAAACACTACTGACATAAATATCCTAAGTTGATTTTGTTGTAGGCTTCTCTTCATAGATCATTTTCATTTCTGTGTTATACTGCATGCTCACAGCAAAAATCAGCTGGCAACAGAGGATCAGGAGGTGCATTTTTGATATGTTAGGTATCCAAATGTAATATTGCAGCACTGTTGGATTTAGTTTACATAAACTATTTTGTGCATTTTGTTACTTAATGAAGAAGTTATAAGAACTTCAGTGTGTGCTGCCGGAAAATGGATCCATTTTCAGTTGAATAAGTTTTAGAATTTTTTTGGGAGGTGAATTATCTTTCAGTTTTTCTAGAAAGTAAAAATAGCTCTCACCAATTATAGAACCACATAATACTTATAATTACAACTTATATTTTTAAGTTATTACAGAAATTAGAACTGAAATGACTTAATGATAACCTCTTGTGGTTATTTTATTGTATTCTATTTTGAGCTGTAGTCGATTTGCTTTATTTTATTCAAACAGACAACTCTTATATGAGTAAAGACCAGCATGGTTCATCATCTGAGAGTGAAGATGAAGCACTGGGTAAATATCATGAGGCCTTGTCTAGGACCCAGAGTTCCAGGCTGCCAGTGGTGGATGGCAGACAGCAAAAAAACTATATATGGGAAACCAGACAAAAATATAGTCCCCTGTCTGCAGAATATGATGGATACAGTAGTGAAGCCTCAATAGATGAAGGTAAGAGTGATTTAAAAGCATTCCTTTTATTCCAAATTTCAGAATTATATTCTGGTTAAGCCAGGCCTAGATGAGGCCAGCTTGACTTGTAAATAGTCAATGTCTACAAGAAATATCCAGATATCTGTTACATTTGTGCATGCTCAAAAAAAAAGAACAAAAAATAGCACAGACTTGTGCACATTCTTCCGTAAATACTGCAAATTATATCTTCTTATGTTAAGTTTTATACAATTTTATATTTAGTCATTTTATTTTGGGGGGAATTAATACTGTTTTGATTTAAGAAGGAAGGAAGCATGGCAACTCTTGATGAATTCTGTGGTGTAATAAATATGAAGAAGGCCTGTTATTCCTCTGTTGATGAGCTGTCATAACAGCAAAATAGATGGAATTGGTTATTGGTTGTGGTGCACGTGGTCATTACAGTGTGCGTTACTGGAATATTCTGTATCTTGTCTTGAAATCACGGAAAGAAATTTTTACAAAGATTAGATTAATATAATTTTTCCATGGTGTTAGAAGTTGTATATAAACAATGAATGTGTTCTTCTGTGGTATGTTTTTCTTGGTTTCAAGTTAGGGTGACAATTTGACATTAGAGGCTGAGAATTCTGCTGTCAGTATTTTGTCAATATGCTTTTTGTGGTTGAAAACAGCTGTATGTGAAAATTCTATCTATAGCCATTTCCTAGCATGAAAAGTGAGCTTTGGTTGAAGTTACACAAAAGTCAGATTCTAACATAGATGCTGTGCTATTGTAAGATGTTTGTTGGCTTCTTTAGTGTGTTAAAATGGAAAGTCTTTTTATATATTGGTATTTTCCAATAAAAAGTGGATGCATGTAATTACAAGATATCTGTTCTTAAATATTCTGTACAGTCCAGAAGTGCTTAAAAAAATTAAATTTTCAACTATGTGATGTAATTCAATTATATAAAAGTCTGTTTGCCACTGAAATTTGAAATTAGTGCATGCTTATTAATGATTACAAGTTAAGACACAAACAACGTGAAAACCATAATTGAAGTAAGATGCAGACTAAAAGCATTCTTGTCTTTTCATCAGATATTTTGGTTCTTTCCTTTGCTCTTAAACTGTAGGAAAGCTAGGAGTCTGAGTTCCAGCAAATAGGGAAGGAGATGAAGAGGTGATGTCAGGTGGTAAGAGCCAATTCTTGGACACTGTGGTGGAGGAGGACAACAAGGGAAAGGATAGTGGAAGTATCATATTTGGGTTTTATAGCTACTGAGATCTGTCAACAGCGTTGGTTGGGAGAATATGAAAAATAAGATAATTTTTTGTATGGCCTATGTCACTGTTGGGAAAGAATGGCATTTTTTATTAACAGGAGATGGAAAACTCAATTGTCTTTGTTAGCAAGTAGCACCAGACAGAAATTGTACAAGACTACTAGCAGATACCAGAAAAATGTATTTGTCTCTTTTCAAGCTGTTGAGGCTGGTTGAATAATTGAATAATTCATGTTGAAAGGAACATGTGTTGTTTCTATTTCACAGTTGTGAAGATTTGTTTTATCCTACCTAGTTCATCTTCTCAGTGAAAAATTCTTAGTTCACTGAGCTTTTCATTTTGGTCCTATAAGACAACCTCCAAAGACCTTGTGCTAGCCTGTATTCATAGTTTTGTTTGTTTGTTTAATAATTGTCTTCCTTATCATCCTCTCAGATCAGCAAAATTCATAGTCACTGACTTTTATCCTCTTCTGGGGAATGAGAACTTCAGTTTGGATATCTATATAATGGTTAGAATCTAAACTAAAAGAACCTTCTTAGCAAGTTCAAGTATTGCATCAGGAAAGTTGCAATTGTTTACCCCCTCCTTTCTTATTTTTAAGTCTATTGCTAAACACACCTGTCACCAGCTGTGATCCCTTCTCAATACTCTTTCCATTCAGGAAGCTGGCTGGATGTAAAACTGATTTTTATATATGCACACATGTACTCACTCTAAAATTAGTATGCAAATTGAATTTATTATAATGAAAGATCATTCAGAGTCGGGGAAAAAATAAAGCAAAAAAATATCAAAACATTCTCACATTGGAAACTGTAAATTTTTAACCATGTACTTCTACTTGCAAAAAGACTTCAATACTATCAGTATTTTGCTTTTGCTGCTGCTTGTGAGACCATTCTCTTCCCACATTTTATGAGGAGAATCAGCGATGTTGCTTATTTGATAGCCTGCAATCATTCTACAGTTTTCTGCAAAATGCTTGCAAATTAGAGTGATGATTTTTTCTCATTTTTGTAATCCATTCATTTCAACAAAATTATACTCAATAGCATTAAAAAGTTTTATGGTATTGGACATGACAACAGATTAGAAACCTAGTATTTTTCACTATTCAGTGACCTGAAGGTGGCACACTAGAATGATCAATGTTAGTACTTTTTATGTTCTCCCTAAATTATTTTTAAAATAAAATAAAATAAAAAAAATTTTGCACAATAATAAAAATGTTTTAGAATAGAGGAAAAGACAGTACAACTTCTATGTTATGATCATTACGGAGGAAAGGCTGCCCAGCCTAAAACTTTTATGAAAAGAGAAAGTGGAAACCTCACGAAGAAAGCCTACAGCCAAAAATAAATGAGAGACTGGCTATCACTACCAAATAGTTCATACATGTTCAAAGAAACAGTTCACTGAACAGATGAGGTGAACTCTACTGATTCGAAGTTGAAACCATAAACATCCTAAATGTTCCAGTGTAATTTTGAAGAATTCAAAGCTTTACTGTTTCTTAAACTTGCAAAATAAATCTGTAGAAGATATGATGCAATAGGAATCCTGACATTTTTCATTAAATGCCTACTTTTTGACAGCCAAATTATTTCTATAAGAAGTGTAAAGGCAAATGATAGAACCATTTCTTGATTCTTTGTAGTGCAGTGGGATTAAACAGTGTGTTCCTATGTACTTCAGTTAGCATGAGAAACAGTTGTCAATATATTTGGTTTTGTGTGCTTTTATTTCCTCATATGTACTTTATAATTTCTACCTCTGTGACTTAAATATTTCAGATGCATTTACAGCTTAAGACAACTATCAGTCCGTATGTTGAGCAGGGATGATAGTGTTGCATTGAAGTGATGAGAGGTGAGAATTCATTTTTGTCTCATCTTGGTTTCCTCTCTGCTCATTGCAGGTAAATCAGCCTCTGATGACATCATTAAAAATTCCATCAGAGGTAGAGTAATATGAGCAATGAAAATGGTATTTAATTTTCAGAAAATTCTGTGTTGTTTTCTCTTCAGCAGTTATTCTCTGTCACATGTTGCATCTTGCAAATGTGCTGTGTGTTTTCAATAGAGTCAATAAAGAGTTCTACTAATAGCTGTTTACTCTGCACTTCAATCTTCACTTGCCAAATTTGTTTGTTTAGACAATTCTGTACTTAACAGTGCACACACAAAATTTCACAAGGAGACAAAACCACAGCCTTGTCTATATTAATATACCCTGAAAGCTTTGTTTGCATTGCTAAAAACATGTATAATGTCAATATGTTTGTATTGCTAAGACCATCAATATTTCTGATCATATTATTTTAAGGTTCACTTATTATCAATTATATAATGAATTTATTACATCTATTTTCTGGCTACATGCCTCTAAAATATTTTATTCTGAAGCCTGAAAGTGTGCGTGGCATGTTTTCACATAATTCTTTTCTCCTCTAGATGGCCATATTAATCTTTCTTTTGAGCATATTTATGTAGAACTGACATGGCATTTTATTTAATGCTTTTAACAGTTAAATGAAGAAAGCAATATATGTTTTGTGTTATGTTGGAGTATTGTGATGATGGAATGTTCTAGTAGCACTTTAATTCATTCTATGAAATGTAGGTTTTTAAATTTTGGTTCACAAATACCTACTTATGACCAGTGTCTGATTCACTTTATATATTTGTATAGCACATTTGATGCACTTAGATTTTGATAATTTATGTTTATTTTAAAGGAAAATGTTATGCCTAATGCAATCTACAGATTCTGAGCTATTGTAAAGAGAGAACTTTTGCAGTGAGCTCCTCATGGACAGGCTTAATTCCAGAGTATCTCTAAAGGAAAATCTAGTTCATTAGCAAATCAAGAAGATTACAAATGTTATCATCGATTGTAAAATGGTACAGATGATGAAGTAAAATGGTACAGTAGATAGGTTTACACCTGAAATTTCCAACTCTTGCAGGAATGACTCAAAACTGTTAATCACAGAAAAGAGAAACTTGTATAACTACAATATTTCTTGATATCTATGCATGGATGTAACACAGTCTCTGTATTTAGGCTGAGAATTCTAGGGTCAGCTTCAACGTTTGAGAACTTATTTTTGCCAGAATTATTCTTTGTGTTCTTTCTCATGTCATCCAGTAAAGTAGGGATACCTATTGAGGTGTCTTTTTTTTCCTTTTCACTAATACGTACCCTGATATAACTTCCTTTTCACTTTCTATAATGTGCATCCTACTTTTTGTGATGTTCCCTGCCATTTCAAATGCTCTAATTTTACTGTTGAATATGTGCCCCCATATGTTACTGCCTTTATGTGCTCCAATTATTTGTAATATTTTGGAAGAAGGGATTAATATTGCCTGTGATATTACTCATTTGTTTCAGAAAAATAAGGAACAAAAGTAAGGAAAAAAAAAACCACAAAAGAAGAAGCAGAAATAGCATCATAAGATGTTAAAGAGATTATGAACCTAAATAGTGATCTAAATAACAAAGCATAGAAACTTTAAATTTAAAAGTGACATTATTCTTTGTACTTGGATAATTGGAATTTTTTGTTTTGTATCTATAGTGGTTTTGGTCCTAAATGGACTGTGTTTTCTTAATAACTTCAGTTGCAAAAAGACAAACTATTGTATTAAAACCATAATATGGTATTAAACTGGACTCTTTGTCTCTAGTAGTGGCTACTTCCTTAACTTAAAAAACCCAAACATTGTACAGGCAGCTTGTTGTGTCCTTGTTATCTCTATAAGCTTCATAGGCAAGTACAATGTATTTTTTAAGGAAGCAGTCCCTTAAATTCCTAAAATGGAAGTTTTAACACTTAGAAATGTTAGGGCAAATATATTGAAATTAGAGTTTTACAGGCAGATGTCAAAGCTGTAAATTCTTTTTTGCTTGTGAAATCAAGATTTTGTATACCTGTAGATGAGAAAGTTAGAAGAGGGGAAGAAAACATTGCTATTTTACAGTTAATTTGTGAAGTTCTTAAAGCCCAAATCGCCTCTTTCACAGCTATGAAAAATTCCAGATTAGCAAGCAAGCAAGGGGAATTGATCCCAGTTCTGAAGTGACATCATGATGGAGAAAGTGGTAAGCTCTCTTGCTTCTGTAGCGTACTTAAATGTACTTTATTTATCTATCGTTTACCAGCTCACTACAACCACAAATTCAATCTCCAGCCTATTTTAAAGTCTTTTTTTGACTTCTCAATTTATAAAGCCCCATGGCTGAAGACGTGTTTGTTCAGAGGCTCTGTTTCTGAGATTGGGCCAAGTGCCTTACATTTCACAAGGTTTTTTGGAAACATATGGAAGCACTAAAAGACTGCAGTGAGAAAACATAAGTTCTCTTAAATGAGAATCTGCTGCTCTAGCAGGCATATGCTACTGGATTTGATCCATCTTTTCCATATTGTGAAGGTAGAGTATGATGTTATTTTTGTAGTTTATCTTCCCCACTTTTATTCTTCTCTAGGCTTTCGGCACTTTACGTTGACGTGTCTGTTGGACATATGTTTGCCTTGCTCCTCAGTGTCAATCTTTGTACGTGAAGGCGACTGTTCTTCTGGAATCTCTTGGATCTAATTCTTTATTCAGCTTTTTGCCATGTCTATCTCTATTGTTAGTTTTCATGCCTTGAAGTATGTAGAGAGATTTTTTTCTTTCAATATCTTCCCAACAGGAACACCAAAAGCTCTTCCATAAGCACCTCGAAACTGGTATATAGGTGAATCTGGTATACAGGTGAATCTGTTAAAGCAACCTCAGAGAGTTTTCCTCTGTAAATACGTTCTGTAAGGCAGGATCCTGCTTCTTCAGGCTTGTCAAGTTAAGGTGAAGGTCACTGGACTGTCTGAGAGAGGAAGAACAGATCCTTCAGTGAATCCCTATATAATAATATTTTCCAGTTTAGTTTCTATCATTATTGCTTGCATATAAGCAGGCCTATCATCAAGCCAAGTATGAATGAAGACTTAGGGTTTCAAAATTATGGAGTGGGGGCCTCAGTATGATTATATCGTATTCAGCAAAATAAGGCCACATGGTTCTCTCAAAATCAGTCTGTCTGTATGCTTTAGATCCTAAGAATTGCAGGTAAAGAGCATGGCTTATGTGGAATAAGGACTATGAACTAGTATTCAGACTGGCAGACTGAAAGCTCAGTTGATTACTAGATTGTAACTTAAATAGTTACTTATTTTTCCTCTAAAATGCTTTAAAGAAATTAATTAGAAACACAATGGAAAGATTAAGAAGAAGGTGGCCACCTGTATTTCTCTGATGTTTCTTTATCAGATTAGCTGTGAGATTTCTCTAGTGTAATACCTATAAGAACAAAATACTGCAGCTTTGGATAGACCTAATGCTTTAAATAGTACATTCATCAAGGTGCTATGAAAGGGTCTGCAGTAAGAACACTTAAGGCAAGTCTTAAGTAATCTTCACAGCAGCTTTTCCCAAGTGTTTTGAAGGCTGAGTCATGTTAGAGCTGAGACATTCCAGATATTCCTACATGTATCTCAGCTGATAGTACTTGTGTACTATTAACTAATGTCATTCTTGATGTACTTTCTAGAGATTTTTGGGAGAGAAAAAAAGGGGATTTTAAAAAAAATTACAATATTTCTTTAGTTGATCCAGCTACCCATGCTTCTTTTCTATTATACCAGCATCTACCCTTGACACCTTTTATTTTAAGACTAATATAGATCTTAGAAGAAAGTACAACTATGCAACACTAGTGATAGAAAGTTCTAGTCCTTGGTTATGTGCCTACCTTCTAATTATTGGTAAAATGGAGTGAGTCTTCATTGGCTCCAAGCACCTAAAATTTTGAAGACAGAATTTTTTGTGGTTTTGAAGCCCCTGGGAAGTGTGCTAGTTCCATCTGTATCTATATCAAGAGAATGTTTTAGGGATAGTTTCGTGTAATACAAAAGATATTTTTCTAATTCAAGTATCTGGTGTGTACTGTCCATGGTTTCCCTTGTTTTATACTTAACTGCTCTGATGCTGGTTTTGGATTTTTTTTAAGACTTTTTAAGTATCTTCTTAGTCGATTATGATAATCACTCTATTATTCTTCTGTAATAGTAGAAAACAGTAAATTCTGTTAAGCATATGAAATTATAATGTGTGTTGCCCAAAAATATAGACTCATAGAATCACTAGGTTGGAAAGAACCCACTGGATAATCGAGTCTAACCATTCCCATCAATCACTAAACCATGGCCCTTAGCACCTCATCCACCCGTCTTTTAAACGCCTCCAGGGAAGGTGACTCAACCACCTCCCTGGGCAGCCTGTTCCAGTGCCCAATGACCCTTTCCATGAAAAATTTTTTTCCTGATGTCAAGCCTGAACCTCTCCTGGCAGAGCTTGAGGCCATTCCCCCTTGTCCTTTCCCTTCGGAGAAGAGGCCAGCTCCCTCCTCTCCACAACCTCCTTTCAGGCAGTTGTAGAGAGCAATAAGGCCTCCCCTCAGCCTCCTCTTCTCCAGGCTGAACAACCCCAGCTCTCTCAGCCGCTTCTTGTAAGACTTGTTCTCCAGCCCCTTCACCAGCTTTGTTGCTCTTCTCTGGACACGCTCCAGAGCCTCAACGATATAGTCAGTATAGTCAACTGAGCATTGCAGAGGCTTTGGTAGTTTCAAGATTAACCTTTGTTCTGTCTTTTTATTCAGTTTTACAGAATTCAGATCTCTTTTTGTTTCCCAAGAAGGTGTTACCCTTTGTCTTTTGAAAGGTCTGTAATAGTAAGGAACCTTTCATGTAAGTAATTCACGTACTGGGCTATGATTATGTTGTGGTTGTAGTTCCTGCATGAATAGCAGACAAACATAGTGTTTATAGAGTCTGGAGATCAGGAATGGACAGAATTCACAGTCTGAGGTAGAAAGTACATGCGTTGTTCAATGTTATTCTTGTAATTTTCTTGAGGAATATTATGGAAGCGGCAAGGCATAAACATGGGACTTAAGTGCAAAGGAGATCTGTGTTTGAGTTTAAACACAATTTAAAAGAGTATGGAGTTACATTGAGAACTTTTGATTTGAAAAGCCAGATAGCCAATATTGAAGTTATGCACAATAAATATCTTGTTAACCAAAGGAATCACATGAAAATGTTTGATAGAATTAACTTGAATAATACTGAAATCATGGATTTACCCTGTAAATAACAGCAGAAATGCTGAAAAAAGAAGTTAAAGCATGCAAGTCGTCTGAGAAAACAAAACTAGTGACAGAACTCAGTTGTGATGAGAAGATTTACAACAGGAAAATTCTTCTTCTAGCTAGACCAGCTGGAGGAAGAACTGTCATCCAATTGGAAAGAGCTTTTTTTCCTGATGTGTGCTAGTGAGTAAAGCAATCTTACAAATTAGGTTCTTCCTGCCACCATTCTGATGTCTTCGAAGAAATACCCTTTGCATTGATTTAAAGGCTTTGAAGAAAGTCCCCCTTAGTAATGTGATGTCTCTGAAGCAATGCAAATCATAGATTAATAATTACAGGAAAGTTTCAATTTTATTGTAAACTTATTGTTTTACTAAATCTCTTAACTGTTTGAATCTGGAATTAAAGATCAAGATTTGTCATTAACTAGGAAAAGCTCACATATGTATTTGTGGATGAAATAATTCCTTGTGGCATTGTATTTGATACAGATATTTTGCATTAATAAAATGTAGAACTGATTTGGATTATAAGCAGAAGACAGAGTACTGTATCAACAGAAAAGATGATTTCCTTGATGAATCTAGTGCTTTTGTTGATTCTGAGAGTACCTGTTGAAAATGGGGTATTTCTTGTACTGATATGATCTAAAAGTTATTATGTATGGGCATTCATTTTTCTTGGTATTTTGGTAATGTCTAGTGATGTAGGAAAGCAGTTTCTTTGATTGTTATGCATGTGTACCATGAAACATGCTTATTCTGAAGGAATCCTACTGAATAGACGGAAGAATGTACGGTTTTCATTACTCTCAAATCTAATTGCTGAGATCTCATGGATATATCATGGAATCATAGAATGGTTTGGATTGGAAGGGACCTTAAAGATCATCTAGTTCCAACCTGCTTGCTAAGGGCAGGGGCACCTTCCATTAGACCAGGCTGCTTAAGGCCCCATCCAACCTGGACTTGAACACTTCCAGGGTGGGGGCATCCACAACTTCCCTAGGACGCAACCTGTTCCAGTGTCTCATCACCCTCATCATGAAGAATTTCTTCCTAATTTCTAGTTCAAATCTTCCCCCCTCCAATTTATAGCCATCCTCCCATATCCTATACCACTCCTTTATAAAAGTCCCTCCCCAGCTTTCTTGTAGCTCCCTTCAGCTACTGGAAGGTCACTATGAGGTTTCCCTGGAGCCTTCTCTTCTCCAGGCTGAACAACCCCAGCTCTCTCAGCCTGGCCTCTTACTGGAGGTTCTCAAGCCCTCTGGTCATCTTGGAATTACTGGAATATTTTCCTTGGAGGGGAAGGGAAAGCATGATATGTTTTTTATATATATATAAAAATATACTTTTAGTATACTTATATATATAAGTATATATATATACTTGAAGTCCTGTAAGTCCTTTTTTTTCTGCTGTCTTGGTTTGGGGTGGATTTTTTTTTTCTGTTTTTTTGGGCACTACTTCTGTTGTTTGCAATTATTTTTCTTCCTCCATATTTACAAATAATCTAGAAATAGATCCTTAGCTAGTGTAATTGCCATGCTTCTGGCCATTTCGGTGTGGCTGAAGTTTATCTACTGTGATGGAATCATGGTCTCATGGAAGGACATTGGAAAACTCAAAGGGAAAATTATTTTATTATGGAAATTCTGATTCTGTTCCTTAGAGAGAGGCTAGCAGACATACTTAAAAGATTTTCTGTGTAGAGTAACCTATGCCCAGTTTAATTAAAGCTTGATCTTTAAATCTGTAAATAAGAAATCCTGCTACATTCATCTTTCACACAGCTTAATATTCCGCCAGCATATGTTTTTATGTATGTATTTGTACATTATTCTTAAAAAAACTCCCAACTCTCTGTTTGAAACCTTTGCACTCAGTCTTGTTGAACCATTCTAAATTTTGTTCTTGAAAGTGTTTTTTAAAAGATTTTAGTTTATTGTGATTTTTCTATTTGTTTTAATTTTTAAAGATTTATGACATTCCTTTGCAAATATATCAATTTGTCAGATAAAGGTTAAAAATTAGATACATTTTATTCATGTTAAAGTCACACTCGGCTTATTTAAAGGCAGCTTTGACTTAGAGTTGCAAGCCTGAGGATATTGATTTGAATTATGCATGACTGTCTGGTATGCAGTTCCATTAGCCTGCTGGATGGATAATGTAAACATGTTCAGAATTTTAAGTATCCTATATGAGCGGCAGGTTAAAAATAGAGCTGATAAGAGCATATGTATCTGAAAAATCCAAATCTCAGAGAATGAAACTATGAAAGGTTCATCTCTTCAAGAGGCTGACTTCAGGTGTGATTTTCTTTTCTTTGAAAATGCTCAGCCTGAACAAATAAATCTTATGTATATGACTAAAACAGGTGATGCGATTGCTGTTGTTTATTGCAAAGAGTTGACATCTGTACCAGAAAAGACACTTGTAACTGAAAGGTCAGGGCTAATTCTGCATCTTTTGGAAAAAAAAAAAAAAAAGAGGGACAGCATCTGTTCTTGTTTAAATTGGTTGAGATTAACACTAGTGATGAGACTAATTGCTGCATGTCTTCAAGGAACCTTGTTTAGAATGTTATTTGATTTTGCTCAAACTTGCTGTGGATTCCAGTATCTCCTAGTTCCTGTTTTTGTTACATGTTTGATCTCTTTGGTTATCCCTGTATTTTCACAATCTTTAGTTTGGTAGTTTGTGTAAAGGCTTCTGAAACTCAGATTTTAAATCCTGAGCACTAAAACCACTACATCAGTAAGATTTAAAACAGATAGTGTCTTTTATGAGTTTTGCCCAAGCTCCTGTGACTTCTAATAGGAAAAAAAGAGAGCTCTGAAATGAAAAGTACAATGCCATCTATGCTGTGTTTTGTTAAGCTTTGTTATACTTCAAAGAGTTTCTGTAGCATATGTATAATTTGTGGCAATTTTGATGAGGTGAGTGAAAATCAAAAAATCCATTGCAATTATTTTCAAGATTTGATGGATACAAACCAGAAAACTACTCTTATTTTTGCATTAATTTGTAACTACCTTCTCAAAATTATTGTGCTTGGAGAGCTTCATATTTAAGTGTGTTAAATTCTGCACGTAATATCAGAATGGAACTATTTTTCTGATCATAGAATAAAGAGAGAGAATAATTATGTTTTCCCTCCAAACTTTACAGGGTTTATTTGCTTATATCTTGGTATAGAAATAATCATGTGAAAATAGGCAAGTACATGTATGACTTGTAAACTCTTCTTGAACATGAAGCTGATTGCAGTGCTCTGATATATTTTTTTAAATTTTCCTTTCACATTTTTGGTCATAAATTTTATGCCCACAGAAAGTTTGGCTGATAGATAACTCTTGAGTTGGTCTAGTAGAATTTGAACAGTTATTTTGATTTGATGATAATTTTCCTTTATATCTGAGGAATAATTTATGTGTTGAGACTTGTGTCTAGTGTTCTCCTTCAGAGGAACTTATCATCCTATTTGACAATGGCTGTTATCTTTGGTTTGAGAGCAAAATTCTTTCCCTGGCTATAAGAACCACTGCTTTGAACCATCTCCTTTTGCTGGCGTCATTTCCTTCCTGTTAACAAGAAGAGGGGTAAAAGAAAAAACAAATCTTTAGAAATAAACGCATTAACTGTCATATGTTTTAAAGGCAATCTCTGCCTCAGAGGTATAGGAAGCAACTGTGGCCATTTCCAGAGAACTTTGAGATTCTTTGAACGAAGAACTTAACGTTTTTTATGAAGGATGGTAGCAGTGGTAATTATTACCTAAAAAGTACTGGATTGGGATTTTTACTTCTACTAAGAGAGGAATAGGGATCTGTTGTGTGCTTTTGTGCACAGTGCAGATAAACCAGGAGATCATTATACAGAGGAGTTGCATGTGTAAAGGTGAACGGGATGGAGGGAGTGAAAGCATTATGTGGATGGGGTTTTTTGCCCCAAAAGAGAATATCATAACCTGAGATAGTTCAAAGTTATATTTAAAAGAAATGCATCTTATGAAATCCATGCCACTGTTAGTGTAACCTACAGTGACATCATTAGAAAAATGAAAACATTTGATATGCTGTTAGTTCAGTGTCTGTGAAAAACTTACCAGAAAAATTGTTTGGTTTTTTTTTACATTAAAACAAACAAGGATAAGAGTCAGTTCTATGTTCTTCAGTGTCTCTGTCTCAGATACATTTCAGAATCTCAAGCAAGGGTGAGCTTGTGAGTATGAACAAGTCAGTTAAGTTTTTCTTTTTGTTTTGCTGTAATAATTAGAGAAGTTTAGACAACTGAGGAAAGGGGGCAAGAAGAGCACTTGCCCTACTCATTCTTCTCTCTCTCATCCTACTTTTTAGTTGCCTTTATGGCACTCATTCACGTAGCTGATATCTTTCTGTGGATTTAATGGAGTGAAAATTTGGAAACAGTTCTGAATTAATCTGTATTGAGTTCATATTACAACAATTTATCTTTCCTTCTGATTATTCTCCTTACTATTCATACATTAATTCAGATTGTGTTAGTATCAGCACTTGGTTTTTGAATCCTGGGTTAACTTTGCTCTCTGACTGGTAGAGAGTTTTTTTTAAGAAGGAGTCAGAATACAGAACATAATGGGAAAATCACTTTACTAACTGCCCTCTTCTTCACTGATTAGTACAAATTATTCTGAGCTTGTTGGAATGCAATTTACAATTGAAAATGCCCATAATAAATTGGTGTAAAGAGGCATAATAATTTCTGTTTAAGGGAGTGTTATTTACTTTAGTTTATGTGTAATCTCAGAGTTGCATGCAATGTTTCTGCAACTGCTTTCTGAAATGATGAAATCTGCTGCGTTTTAAATCTTCAGTGGACATATTGATCTAGAAACACTTAAACTCTGTTAACTCAAACAGGCAACTCAGAATGATTCTGTGTACTCTCATTTTTATTTTCAGACTGTTTCAGGGTTGATCAGGTTAAATTGTTTCATGCTTGTGCCTTTTTTCATTTTGTTTTCCTTGAGAAATGTACTAGATTTTAGGTAGAAAAGAGCTTGCTTGTTTATTTTATTACAAAAGTTAGTATATCGCATACATAAATCAGTTTTGTTCTTTGGGTGGGGTTTTTTGGGGGTGTGTGTAGAGCCAGCATGGAGAGGAACACTTCCAAGAGGTTAGACGTTCATTCTGTATAGATGGCTCAGATTCCTACTGTGTCAGTTTTCTGATGTTTGATAAGGCACACAAAGCAGTTGCGGGAGAAGGCATATCACTTGTATCCATGGTAACTCAAAAGATACTTTGGAACTCAAAGGGATAGAATAAGCCAGAGTAATAGGTCTCATTATAAGGGCAAAATATATAAAAGGTTCAGGCATATGCTTTTAATTAGTTGCCAAAAATAGCTAGAATCGGAGATGATGCAGTGAAACAATAATTCTCTGTGTAAGAAATGGGCCACATTTGACATCTAAAGATGTGCTCTACTGAAAGGCTTCTATCTTACCATCTTACGGGTATTCAGTCCATGAATACTAATGGATACGCTGTGGTTTCTTAATCATGCTTAGAACATGAGAGTGCATACTGATAAAAGCTAGTGCAAGTCTCATATGACTACAACTTTCAAAACTTCCATAGTGATGTTAATTCTCATGACTGTGATGCCTCTTCTTACGAATAGCATGTGCAAAGCACTCTCTTATGTTTTGCAAGTGCACTGCTGGAAAAATAAATGTAAGTGCTTCTATGTAGGGATAAGAAAAACAGTATGGAAAATGCAGATTACTTTGAGATTGAAGACACAGTATTTTTCAGAATAAGTCACTTCAATTAATGTTAAAATGGGAAGGTGAGCAGTGGGGGAGAGTGAAAATGTAATATGCAACTTGAATGGATGTACTGGAATCCTGGAGAAAGAAAATAGAACAATGTATCAAGTACAAGGTATAGGATATTTGAATAACCATTTTAATAGGAATATTTTAATACAGTGAGTAATTTTAAAGTTTTCTATTTCAACAGCAGTGTTTGTAAGGAATCCATCTTGTATTGCAGTGCAATTCTCCACATTATTTCCTCTGTTGCTATAGAAACTAATTCTAGTGCAGCTGTGATCGCTTATCAAAATTCTAATGTTTCAATACCCGTTTCTTATTTTTGAGTTATTTAAATAGCCTTGTCTTACTTTGAATCAAACTGCACATTTCATCACTGCTGAATTGTTGACTGGTCAAAATGTTAATGTAAAGTGATAGCAAATGCTGGTTTGATTTTTTTTCTTTCTGCCATCTAAGCTATCATACTTATTGTTAAAGTTTGAATAACAAGCAAATTAAGGCTTTTTCATCAGATAAATTATAAAGGTCAATATTTGCTGTCTAACATCAGCATTTTGTAATGGATATTACTTCCTCAGTGTAAAATTATATTTAATATTTCATAAAGCTTAAATTGTTCCTATTACTGATATGTGGCCATGGGGGGGGGTGTATGTGTGTGTATATATGCTCTCTGTGTCTGTGTGTAAACTAGTGTTAGAATGTTTTTAACTTCAAAGTCTATATCTTGGCATGTTCATTTTATCAAAGTAAAAATTTCAGTGATAGTGTATTGTCCAAACCTCGTTAGACGCAAGGTATATTGTGGCAGACTGTCACCAATTAACAGTATATTCTGAATCTCTTTTGCTCCGTGTATTGTTGATTTCTCTGGTATTGGGTTAGGTTATTTTAATTGTGGAAGTGTTTTTATTTTTTTTTTTCTGTTGTGTTTTGTTTGTTTATAACTATGAAAGTACTGTGCTGGTTTGGTGTATGTAATGTAGGATGTAGCGATGTAATTAGCATATGCAGTAGAGCTATACTTGCCTGTGAATTATTGAACTACTGTATAATAGAAGGAGCTTTAAAGGTTTCGAGATACCACTATTTGAGATGATCCGCATCCTTGATTATTAACAGTACTGAATTCAGTTTTTCGATATATATTGTAGAATCAGTGAATAACAGGTTGAAAAGGATCAGTAGAGGTCATCTAGTCTGGTTGCCAGATTGAAAGAGAGATAACTTCAAAGTCAGACCACATTGCTCAGGGCCTTAACCAGGGGAGCTTTTAAAACCTTCGAGGCTGTCGATTACACAGCCTCTCTGGGTAACCTCTTCTAGTCTGTAATCACTCTAAGTTTTTTTCTTATATTTAATCAAAATTTCACTTTTTGCAACATGCATGTGTATCAGTTATATAGGTTATATAGAGATATATTTATAAAGTATGTATAGCTTAATAAAGTAGATTATTAATTAAAGTAGTTTAAAGTCTTAATACTGAGATTTGAAAAAATTAGCATTCTAGTTCTGAACCATGTTAAACACCATTCTGTTGAGTATGTTTTCAATTGTAATGTTAAGATCTAAAAACTTTGCTGACACCAAATATGATAAAGAGTGGGATGGAGACATACATTGTATACTCTCTGATGTTGTTGCAAAGCTACTGAAATGTTTCAGTAGTACTTTTCAAGGTAATCACTGACTTTCTAATGAGCATACACTAATTTCATGTAGATTTAAATAAATAATTTTCAATTTTGAAATTATCGTACAAGCATTTTGCAGCTGTAGCTGTCAGACTTAGATTACTAATTAACTGCTGTGCATCACCTTTAAGTCTCTTATTCAACAAGCAGCATCAAACAGTAATTTCAAATTAAGTATATAAATTTTTGCTAGTATAAGAAAGGTCCACAAGAAACAAATCTGGATGAATATCCAGGTTTTTACTCTATCGCAACAGCTAGTAAGTTTAATATTGGAGGTATAACACTGTGTTCATGGCAACATATTTTTTCTAGTGTTTTGGGAAGTTAAATGGGTTGACCATGATATGCTGCACTCTGATCCTTGGTTGTTCAGCACCATTGTTTCTTTGTGTAGATGACCAGAAAAAGACCAGTTTCTTACTGTCTGAGGTCTGAAGCACCATTACGTAGACCTTATGAGTCCTCTGTATGCAATATGCCACTTGGCCACTTTCACATTCTCATAAGCTCTTGCATAGTTCTTACGACTGGTACTGTGTCTGAATAAAAAGATCTTCACCAGCCAGACTCAGATTCATCTAGTTCTGTCAAAATGCACAAAATGACCTGTTTTGTGAATTATATGACAACTATGGAAACATAGCAATAACTACATCATGTATTACATATAAGCCTAGTAAAGCAGCTCATCTGTGGCAGTGGGAGGTCTCAGAAGTGCCGCATAGAAGTGCAAGAAATTAAGTTTTGAGTAATTGTGTTTCTTTATGTCTGGAGAAGCTTGTTTGGGGCCGTGCTGGAATGAGCAAGACTAAACAGACTGAAATGCTCCCTGCTGCTTAATCCATGCTTTTTCTGTGAATTCATAGCCCTCTTACTGGGTGTGTGAAGGAAAGATACCTTGTTTTCAAAGCACATCCATTTCCTGTAGTTTCACAGTGTCTATTTTGCCTTTCTTTTTGTGGATGGTTGACTCCAAAAGTGGCACTAATACCGTTATTCTAAGCATACTTTCTACAGGCACTAGTAGTGAAAAGATCTTAGAGGAGTTCTTGAGCATATATAGACAATTTTTTTTCTATTATTGACCTCTTGAATGTCCTGGGTTTTAGCTGCTCTTTATTAGGTAAAGTTATGAGAGCTGTTTCAAAAGTAAAAAAAAAAAAATCTGAGTTTTCTAGAATCCTTTTTATAAGAATACACTAATATACTGCAGGAAATATAATCCATTTTACTAAAACAAGTCACTGAGCTGGTGTGTCAAGGAAAGAAGAGGGAAAAGTGTCTGAACAGATATGAGAAATGAAGTTCCTTTGGAATCTCAGGATCTCAATAGATAATTACCACTGTCTCCCACTGAAAAGGAAAATAAAAATAAACCTAAAATATAAATGTAAAAATAAATGCTTATTCTGGGAAACGCCTCTCCTGGAATGTAACTAGCTGCGTTCTCTAGGTTGTGCAGATTTTCACCTACTAATATGGATATTCCTACCCATCAGACATCACTGATTCCTCTTTTATCTCTTTGCTCTGTTGACATTGCTTTTTTCTCAGATCTAAACCACTTTTTTTGCATGTCATGTGTTGTTTTATTTTCCCCATGCTTTCACCTTCCTCTGTCATTTTTGCTTTGTTATTTTAGCTGTTTGTAATTTTTCATTCCTGTTTGCATCTTGTCTGTTTTTTATTCCTCTTTGCTCTTTCCCCCATTTTCTATACAGATCTATTAAACTTCTTTCTCTTTATTTCTTTCCTTTGTTCATTTACCAAGAACCTAGTGATTTTTTTCTGAATCATTGCACCTACTTTTTCTCATTTTCTTTTTACTTTTCTTTCTTTTTTTTTTCTTTTCCTTTACTTAATCCCCCCCCCCTCCCCCCCAGTATCATATTTTTTTGTTTCCTCTTCCTTCTCTTCCACTACAGAGCTGATGATAATGGAGAATTCTGAGGGGGTATATCTCTTAAGAAGCTAGTGGCTTGGAGGTTTCCGTGTTGGTGGTGGTACACTATTCAGGTGAATTTTAGATGAATAATAATTTACAAGGCATGAAGTAAAAATAATAATAATGATAAAACAAACAGAAGAAACAGTGTACTACTCTTAAAAGACTTGGTTTCAGTTCCACACTTCATTGGAAGCTTTCTGTTATTACGAGCACTTCTGAACTGGATACACACCAATCTTTTACCTCTTATTTAAAGCAGTACTTTAGTTCTCCATCTGTAAAATGCCAAACATGTTAACTTCTACTATTATAGTAATACTGTTATTCACCATAATAAATATTTCACTTATATATATTAACAGTTACAAGATAACCAAATTGGGATTGTATAGATACCTTAAGTAGATGGGCAGAAAATGTAACTCATGTTCTACTGAAATGGTTCATGCAGACTCATTGTAGTGCTGCTCTGTGTTACTGACTCACTCCAGCAGAGTATGCTTTGCACTCAAAATTGCTGTGAAGTTAAGGCAACAGAATCAAGGAAAGCTTTGTGTTCCTATTCTGGAAGTAGTTCTTGAGGGAAAGTATCTTTCCTGGTTCATTTTCATCTGTTAAGGTAGTAAATACAGAGCTGAAGCACTAGGGAATTTTTACACTATTTTTTGAAAAAAATTACAAAAACCAGTTACCAAGGGGAAGCTGTTTTAAAGAAACTGTGAAGATATTTAATTTTAAGTTGCAGCAAGGGTTCTTATTAAAGGTGGTACTTGCATCTTGTTTAAAATAATTATGAAATAAAGTGAAGGAATTCTGATAATTAAGGAAAACATGTAAGTGCAGTATATACTGCAGACTAGACCTTGCTGATATCATCAAATGATTAATTATTTAGATCGTAGAAGGGTTTTCTGTACCATTTGGAAAACTTTGTATTTTCTATTTGTGAAATAAAAAATGAATGTGCTTGAAATAAGCTGCAAAACCATTAAAATGTTAAGAAAATTATACAGATAACACATTCATCCTACTTTCTAATCATGCTTTCTTTCCTCATTTGAGACCAAACAGAATGAGATCAGGAATATTACAAGAATATTAGCTCTGTGTTGTAACACTTGACCTCTGTGGGATCTTGTCAGCACTATCCTGTTGCATAGTTCTTGTGCTTAATACTGTAGCTGTAGTGCTAGTAGTAAACTGGACTGGAATTTGAACTATTATTTAAAGTGAAAATTGTACTCAAATAGCAGTGCCAGAAAAATATTTTCTAAGTTCATACTCTGCTGCTATGGTCCAGAGGTATGCTAGTATGCGCACACTGGTCAGAAATGAGGATTCTTGGGGGCCTGAGGTGGTTTACAGTGGGGGGACTCTTCAGATATTTTAGCTGTTAAGCTCTAAAGTTATGTTAAGCATCTCTGAGATAGCCGAATTTGGGTGGATTTTCACAGAGGAGAAGAAAGGCATTTCTTTTTCACTTAGACAAGGATTTCAAAGTTGGCTGTCGATCACCTTCAGCAAGCAGGACTTCTAATGTATTTTAAGTGGGAGAGGGGGGAAGATTCTGTGAATTTATTATCTTTTGGATATTATGTTTTTCTAGTAATTCTGGTAACTAGGAAAAAATAACAGTGAACAGAGGTGCAAAGGAATACCTGTTTAGTGATGAAGTCAGCCATCGTAGTGTTCTGAAAAGTAATGTATAGGAAAGTTGGCTGCTTATAAAAACTGTAATAGTGAAACCAGCATCTGAATGGAACAGAAAATAAATTTTTCTTCCTAAGAAGATGAATGAAAATACTTAATAGAAATGTTTTACCTAAGGAAATAGAATTATGGAAGGCAAGGCAAATAATTTTACAGTTTCACTTCTTAAAGTTTACTGCTTCCAAAAAGCTTTAGAGCTGGATGTAGTCTTAGGAAAGAAGAGCTTTTGAAGTGTCCTTTTACAAAAAAGATTATGTTCTGGAAAGCTTGATTAATTGATATTTTGCATCAATAAGAGATTAAGAATGTTGAACCAAAAGGTTTAAGCAGTATTTGGAGATATTTTGGACAGCTGAAAAATATATATACAGAAGCAGGTAGCAGAACTCCTTCCTACTTGGATTAATAGAAATACTGTACAAAGAATCAGAGAATGATAGTTAAATTGAAGAAAAATTAATTCAAGAGATGCTAATGTATAATTTTCATTGAAAGATGACCAAAATATTTGGGAAGGAATCAAAAGAATATCTTTGACAGTTAGTTCGCTATAATGTTTTAACAATGTATTTGTAGTTTAAATGCTCTGGTTTGGAAAAAAGAAAGTTTAAAATTTTTCACCAGTGCAGTGCTTTTCTGTATTGCTCTGTAAAACAGAATGATAAAGTCTTACAAATCAGGAGTGCTCTAATAGGTGCAGAAAAGAGCAAATTTCTTTTGACAGCAAGCAAAACCAAACTGTAGCTCTGCAGGCTCATGATGTAAATAGACATATAATTAAAAAAAATTACTATGCAAGTACTAGTAACTTAAATTAGTCTTAGACCTTCCTCTAGGAAGAAAATTGAAAGTAGCTTTAAGAACCGTACATAAAGATAATTCAATAATTTTGGATTTTTTTAATTAAAAAACAAGACAACTTTTTTATTAAATGAATGATCAGTAGAGTTAGCCTTAGAAGGTGAGGAAAATGCAGTGCTGAGGACTTCATCTAACTTCACACGTAAATTTTTATTTTCACAGGTCTAGGATTAAGCTCATAGTGTATGGAATTTCCTAAACATTAGGAAACAAATGAGTACTATTTTGTATTAAAAAACCCCAACCAAACCAAAACTAAACCCGAAACAGATATGATTACTTTTCTTGTTTACTGGTGAATTGCTTAACATAGAAGATAGTGCAACTGTGAATAAAAGCCTAAAATGTGGCAAATGCAAAAAAAGAAAGCTGATACAGATTTTTTTTTTCTGTTGTCTGTAGGCATCCCTTACCACTCTCATATTCCTCTGTTTTCATTAAGCAAGACTTGTGCCACAAGTCTTCTGGAAAAGAAAGTGAATAATGCCAAGATAATTTGTTTTATTTTGAAGTAATATGGATTTTTTTCTTCACAAAGATACATGTAAGCTTTTTATTTTCAAGGAAGGAGAGCCCTGAGGTTTCATTCAATATTTAATGTTTATATTTTATACTCGTTGTAATGTGGGGTAATTCAGTCAATGTAATATTTTGGATGGTAGAAAAGTTCAAACATGAAAATTCCATTTGGACTGTCTGCACTGCATACCGGAAATCTCTGAAGGTATTTAATCATTCAGAATAAGAAAGGTTTCTTTAATTTTTAAACAAGTATTTCATTTTATGTTTTATTTAAATTGTCTTTATCGTTTACATAGAACTCCTTGAAGGCTTGAAAACTTGAAATTTATGTTAGAGTAAAAAAATAAATAGTTGTGAAGCATAGTGTATGTGGAGAAATATTAGAGGAAGAAAAGGTACTGTTTCAGTGTGAAGGTATTCTGATAATTACAAATATTACTTGCAAAAATTATTAATTTATATATTGATTATTTGTTTTAAAGCAACCAGAAAGCTGCTTCCCAAAGAAATTTTGTGTCAGTGCCACCTTCCACAATAGTATGAATATTTAAAGAAGTAATATATATGAGAAACTTGAAGTTGTGAAAGTGTAGTCAATTACTGCTTATGAGACAGGGGAATTGCAGCCACAAGGATACTTTCCATATGTTGAGATGGATGTTCTTTGCGTTACTTAGGAAATACAGGCTAAAGAAAGCTAGGTTTGTTCTGCTGCTGACAACCTTTGGGAAAATTAATTAAAGTAGCACAGTCTAAACATTGTAAGCATGGAAAGGAACATCACCAGCTTTATGGTGAAATGCTGTACAGCCTAGGGTCATTCACTAGGAACCAGGACAGAGAAGAAATGAGGAACACTGGAAGTAGAAAGTTCAAATAGTAACCGAAAACCTAAAGAAGATGGTGTATCTTTAAATTGTTACTCCACTCAGAAAAATACTGAAAAAATTTGTCTGTTTTCTCGTAGTTACCCATTGTTTTCAGTAACGCTCATTTTAGCCTAGGTTGCTGTGTCAGATTTTGCCAACAGTCCCTTGAGTTTGACGGCAAGACATGTATCATCTCCTCTTGGCTCTGTCAGTCCTCTGTATGTTTAGGAAAACAGATTAACCAGCATCATTTAACCGACAGTACTAAAAAGAAGGTATTTATTTACTTCTGACTTAACTTTGCTAATGACAGTTTATCTGCAGTAATTTCTGGGTGTACCAGCAAAATGCTAATTTGCTTGTGTTTGTAAGGTATTTTGCTTATAGGTCTTGTTTTTTCCACTCTTCAGTAAGGGCTTTACTATTACCACTGTATGAGTGTTTTCCCAGCCCACTAAAGGAGGATGAAAATTTTAATTAAAGCAGTTAAGCCTGAAAGGATTGATTATTCCAGTCTGCCTATTGATAGCAATACATAGTATTAATAAATACTTATTACTAGACAACTTGATTTCCCTCATATTATGAGAATGCACAGTTATTTTATGTATTTTGGGTGGAACATTAGATGTGGGATATTCATCCTATTAACTTTATTTTTGTCTTTCCTCTGATCTGGCATTTTCTGCCTGGTAGGACTTTCAGGCTAAACCAGATTTGGTTTCTTTGTTATTATCCATATCTTCTAGGTTTGGGATATATGTTGGCTTGTTTTGCACCCTGTTTAGTCCAAAATGGTCAGATAATTGAATATGTTTAATTCCACTGGAGGAACTGGCAGAATTTCTTTTCAGTCTGCTTTTAGAGCAGGTTTCTTGGGAAACTTGCATAGAAATGATGCAACAATTAATTTTAGATTTTCACTGTAACCATTTGCTTGTTAAGTAACTCTTTAGCAGATATTAGCCACATTTAGTGGTCTTTGTAAGGTATTCTTTGGCTTTGTCACAAAGAAGGCTTGGTTTATACCTTAAATGAAAGGCACAAGGTATGTTATAGAGAGTGGTTCTGTACGTAAATATGCAAACACTTTAGAACATGCTTTTCTTTCAGCCTCAGTCATTTTTTTCTGAGACGATCAGTGACAGGCTAGCAGGCATTAGTAGAGTTTTTTTTATTTTAAACTTTGATACTTACGCAAAATGTTGACTGACTGATTGTTGAAGTTAGTTGTTACTTCTGTGTAATTTTCAACAAAAATCTCCAGTGTCAGATATTCAGTGTTTCTTTATTCACTTCCTTCTGTGATATAATTTGGTTTTGATATAATCAGTCATGAGAAGTTCTTAATTTAATTCAGATTTGTAGCATTTTCAGAGAACTGTAAAATGAAACCATCATTTTATTGTATCAATTAATGTGGGGAGGAGGAAATTATTTTAAATGAGATAGTTTCACTTTAAAAAATTTGAAATTTTTGTGGTGTTTTTATGTAGAGAAACCTTTTGTTCAAAAACATTTTAAGACTGTTTAGGCAGAGGTGCCGTTAGTTTTTTAAACCTGGATATTTGTTTCAAGAATTGATATGCTGTTTCTTTTTGGTAAACTGAACTTTTGAAAATGAATAGTTAAAACTGAAACACTAGGGCAGACTTTTTGGAGATTTCTGAATCACAACTGGTTAATCAGAATTTTTTTCTCTTCACTTCTTCCCCGCCTACATTAAATGTAACTTTTTTGTCATGCAGCCTGTGCAGTTTTCCCATAGGGACATATAATGGAGTTCATCAAAGTAAAAAAAAGTGAGTCATTCCATCATTTATTTACTCATGTAAGGCAATAATGGTGTTGATAATTACCCAGACACACTTTCAGTTCTATAGCTTGTGGAAAAGCTGGGAGTTTAAAAGTCTTTGCAGACTACAAGTGAAAATAAAGGAATTAAGTCACAGCTACACGGTGGTTACCGTCTCATTTAATGCTGATTGTTGCCTTTTAGCAACAATGAGCAGAAATGTTGTTGCTCTAATTTTGCTAGAATATTTAATGATCTAAATTATGAAAAAGGAAGTTCTGTTTTCATGGTATAGACAATCAAAGGATGTTTATTATTATTTTGCTATGATTAAAATATCAGTGTAGTTTCTAAAATTGTCTATCAAGTTTCATGGGCACAAGTTATGTAATATAATATTTAAAAAGTGCTTTCTCAGATCTCTCCGTGTTTTGCAAATAAAGCTTTCTTACTATTCCTACATGGCGATTTCAATATTTTAACTGTCCTACTTAACTCTGTTTCATATGTAAGGTTTTATGAGTATCTGCTAGGCTAATGACTGTGTTTTGAGTATAGGACTCCCTGCCTGCTCTGTTTTCCTTTGCAGCCCTGTGGAACTGGAGTTTCAAGAATTAGTGGTCCTGGGCTAACTAACAGCAGAAGACCTTTTGCATGAGTGCTGTAAGAGTTACTTGGAATAACTCTGAATGGTAGGCTGGGTTTATCAGAGAAGAGAGATTTCCTGGCAGTGTTATCAGCTGTTAGGAGTGCTTTGTGGTGTTCTAATTACTCATTTGCCTTAGCTAAAGCTAGAAGGAGTTCCATGAGGAGCCCAGTCAAACAGAGAAGACCCCTGCATTCCCCAGTTATCTTTGAGGCTTCTGCGTGTCTGTTTAGTAGATATGGTCCCTGACAAGCAGTCCTGTCCCTGTCCTTCAGTTGCCTAGCTTTGGGGATCAGCAATGCACATTGGCTCCCTTCTAGTCATGGGTTTGCTTCCCATGAACAGTGTGCGCTGAAATCTTGGTGGTTTGCACTTGCATAAAAGGCTAGAAGCTGTGAGATGTTCCTGCGTGCCACAGTCAGATACAACCCAGACTTCCAAAGGAAAGGAGAACAAAAGGGAGCCTTTCGCCAAGACTGTTTCCCAAGGGTAACTCTTACATAAAATCTGTTCATGTGGTATGTTGAACAACTACCTGGTAATTACCTCTGAGGCAGTTAAAAGGTTGATGTACTTGGTGAGAATTTAGGACACAGGCAGGACAATCCTGGATAAAAAAACTAATAATGACACTGAAATGTACCACCATTGTCACATGGGAAAGGCTAGTTTCTTTCTTAGATGAATTCGAAATAAAAGTTGATATTGTTCTAATGTTATTACTTTAATTAACTTCCTTTTTTGGTAGATTTTTTTTCTGTGAGTGAAAGTGCTATGTCTGACACTGGAAAACATTGTTGCTTTGATATTTTAGTGTATAAGTTAATTTTACATGAGAGGCATTGAAATCTTCATTAAAACCTCTACAGAAGTTGTAAACAAAATGTGATACAGATTTTACCCATGCTTGGTATTCCTTTCATTTCAGCTACTGCACGCCTTGCTGTGTTTTCACAACTATAGTTAGCTGTATAATGCTATGTAGTAAAATATGAGATCAAAAATTGAAATATAATTATTATTAATTAACTTTGTGTATTGGTAGCCATTCAGCCTAGGTTTATTTTCTGAGATGTATTACCGCATTTCTATCTATCTAGCCAGTGTAAATGAGAAGCAAAGATGGTCATCATTAGGGATTCATCCCAAGCACAAGATTGCTCCTGGTCCTTTTTCTGCTGTCTTTAGCGTCTAGACCTAGTGTCTGACTTCTAGACACTGGGTACATACTCTTTAGCTGTCCTTAAGAATTAATAATCTGATACGCTGCTTCCCTTGTTAAATTCACTGGTGATCAGAACTCACTTGTGTGAAAAAGCTATGTCTGCCTTTATTAGCACCTATTTGTCTTCAGAGTTTAATTGAATATCTCCCTGGGTGAGCAACAGCATCGTAGGTAATCAGAAGTTTGATATCATGGCTTTAGGGAGTGTTTTGTTTCCTTATTTGATCTACATTCCACCTGCACTGAGACTGCTTAAGGTATACAAAGGTTTATGCAAGGTAAGCATCCTTGAAATTCAAGCCTAGAATTTTTGTCATGTCATATTTGTGCTATATTTATTTATGTATGGTTTATGCAGTCCGTTTTGGCGATGTACTTAATACTTTGCTTTTTCCTACATCTTTTTCATCTGGGAGATCATTTGTTTCCATTTTAAAACAAATATTTTTCAGTTATATCTGTTATCTAATTTAAAACGTAAAGTAATAAAGGCATTTTTAGGTTTAAAACATTCTGTCCAGGTATTTAGACTTGCCATTTTCCATGGAACTGTTTTGACTGTAAATAAACAGAAAGTAAGTAAAGAATTTTCACTTATTCACAGCAAACTGCATTCAGAGGATGAGAAGAACACCTCCACTAGATGAACTGCAGCCGCCTCCATACCAGGATGATAGTGGTTCTCCTCATCTTTCGTGTACGCCATCTGAAGTCGGAGATGGTAAATGTGAATTTTCCCAGTGTAGCAACAGTCCAAGATGTTCATATAAGTGTCCAAGTGAGGGAAGCACGGGACATGAAATAGAAAGCTTTCATAACAAAGGATACGAAGAGGATGTACCAAGTGATAGCACAGCTGTCCTTAGTCCAGAGGTAAATGAAAACAGCTGAATGTTCTGAAGTGTCATGCAGTGCAACCTTTTGAAAAACTTTTTTTTCCTAAACATCAGTGTACAGATACATGAACACTAATATTGCAGCTCGTTCATTCAAAAAAAGTTAGTTTGTCAGAAAATATTGAAATAGGATTTCATGGTCGTTCTTTATAGTTAGCTTTATGGCATTTTAACTTTCAAACAGTCTCCAAGTAAGAGTGAATTTTTTTTTAATATAAACAGTAGTTTGACCTGTATACACAAGTCTTGTAAAATCACATTAATAAAGCCATGATATTGTTTTGGCACGTTTATAGAACCATTGTGGGCTCTAATGTTAGACCTGTGTATGCAAGTAGGGGTTGTAATTCCTGTGTTCTTTGCTGCCATCTCACTGTGCTCACGGTCAGTAGCCAACTTTTAAAGCACTATAATATGTTAACTTAAAAATATGTGTATGCCTGTACTGAAATAATGTAGTTCTATTTCATAACAAATATGTACATATTTTAACATGTGGAGCACAGAAGAAGAGATCATAACTGCAGCCTAATTTAATCTGAGCTCTGTCTGATAGGCTCCTGGCTTTTGGCAATATTGGCCAGGTAAAGTGTTTTGATTTCTTCTTGGCTGCTAGTCAGCCATTTCCTCAGGCTTTCAGTGTTTAATTACCTTGTTTATGAAATGAACAAAAAGATCAGTCACTTCATATTGCTTAGAGAAAGCCATATGTTTCCATGATAGATTTAATAATAGAACACAATAAATAAATAAATAAATAAGCTGCTTTTTCTTCTTCTTCAGGATATGTCAGCTCAAGGATCATCTTCACAGCTTCCTAAACCTTTTGATCCTGAGCCAGTAGCTAAATATGGCACACTGGATGTGACTTTTGACTATGACTCACAGGAACAGAAGCTTTTGGTGACAGTGACAGCTGTCACAGACATTCCCACATACAGCAGGACAGGTGGAAGCTCGTGGCAAGTACACCTAGTTCTTCTCCCTATAAAGAAACAGAGAGCAAAAACCAGCATCCAGCGGGGACCGTGCCCTGTCTTCACAGAGACATTCAAATTTAATCACGTTGAGTCTGAGATGATTGGGAATTATGCAGTTCGCTTTAGACTGTACAGCGTACGTCGCATGAAAAAAGAGAGGATTGTGGGAGAAAAGATTTTTTACTTAACAAAATTGAATCTTCAAGGGAAGATGTCAGTGCCAGTGATACTGGAACCTTCTTACAGTCTGTCTGTGAGTATTAAATGAGGCAGAATAAGAATACAGTGATATGCAGTGTCTTGAATTTTTATTCAATAGTGTGTGTATTTATAGAGTCATCACATCCACTCCATTTTTTTCAACAGTCTTAGCACTGTATTAGCTCAATGGTAATTTCCTTATAGTTTCTGTAAGTACATTCATTTTCCACCTGCAAAACCTGCCCATATTTTTCCTTTTAATTACTTAGAAATTTCCAGTCCATAAATAGAAATTTAGTGATGACTATATGTATACATGCAAATACGTATATAAGTATGTAACAGTTTAATCTTTACTCTGCTACCCACAGCATTTCAGTTAAAAAAACCACAAAAAAATCCCCCTATACTAGCAAGTGACCTCCATTTGTTGCAATTAAATCTTGGTGGCAATAGGTATTTTCTTTTCAAGAAAGAAAGATAGGAAAGAGAATTTTCAGAGCACAAAGCCATTTTTAATAGAACCTTGTAAATAATTAATTTCTGGTTCAGTCTCAAGTGAAAAATAATGTGAAGAGTAGTTCAGACTGAAAAGGAATTTTGTTTGCTGAAAAGAATGCTACCTATATGACAACAAAAAATTCTTGTCCCCCAAAATAATTTAATATTTTTATAAAGCAAGGCAACAGTAATTAGGGTAAATTTAGATATCAGTATCAAAACCTACAGTCAATCTCTGTATGGGCAGTGATCAGCATCTCCTTTGTCTTTTTTGTACGTTTTCAAGTATGCTTTTGTCCAGAAAGAAAATGTTAGTGATGTTATGGTTGTGGATTCCTAAACTAGGAGTGCTTGACTCATCTTTGCTTAAGAGCTGGATATGTGCTATATAATGGAATTCAGGTGAAAGAGAAGGTGATTTAGCAAGGGCATCCTTATTTGGATGGATGTTGTATGTGTTTTGTGGGGTTTTTTTACCTGTCTATAAAAGAAAAAGAGGAGAAAGGAAAGAGAGAAGTTTTTTTCAGATGAAACAATGCTGTTCATTTGTTCTGCATTTTCAAAAAAAGCTTAGGTTGATTGAAATCATATGTTCTGTACATGAGTCTTACAAAACCCAATCAAAATGCCATTGAAAATAACTGAAAATATATTAATTAGAATTAGTAAAATCTGAGACTGAAATTTCAATCTCATGGAGGATCAATTGGCCATAGAACATCCTTTTTATGATTCCTTAAGAAATATAAATAGATCTATTCCAAGGTTGAAGGTGTACTTACCCAGCGTGAACTTTGCTAATGCTGAGTTTGCTAGTTTCACAGCCAGTAAAAAAGCGCCCATGGAACAAAGCAATGAGTATGCTAAATGGGCTTGCTAAATTTCTGTGTGTTCTCAATATGTTCTGGAATAAAATTTACCAAAGCCAGCGAAACAGGCCAATGAATGGGCCAGGCTTTTGATTGATTGATATAATCCATATGTACATTGGTTATTCTTCTGTGTTATATTCTTGAGATTCTGTAGCGGAGAGAGTAAAAGCAGGTTCCGGAATGCATCAAAGATAAGAAGATTGTTATTTATTTTTTGTGTTGGTAAGGGCTGCCATATCTGCATTTTTACTTCCTCCTTATTTTTGAGGGGAAGGAATAAGAATAAGGAATATTGGTAGGAAGTGAAAGTATCTTCTGAAGTTTGTTGCTGTAATGGGGTTTATGCAGATTTATCATAGCCATATCTGTTGCTGGAAAGAAACCTTCATAGTCTTTATAGCTTGAATGAGGGTCTGTGGGTTTTTGGAAATCTGCAAATCAATTTTTAAACAACTGGAAATTCATTCACATCTGAGTTATAGGTACTTTTACATTATTATCTAGAGCCTATATAATTTTTTCTTCAATGAGCAGATCTATTACAGGATTTAACTTCTAGTTATTTTTCTAGATTATTAAAATTTACTTTGTTTTTAGGATGTATTACTGGAAGTGGGGGGCATCCTGAGACACGTGAATCCAAGCCCATGTTATTGCAAACAGCCAGGTCATCCTTATCACAAATTTATAACTATTTTTGTTCTTACACCAGTATGGTCCTTAGCTTAATTAGATCTTGCCCTTCTCAGATATTTGACTCTGAGTCTATTTATACGCATTGGTGGTACTCCTTTTCAACTGTCTTTCTGCTAGAACAAACCAACAACAATCTTTATGTCCAACTGATCATAAATGCCAGGCAAGAGTTACTTAACAGGAGAAGGTAAATGTTATTTCAGTTTGTAGAGGTCCAGCTGTTCAGGGATATTTGAATTATAAAATCCATGATAAGGTACATTGTAAATTCTGAATTAAATGTGCCTTGTTCAGTTGTAGAGTGTTTTGTTGCTGTGAAGTGTTTATATTTGACAGCTTTTTTACAAAGGATGTTTCTTGGACATATGACAGTTGCCCTATTTTTTCCCACTGCTTCTTATTATATGGATTTTGTATATTAAATATACCTTCTGTCACTGAAACTTCCTAATCCATTGAAACACCTATGCTAATCTCTTGCAGAAACGTATTTTATTTACTTTTGTCTGTGCCTGATGTTATATTTATGCATTTTATTAGCAAATAGCCTGCTTTCCAATTGTATAAGAAGAGTTCATATCCTGTGAAGTTCCATATTTTTTCATAGATGCATTAAAGCTGTCCAATGATTCTATGAAAAGGGAATCTGGTTAAAGGTAGACCAGTAAGATCGGTGCTTTTGAAACAAAGTGGCATGCTCACATGAGTGGGCCTGCAGCTCTCTGGTGATCTCTAAAATGTGTATAAGTACATGTTTTGGTAAGTACATGATACTGCTATGTTCCTTAAATAGATTTCACAGCTACACATGGTTTACAGTTTACATATATATTCACAGATGTGCTTCCTCACCCAAGATTTTACCCTGCCCCTCATCTTCCTACAGTGTATATAACTTCTTGCATTAGCAGCTCTTATCTGCTGTACTATTGCTGTTTGTCTTTAACAGTCCTGTGTTGCTTAAGGTCTCACACATAGACAGGGAATTCCTCCTCATGCAGTGTCCTCAGCCCCCTTATTTATCACATCCTTCCTTCCTTCCAAGTTCAGTGTGTTTGTGTGAAGAAGCAACAGAACCAGTATGGGCTAACAAGAGTGGAGTTGTCCCGGTGATGAGAGACTGTCCCTTTCAGATTTGATAGAAAATGGCCATTGCATCAAAAATTAGTAGCAGGCTGTACATTGTGGTTTTGTCTGAAATTTTTTTCCTTAGGAAGATCTTTGTTAACCCTTTTAGAGAATTTTTCCTTCTGGTCTACAATAGTAGACAAATTTTTATTCACCCTCCTTGGAGTTTAGAAGCCATTGTGATGTTGTTTATTTTTCTTCAAGAAGTCCCTGTGGACCTGTTTTTAGTTACTCTTCATTCTTCTTAAGCAAAGAAATTTTCCTGACAGTGAACAACAGCCTCCAGTACAATGTGATTTTTAAAACATATAAACAGTTTATTGAGTGAAGAAAAGCTTTCAGAGTGGCATTTGCTCATTGAGAATTCTTGGCCAGTGTAGAGTTCCGCTGTCAGGTTTTATGCAAATACTAATATTTTAGGCATAACGGTAATTTTACTCCTGTGTTCCTATGGCATGTTCTATTCAGGATTGTATTTTGAAGTCTAAATACTAAAATTCATATATATAAACATACCTAATGAAAAAAATTACTAAGACTTGTCTAGAGGGGAAAAAAAGGACTCTAAAATATTTTGCTCGTAGTATTTTATTCAACTAGAGTTTTATGGAAAAGGATCAGTTCCTATGTAATGGTGCCTAAATGCCTTCAGTTAGCTTGTAAAAATTATGCCCATCAAAGTAAAGGGCAATTATCTTTCAACACTAAGCACATTCTTATCTCAGGAATAGCTTGCTGAATTCATTTGAGTTAGTGCTGTAAAACATGGGTGATCAGAATTACACCTTTGACACAATAATAAAGGTAACTCCTGTAATTTCTCTGAGGAAAATTATTAGGTGATTGGCAAATGGTGATGATGTTACTGAGGCTGCAGGAGGACTTAACAGTACTTGGCAAATGAAGTGGACTCCCTGTGTTTGGCTTGTTGAGTGGGATTTCATGGTGATATTGATAAGCAGTAGCTGTTGTCTTCTCAGTGTCATGGCTGCCTCAGCTTGTGTGCCTTTGTGTGGTGTTCACCAAACATTGTTCCTGGCAGTTGAGGAGATAAGCACTAACCCATGGCGCAGCTTCTGCTCAGGCCTTCATAAAGGTATAGGGCAGGAGAGAATTCAAAGTCAACCACGACTACTATGTTCCAATAGATGCAAGTTTCAAGAACTCCAATAGAATCTGACAAGATGATAAGGACCTTCCACTAAATAAATTCAATCATCACTGCTAAAAATTAATAAGCTTTCCAAATCAGTGGTATTTGTGCCTGACTTTTTATTATGTACATATATCTAATCATTCATGGCAAATTTTGGCTTATAATTAGTCTGTTCATCCAAGAAGCACTGGACTAGGTGTTGAGTCTGAGGATATTTCAGTGCTATGTAGAATAACCTTGATACTTCGTAGAACAGTTTTAGAGTTTTCAAGAACTATTTTTTTTTTTAAACAATCGCAACTTTTCTTGGGTGACTGCAGCCATTATGTCACCTCAGGAACAAAATGGTTGACCAACTTCAACATGTACTGTTTGTTTTTGATAATCGATTACTGTCATGGAAGGTGATATGGTTATTTCTGTCACAGACGCTATCGAGAAATGCTAGAATGTTTCCTCAGCCTGTACAGACCTTCATATCCAGTTATTTGAATGAATACAGAGTAAGAGGCAATAGTTTTGAAGGTTTCTATAAACTCTATAACTAAATTCAGTACTTCAACCCTTTCATGAGTTTTTTACTCTCTCCACTGTGATCAAGAGTAGGATCTTTGTCATAAGAATGCTCTGCCTTATACCATCATGTGTGTGGGCTGTATTGATAGTGTTTGTCCATTGAAAATTAAGTTCAAGATCAGTTCAGGAAGCTTTCCACAAAGCAACAATTCAGGACTTGTCATTCTGCCATGTAAGCTAGCAAGGGTTGTGATTCCTGTTCTATCAGTAATTTAAAGAGTACAAAGCTTTTCTTAATGAAAAATGTTAGTTCTCTTGGAACAAGCTTCTGACTTATGAGATTCTGAGAGCCCTTAGTTGAGTCTTGTACATCCACCAAATCTAACAATTAATTTGCATTACTAGCCCTTATTGCTGGAATTTTTTGTAAGATACAAGAACAATAATTTGATTCCAGTTATTGCTGGCAGTAATAGATAATATAACTAATAAAAATGCTATCGAAGTGGTACTTGCATACCGTTTCTGGGACATGCTGATCAAATGTGGTCAGTCAAAGCATTCTGAATGTAGGTGTCACTGTGATGGTAGAGATAACGAAGCCCACTTGGACTTCATGTTTTCAGAGGTTTAAAAAATTGCCAACATAATACCAGGGCTTTCTTCAACACATTATGAAAACCAGAACTTGAGTTTATCATTAACTTTCAACTACCTTGCCGATATCCTTGCTGATGGGAGGGAAGTTCCTACTCTGTTAACTAGATCTATTACCATGACCCTGAAGGGAGGATACTGGGAGAATTCTTTGAAGTCCGCACTGTGACGAGTTTCATCTATTTGTCAGGAACATCGGTTGGTCATGTAGTCAGAATAAAGATTGTTTGTTGTTTCTCTATCTTGATATCTGTGCGCTTAGTAAACTAACCATTAAAAACTGCTATCTTTTGCTTTTAATCAATGAGTTACTTGAAAAAAAGTTATTTACTCAGTTTGCTCCCCACAGTCTTTTATATTTGGGTCAGCAAATAGTGGAAACTGTTTCAGGCATGGCATTACTATTTTGAGTGTATGATGATGCTTTTCACTCTCTAAAATGCCCCTAGTCAAATGACAGGATGTGAATGACTGTTCTAGATTAAATTGAAGTAATCCTCTTGAGCAATACTCTTCTTTCCTCAGAAAGCTGGTCTATCAGTGACAAAAAAATTGTTTAGAATTGTATATATAGTTTTGATCATCTTAAAAAAAATAAAATGGGAAAAGCTTATCAATACCTAAAGCTAGAAAACTGAGAATTTCATGAGGTATCTCTGAGATTCTCAGACTATCATACTCTGTAGCGTAAGCATGATCTCCCAATCTAGATTGCAATTTCAAAGAGCAGTAAGGAAAATAATAGTACTGTTAAAACATAATGTAAATTTCCCAGAAGTGTCTTTGTAGAGACTTACAAAAGAAGGTTATCAAAGTTGTCACTAGCGTGAAATTTCCACCTTTGAAGACTATAAGCTGCTGCTTAAATCTTCCACAAGCAACCTTTGCAGTGAAGTAATATTCTTTAACTTAAAAATCCAAGTGAAATTTCTCTTTCCCTTTGAGATACTGAGTTTCCCAACTATTTTATGTTCTTAAGATTTGAATTCTTTCTTGTTTGCATGTATGTGTACACACAAACATCTTCGCACTTTTGTTGCTGTCTTTTAAGGAGACAGGAAAACAAATCAGGAACAGTTCTGTCTGCAGTTTTGAGCACCCTTCAGCAAAAGCATGTGGACTGTTTTCTTCTTAATTTATTTCCATTGTGGGAAATCCTAATCAGAGACATTGCACAAACAGATGAAGTTACCTAGTCTGCAAATTCTTAAGTTTCACATTTGTGGAACTTCAAATTTTATTTCCTGGTTTGCTTACTGGCTGATTGTTCTGGGCTTTGCAGTATAGCATAAGTGTTCTTCATTAATGATCTTCATTTCAGACTTTAGGGTCTCCAGGTAATCACTTCTTTTGTATATTCAAGCAGCCTGTATTTGGTATCAGATAAACATTTCTGTTCATCATAGAGTATCTTTATTAAGGGATCCTTTTAGTCTTAGTGTGTTAGCCTTTTCTCAGGCTTGGCCTTCATATTGTCTAACATTGAGCTGCATCTTTCACAGCTCCTGTCTTTCTGTTGGATTTAATCAGCTGTCACCTGGCCTCAGGAGGATCCAGCTTATCTGAACCTCTTACCTTTCTTTGTGGTATTTATGATAGCTCTAAGAACTGAAGCAAATCCCTTCCAACTGCAGCCACCTGGTGATCTTCTGGTCACGAGATTAAACATGACCTAAACAATCAGAAGGGGTACACTAACAGGTTAAACTGCAGTTCAGTGAATGGTTAATTGCAAATAGTTTAACTGACATATGCATTATAAACAAATCTTCAATGTTATAGATTTGTTCAGTGTGAGAAATAATTGTGTGAATGTTTATGCAATCAAATACTATTCCATAGACTGATGACTTATAAATTAGGTTTACTCTTTGATCACTGAATCTTCTTTTTTCCCAATAAGAGTGTAATCAAGAGAGAAAAGGGCAAATGAAATTATTTGCATTGATCTCCTCAGTGAGCATGGAGAGTAACTCCATCGGGACAGAGTATTGTCATCTAAGGAAGTCTGTGGTCTTGGAAGCTGTCCCATCAGTAACATCTCTGTGGTCTTAGAAGTTTAACAGGGAGTGAAGACTGTGGGAGGTAAGAGCAAGGCTGGGTAGGAGCTGTTAGTGTAGCTTCATCGGGAGTGCAGGTAAAATGTCTGCATTTTTTTGTCAGATGTTCTTAACAAAATCGGTAGTACAAACATCTAACACCTTTTAGTACCTGAGTGTTTCTTTCTGCTATACAACTTATCTCAGAAAACAGAACTCAATAATAAAAGGCTGGTTGACTCTTTTCCTCCCCTTGCTCATGGCTGTATAAAAAGCTTGTAGACTTTTGCAATTTAAAAACAGAGTACTTTTGTAAATGCTGTAAGTTCCATTGTCCATTCATTTCCAATTGCCTTCACTGCTGGCTGGGTTTGCTGTGCAAATTTCATGCCTATTAAGTCTATGGAACAACTAGGTGACCTTTTGTAGTGTGGCAAGGAAGCCAAAGGTGTAATTTAAATGCAAACAAATAGAGGAAACTTAAAACATTCCCCTTTCTGCAGAGAACTAATGTTTTGTTCAGCAAGGCTGGTAATTTTTAAAACTTTTAGACACAAAGTCCTAGTAACAAATACTCATGAAATATGAAAAACAACACAGAAATCTTGCTATGAACTTGTTCAAAATCTGTCCAAAAAGTGGAATGTTGTTTTGCTGTTAAGAATATATACTCATAATTACGTCATTTTTGTTTTATGATTAAATTATGGTATCATAAAGTTTGAAAACAAATCTTATTTTAATAATACTGTATTCTTCTTATTAGAAAATCCACAAAGATTTTGATTTTTATAATTGATTTTAAATTGAAATTTGTAGTATCATCACATATCTAAAGAGGATTTATAGCTCTCTGTACATTATAGTATCTGTGGTAAATTAAAGCTGTGCATAAAATTTTTATGGTTTTAGTCTCTTGACTGTAGTGAATGAAAGAATTATTATTTTTCTTTTTTTTCTCAATTTTTCATTGTTTTATTGGTGACAATTTGTAAAATTCTGCATCCAGAAGTTTTTTTAGTTTTGAGAGTAAACAAAATGTAGAGCAGAAGGTTTTGATGACAAATGTGAATTTAAAAAAACCCAAAATGTACAATCAGATATTTTTTTTTAAAACCGCTTAAGCTTCAAAATGACAGTGGCAGTCAATACAGAAAGAGACCTTTTTCTGGTTAAGAAAAGACCTTTTTTGGCAATTGTTTCTTCATTTAATTCTTATTTTGCATCATCTTTGCTAAGTATAATTATTATTAGTCTAATAAAAAGAATTCTATTATTTCAAACATTTAATATTGTTTCAAGCATCCTGTCACGAGTTCTACCTTTAGAAACAAGTTGATACTTCCTGCAGGTATTAGTATACAGAAAGTGTATCAATTGTTTAGTTCAAGGAACTGTTTTTTTATGAGTATGGTATTTTTGAGGGCTTCATGTTTTCAAGTGTATCAGTATATCAGTCCTCACAGTTCTCTCATGAGTTAGGGGAAACTGAAGGAGAAATGATGAGGAAAAGAGGCAAGCATCTCTGCAAAAACATCCAAGCGTCTACTACAGCATGTAAGTGGGATTTAGCTGACAGAATTCAAAATCATGAAGCTCCCTTCTTTGACATTTCTAATGATTTTACATCCCTCTGTTTTCAGGGTGGAGTTCTTCACAGGTGGCTTCTTTCCCAGGGATTATCTTGTTATTTTTTCAAAAGTATTTTAGCTTTGAAATGTTTTTTTTCAAAATATCTAGTGCTTAAGTCACTAATGAGGGATGTGGAGCCTCTAGTTTCTGTTTCCTCCTTCTTTCTAGCTCTCAAAGGAGAGAGACGGAATGGGCTTCTGGCTGAAAGCTGGTCTGGAGCCTTTTTGGTACCTGGGTGTTCTCATCACCTCAGCAAGCTTTTGCCTCAAAAATAGTAGCTTCAGGGTTTGGCACTGGGCTGGTGACTAAGAGAGGTTAATACTTTTATCTAAAATTTGGAGACCAGGATCCAGTTCTCTCTTTTGCCTACTAGAATTCAAATTTCCTTCCCTAACCTCTCAGTTGTATTGGTATAGAAGTAGAAGAAAGTAATGTGAAAAAAAGTTCTTTAAAAGATTAGTGGTATAACATTAACATTTAAAATATGCGAGAGACATTTTGACAAGTAACATGCTGTAAATCAGATTTTTGTTGCTGAAGGATTGTCAGCGAGGTTTCATCTTTCCTCTGTATATTTTGAAAAGCCAAGAGAATCAGGTGTTCTTGTTCCGTAAGCCTACAGAGGCATGATTTTAACCTGTACAGTGAGAAAAACGATCTTTTAACTGCCCTCAGAGCATGGCCACTTTATTCCCTGTGATTAACTCCAGTTGGCTTAAGAGCAGAATTTATAAGCAGAACTTCAGGGTACAGAAAAATAACAGTAGGAGATGAATATGTAAGTAACAAATGCCCTATTTGCATAGATTTATGCTGAAGGAAGACAAATAAATATATTATCATTGTTGCAAATAGAGGATTCTTTTTGTTGGCTGAGAGCAGAGAAAAAGATTATTGAATATATTTCTTAGGGGTTCAGGTCTGAAATAATGCATTGTGTGTGTGTATTCAATTCTGTTTGCACTAGGGAAAAAAGAATGTTCATCTTTTGATTGCCAACTTTGTACAAGAGGAACATGTGAAATACAAATACCGCTTAATTGGAATTTTTTTATGATGTATTTATGAAAAAGTGATGTTTCTTCCCTAGACGTTTTATGGAAAGAAGTCATCAAGGACAATAGTTTGGAGAATTAGTAATTAAGTTTTTGTATAACACATATTGTTCTTATAATCTTGTGAAAATCGGGGATTCTTGTAAGTGTTGATCAGATAAAGTCCTGCTAGCTTTGTAATAAAGTACTCTGGTGTATAAAATTGAAAAGGTGAAAATTTGTGATTCATTGTAGTAAGACAGACCCTTGAACTAAATATTTGGAATAGATTACCTTTTTTTTTTTTTCTTCTTGTGTTTACTGTTAATAATATATTTTTGTTATGGCTAAATTGACAAAAACAGATTATAAATTTGGCCTTAATATCCTCGAGGCAATCTGAAGAGACAGCTCCTTGTACTATTGCCAGATTGTCAATACCTTGACAGTTCATCTAAGGTCTTAAATGCCTGCCGTTAAGATTTTACAGCAGTTCTTACTAGGCAAGTCTGGTACATCAATGACCTTGAAAGGCTTTTGCTATTATGTAACCTTAGTCCTTTTTTCCTCTGCTTATTAAAAGACACAAAGTGTTTATAGAAGAAAAGAGGGAAGAGTTATAAAAATAAACCTACATAGACAGATTATTTGGAAGGAATAGTAACTTTTGGTCTAAATATTACATTTCCCATAGTGAAGCTGCAGTATCAAAGAGAGATTGAATGCAGATCTGGAGACTAAAAGCATCTGGTAGCACTGTAATGTTGTCACGAGATGAAAACTTCATAGTTGCTAAGTATATATACATGTTATATCAATTAGCAGTTTCAGTGTTAATATTTTATAATTGGTAGGTGATCATGAATCTTATATTTTGAACAGGTAAAAATGTAACTTCATTTCTTGCTTCTTTGTTGATGAGTTTGTTAGCACTCTTGAATATTTACTATGTAAACAGAACCCCCACCCCTCCTAAACAGTCTTGAAAAACTGTTCTTTTCAGTTCCAGTGCAGCTTAGGGATTTCACACAATGTCAGGTTATTTTCCAACAGACATAATTATCGCAAATACCTTACTTAAAACAATGAACGTATTTTCATAATGTGATCAACTTGCTGGAGAAAATACTTCTGAGAAGACATCTAATAATACTCAGTATCCCTTATGTTAACTTTGTTCTGCAATTAATAGGACAAGAGGGAATGGCCTTAAGCTGTGTCAGGGGAAGTTTATATTGGACATTAGGAAAAATTTCTTCACAGAAAGGGTTATCAAGCACTGGAACAGGCTGCCCAGGGAGGTGGTTGAGTCACCATCCCTGGAGGTGTTTAAAATGCAGGTAGATTAGGTACTTGGGGATATGATTTAGTAGTGGACAGGTACAGTTTGAGTTGATGATCTCCAAGGTCTTTTCCAACCTTATGATTCTATGAAAAGTCTGTCTTCAGTTGATGATGTGAGCCCTATTCATTTCAGCTATCTCTTTACCTTCCCTAATTCTGTTTCTTCTTCTCTCCTCACAGGATCTTTCTGTTTTCTTTAAAAAGAAAACTGCAAAATACAACCTCACCTTCTGCTTTTTCTCATGTGTTTTCAATTCTTAACTGAAAAGCAGAGCATTTTTTTAGAATATGTTTGGATAAGCATGAAGCAAAATGGGCTGAAGTCTTTTTTATATGTGAAAAGGAAAACAAAGCAGTGTTTAGATTGGCTTTTTTAGTAAATTTGATTACTTAATTTTAATACCTTTAAAGTTCTGTCACTGCAACATTTTGTAGAAAGGAGATTCATAAGTTTATTATACACTAAGTGTTAAACAACATACTTTGCTTTGTTTCAAACCTGCCACCTGTCTCAAAGCAAATTGCAAATTATTTTTGTTTAGAAAATATTGAAGCAAAACATTCAAGATAGACCCTCCCACCAGATTTTCATCAAGGCTACATCTACCAGTTCTTTCTGTGCAACTCAACCACTTAGTTACAGTTTCATCCTCTTATAGAACTGAAGCATCACCTTGGTCTTCTCATCCCACTGTTTAGCTGGTGAGATCTTTTTTGCTGTCCTTGACAAATGCAGTCTTGTCCTTCTCACTTCCACTCAGGATTCTGTCGTAAAGAATTCTGTCGTAAAGATTCTGTCGTATAACTTTGTAATATCACACTTGTTAATTTTTTTTGTTGTTTCCCCCCTTCTCTCTTATGTCACACAGAAGCTACTCTTCTTCTTTTCCAGGTTCTTTTCTTCATTCCCTCTCAGTCATCACTCATTTACTATCTACTCTTTCTGGGTGTCTAAACCTTACCCTGATACCCACTGTAGTCAGTTTAACTCTGTCATAAACTGATTTAAACTGAGTCCTTATTAGAAGACCTAACATCAGTAAACTGTACAAATAAGTCACAATTAGGAAAAAGTGCTAGTGTCACCTTCTCCTAATACAGATGTCAAAGCTCTTCGATGATCTGCAAGGGACTGTTCCCCAGCTGCTTACTTTGTGTTCTGTCTTTTTTGTACACACGTTCAGCATGATCACAATCAAATTTGACACTTAAGCTTTGAATAGTGTCAAGTTGACTGTGGTTAAATTCTAGGCCCAACAGAATAATAAGATGAATAAACACCATGCAGATGATGTGTTATATTTTTAAAAGACCAGAAAACTTAAATAGGGCTGGAGCTGAGCCTTTCAAGTGTGCAGTGTGTCCTGTGACTGCTGAATCAAGTCATCTTTCTTTTGAACTTTCCAATTTGTATTCTATAGTTGAAACTAGGAATCAAAAGTTTACTGTTATGTGAGTGCCAAGAACCAACGAATGAGTGTATACTTGTAATTCATTTTCTGCAACTTGCAATTTGCAACCCATTTGAAATTTGTGCTTGGAATTGAATAAAGACCTTTTGGAGATATAACCAAAGATTTAACATTCAAAATTTGTTGAGGTCCTCCTTTAGCAGTAAGAATACATTTGCTAACATCAGTGGATGTTTATTATTGAGGAACTGTATTTCTACTTGAAACTTATGCCAGACTTCTTGGAAATGTTCTGTTGAGAAGAACTAGTTAAAATGTCAATATGAAGGTATTATTGTAGCTTCATAATTTCTTCTTGTATGTATCATGTCTTCCATAATTTGAGATTTTGTAATGCATTCAGGCTTTATGTGTCAGATTAAGTTACTTGCTTTCAAAGTTAACTTTAATCTTGAAGAGGATTTGTCCTATTTAGGTTTTAGGATCTTGGGCCTGTGTCAGCTGTTGCTGGAAATGATAGAGACATTTGGAATCTTGAAGAATCAACTTCACCAAATTATCATGACTCCTTGAAACAGTGCTGCCAGAATCCCAAATGAATCAAGCCATATTTGAAAAATCTGTGGATCCAAGTTTTTTTTTTTTCAAAGAGTATCATAAAGGGATGTATTGATAACTCAAAACACTGTTCCCAGCTACAAAGCAAATTGCCCTGCCATTGACTAGATTCCATTCGGTTTCTTGCTTTCAGTACATGAAATCCTGAAATGAAAGTAGGAGCAACTATGGTATGATTAGCATTAGTCCAAGTATTTTGTTCTTTTAAGACTGATAATGAGGGGTTAAAATTATAAAAATTAATGTAGAAGCTCCTGTCAAAGATGTGACATGGTGAGAATATATAAGAGATCTGAATTTTTTGGAAGCTTGTGGAGTAGAAATTAAAGCATCACTTGCTGAGCGCTAGGATGGCATTCTTCCTTTCGCACCCAAGACAAAGGCTTTATTGCAATTCTGTATCCCTGGACCAATTAAATTCCTTGTAAACTAATTTATTCTAGACAGAATGCATTCTTCCATTTGCATGTGTTCTGTTATTTTGCTACTCATAAATTCTCAGTGTAGAGAATAACCTTTACAAAGGATGAATAAGAATTTCCTGCATTTTATTATCTTCACAGTTCCACTAGTGTTTTCCATTTCTGGAAAGTAAAAGATCCAAGGTTTAATGTTCTCCAGGATTCTGACAAATGGTATTATAGGTCTTATCTTAGCAATTGAACCATAAAGGCTGCTCTTCATCTTCCACTATTGTTTTTCTTAAATTATGAAGCAACAGAAACAAAATTAAGAATTATTTTAATTCTAAACTACTTTATTCTTTGTTATCTCTAACATGTGCGAACTGAGTGTATGTTAAGGATGTATATTTCTTGAATGGAACTTCTGTTATTGTCAGCATATTGCTTTCCTAAATTTCTGTGGATTATTGTAAAAATTAACTTCCCAGTAACATCATTGCAAAAAAAAAAAAACAACAAAATCAACCAAACAAAAAAACCGCAATAGAACTTTTTATCTCTTTTATAGGGTTGTGACTCTCAAATGAGCATGTCAGAAGTGTCCTGCAGTGGAAGTACCTCCTCTTGTCAGTCTCTGGTACATGGCTCAGCTCCAGAAATCCTCATTGGCCTCCTTTATAATGCTACAACTGGAAGATTATCGGCAGAAGTGATAAAAGGCAGCCACTTCAAAAACTTGGCAGCGAACAGACCACCCAGTGAGTGAAAATCTTTTTTCATCCTAATGCTTCTGCACTGGTAGGGCTCTCAGTAGCAAGGACTTCAGTCCTATCATTTAGTCTTACCCGTTCAAAATGAAATAGAGCAATCGTCAACTAATCTGTTTCATGTTTTATATTTCTAGTCAGTTGGGAAATAGCAAAAATCTAAAATTCAAAATATTAATTGTAAGTTGACAACGCTGTTTTAATTTTTCATGATGACTGACTAATAAATTACCTTTATCATAATGATTAACTGCTAAATTACTAATGTTTTACATCACAGGACAAGAATAAAAAGTTAGTGTTTAAAAAGAGCAGTATTGCTCTGAGCAGTATTGCTCTTCCTCGATACTGCAGTCTTCAGTTGCTTATGTGTGTGTGCACTTGTGGTAGTAGTATATGTAACTTGGGGATGTCTTTGAATACAAATGGAGAACTTTGGCATGTTTACTGTGCAGAAGGAATATTCACCATCGGAAAGGACTTGAACTATATGTTCAAGCATTTGTTCAAAAACACATTTGTCTGAAATATCTGTGAACTTTATATACATCTAAATTGGAGCCAGATGGAATGTCACGCACACAGAATGCTTTTACTGTCTCTAATTCTTTGGTAGAGCTTGAAAAAGTTCAGGAGTGATCTTTTTTAAAATGTTTTTGGTGTTTTTTAAATGATGAGCCTGATTAGCATAAGTTGTAGCCAGACATACCTACCTGTTCCTCTTAATTTTGTCTGGAGGCTCACGTTTTAGTCCCTCTTTCTACTTCTTAATCCCCAGTCGTATGGCACTAGCAGATTATCTGGCAGTACTGAATTTTGTAGCAGGCTGCCAATACTTTATAAGTGGTTTGCACATCTCACTTTGTCTTCAGAGTTTAGGAAGTAAGCCAAACAACTTGAGACTGATGCTCTCCTCTTTCTTTCTTGACCCATGTTTTCTTCCATTCATTAATTACATTTGGCTCAACCTACTCTGCTTTGCTTTTTCTATACTTTTAACACTAATAGAGCCAGACTTTATTAGTATGGCCAGAGAAGGAAGGTGAAAGAAGAAGCTCCAATACTTTTATATAATTGGGTAGCTGCACCAGAGTTATCTATTTGGAGACAAAGCATAGAAATAGATGGGGAAAGCCAAGAAGGCCCAAGGGTGCTGAGGTGGGAGAAGGAATGAACTGGAAAGAAGACCTGGAGAGAGGGGGCTTATGCTTGTCTGTCTGCAATCTTTAGAGAAAACCATGTTTTTCCTTAATATGTAGAATATACAAATTAGATGGAGGTTCAGTACTTGTTTTGAAGACAGATATGTTCATTCCCTGGTATATTAATTCCCAAAATGTACTCTGTGGTCCCATGCTGTCTAGCTAATAGCTGTGTGTGTCACTGGGGTCAAAAATCTGTTTCAGATTGCAAGAAAGCAGCATAGAACACAGTGCATAGACTCGTAATACCATGTTATGTCTGTTCTTTCTGGATGGAAGATCTTATTTGTCACCTTTTGTCATACCCTGTGAAGGATAAGGGGAAGGTTTTATATTATTCATAATAGCCCAGTTCTATTTAGGGAAATGCATGTTTGGAGTTATGTTGTTTCTAGAAAGCTGGAAGCTGATTCACTTTCAGGGTCTGATAAGACCGTGCAAAGAATATCGTGGAATCCAGATTTTTCCTTTGGGCTGTTTTGTTCTGCCCCTTTCCCCTCGGCAATGGTAGCACCTTCTTGTAAACTCCTGGACCCGGATGCATACCACTGCCTTTTCCCAACTCCCTGTCAAGTATCTTGTGTACAATACCAGCCTCTCTCTGTGCCTTCATTTCTGCAAATGAAAACTAAAACACATGGATGATGAAATACTCTTTTCAGATTTGGTGTTTGGACCATCAGTGGTCCACAATCCTGAGAAGTGCTGTGAAGTACATGAACAGGTCAGTTTTAATTCAAGTACTATGATAGGAAAGGAAGCAATAACTCTTTCCTATGTGTGATCCTTTCTGTAGTCTAGGGGTGGTGAACATACACAATTTTTGGGAAATGCTTCTCCAGCAAAAACGGATTGAGTCCTACATTTCTGCTTCTAGGTATTATATAGTCCTCCGCTGCTTATTCATATCTTAAGTAGTAACTCATTTAGCACTCATTGAGTACAAGCAAATAGGCTAAATCCTGCAGGCAGTAACAGTTGATTTAGAATGTGTCTTAGTTTCTCTGTGTCAGTTACTGTTTTGTCTGAGAAAAAGATGCTGCTTAGTAACCTTTAAAATTTTGTTGAAACAGAGTATGAGCTTTTGCATGTTAAATGCATGTGTGTGTACGCATCCACACACATTAAATCCATAAATACGTGGATTTTCACAAGTGAGATCTTTACATTTTAAATAGAGACCCGTTGTTGAATTTGAGATGTAAGCATCACTCTCCTATTTTTAGAGATTAGATCAGTCATTCTTGTGCCCAAGTCCATCTCTGCTCAAGAGCTAAAGTATTACAATTAAATATCTGTACCTATAAAAGCAAAGGGCAAAACCAGGTTAGTTTTCAGTGCAGTGATTTTTTTTATTTTATGGCTTTTAATATATGAAGAATAATTACCGTGTGCAGTTTTTCTTAATATGCTGGAGTTTGCATGAAAAAGCATAAGGTTTGATTAAAAGGATACAATGATTTTTACCCAGTCTTCTCTAACTTAGTCATTTGCATGATTCTTTCTATGTTGAGCGTGCTTTAGAACCCAGTAGCTAGTAGTGCTAAGATAACCCATTACATAAGTGGTGTAATTTTTGTTGAAGATTACACAAAAACTGCACAAAATTTTCATTTCATTAAATTTTACCCAACAATCCTTTTGTTCAATCCTTTTTCTGATCTATGCTGCTAAGACTTTGTGTTCTTTCACTGCAGTGAATAGTGTTTCCTCGTAATCTTTAACCTTTGATCCTCTCTCACCCAACTATTGACATCTGGTCATTATTTCTTTTACTGCTTTCCACCCCCTGTTGTCAGACGGACTGTTCTGTTGTCTAAAACACTTGATAGGTGGACAGGTTTATATAATCCGAGGTGAGTTCCTGTAGAAACTAATTGGATGTTGTCTTTTTCATGCAAAAGAAAACTTGCCAGCAGTAAAGCTATCCACAGCTGCCTACCATATTGGTTTATAAAAGTATCTGTATTATTTCTGGCACTCTCTAATGCAAAAATTGTGTTTGTCTCTGATTATGGATGTTGGGATTTCAGTGTACCTGCGAAGTGGAAACATTTAATATGTTTCTTTTTCTATAAACTCCAATCTTATAATAATATTATTCGTTAACTTGATTATGACAGAAATAAAGAATGAAATACTACATTGTTTTTAACAGTTTTATATTTCTTAAAATCAGCAAAATTCATGACATGCATCCTTCTGTAGGAGCATGGCTTGGTGCTTCTAGTTAAATTAAAGGAGCTTTAAAAATAAGGGGATATACCCAAATACTAACACCTAGTGTGTACTAACCACATTTACTTCCATCAGCTTCTTAAATGTACTTCCTAGGAGCACTCTACAAGCTATGTTTTAAGCAACAATCTTGAATTATGCAAAGACTTATTTCCCTGAAAAAGTGTATTAAATGTATTCCTTCATGAATCTAAAAATTAAGAGGATTTTTTGTATTGTGTAAAGCTCCACCTTTGAATGCACTTTGCTACGTTTTGGTCTTTAAAATAAATAAAATTGAAAAACCCAAAGTGAAAACCACATCCATGCAGAGGTTATTCTTAAGCATTTCATTCTGGCTGTTTTGATATCATCACCGCTTATCAACATTATTTTTTCTCTTCCTTAGTTGCCTTCATTCCACTTTGTTTATTCTTATTCTCTGAAAATTCAGTGATATGCTTTACAGTGTTGTGGCTAGTTGGAGCTTGCTAAGTGTTAATGTAATTTAAGTTTATGTAGAACAAATAAGGGGGGTCAATGGGAAGAGGTTTATAAGGTATACCCTTAACTTACATTTACGTGGTACTGAAGTTAGTTAATTTGTTCGTGTTTGTAATATTTTGCTTACTTGTCATCTTTCCATGTGTCTAAAATAAGCTGTGTTCAGTCAGCTTGGTAATACACCATGTCCTTGCATCTTGTAAATATCTCATTCTCAAAAACTTTTGTTCTAAGATATCTGACATTCCAAAATATTATTTATTTTGTAGATACATATGTTAAGTTAACACTGCTGAACTCGATGGGGCAAGAGATGTCCAAATGCAAAACGTCAGTCCGTCGAGGACAGCCAAATCCAGTATACAAAGAAACCTTCGTTTTCCAAGTGGCACTGTTTCAGCTTTCGGATGTGACACTTATACTGTCTGTATATAATAAACGCAGCATGAAACGAAAAGAGATGATAGGGTGGATTTCCTTAGGCCTCAACAGCTCAGGAGAAGATGAACTCAATCACTGGAGTGAAATGAAAGAATCTAAAGGACAGCAAGTATGTAGATGGCATACTTTACTAGAATCATAATGGACAGTACAAAGAGCAGTCGTGGTTTTAAGGGAGTTTGGTCTCTCAAGATGATGATCATCCCTGGTCACGATCAACAGTTCTGTTGTGGACGTAAAAAACTAAAATTGAGGTCAACATTCCATCGTAAAGAATGCACAACATGCAAAATGGCAGGACTTAATATATAGTCTTCACTTTGTGTCAGACACTTCCTTCGTGTCAGAGAAGTCTTGCTGTACACAGATACGCTAGTGGTCCCTCCCTCATCTGCCTGATGCTGTATTTGTTTGGGTTTGGTTTGTGTTTTTCAATTCAGAAGCATTTTATGTAAGGTTCTCCAAATTGGTGTAAGCTCTTCCTTGTGTACTTTTGTACTGATCTAATACTGTAGCTTCTGACCTGCCTGCATTCAGATTAAAGGTCAATAATTTGCACTTTGAGAGAACGTTAATGATCCGTAGGGAAAAAATAAAAATAAAAAACCAAAAAACCCCCCAACAACTCACTGGTGGAGAACACTTAGTAATATAGCAAATATTAATGTACTGTTGTTTTGTGCTGAGTTTCTTTCCAGGAGTCTTAGTAAGTTTTCGATTTTTTTTATATGCAGTTGGTTTGAAAAATACTAGCATTTGGGCATCAGGTGAACTTTGACATCAAACTAATGTTTCTTCAATCTGTGACAGGAACGAGCTCTATATATGGCATAAATTGGGTTTTTCCCTCTTGCCTGTATTTCTTCCTAATCCAAAGAGACCAGATCATTAGTTTGGTCCCTTCCAAATCTCCTTAGACAGGTTGTACTGTAAAACTATGTAACTTTCTGTTGAAAGCACTTCCTGTATTCATGTATTCCAATGTAGGAAGCTCATAGAGCATGACTTTACTAAAATATATTTTCGTTAAACAAATTGATATGGATTTCATTAAAATGACAGCAGCTGGAAGTTAGGTTGAAAGACTGTGAAGGAAGTGGCAGCAGTTGAACTACTCTGGATGGACGTGAAATACTGTGAGTTTGGTCGAACTAGGTATCTGTTTGAGTCTCTTCTGAGCTGTTTGAGGGATTACCACATGCTGTTTTGTTAAAAGCAGAGAGCAGACCAGGAGTTTTTACCTTTCTTCTTGGAGAAGAGAACATCAGTAAGTTATTTTTCTAGTGATTTGTCAGCAATTGAATGAATGTTCACACCCAAAATAGAAGTTTGCTTTGCTTATGCTCAAGTTGGGAAACACAACTTTATAACCACACAGCTGAGAAGCTGCAGTATTACAAGAAAGTTTGTCTTCAGATAAACAAACACTCCTGGCTTCCACCGAACTTAGAGAAATATAAGTGCTTCTGAGATTCCTGTTTGTCCCAAATACTTTAACTGGAATTTACTGACTGATGAATCTAATTCATATTACTGAAATTGTGGATATTTTTAAAAAGCTTCCCAATTCAAATATTGTTTTTGCCTGTAATTATTAAGTTTCATTTAATTGTCGCTGTATGGAAAGCAAGTGGTGTTTTTCTTATAAATTATGGTGATGTTTTACTAATATGAGACCTCATTGACTGTTGTAGCATTTGGTGGGTAGAAGAGTGAAGTTTTGGATTTTGTTGAAAGAATTTGTGGTAACTTAGATCATTTTGATTAGGACAAATTATTTCCTCTTGAATTTCTTCATAATACCCTTGAACAATCCTGGCTTTAGCATATTCAGACAGTCAGGTATAGTGAGATTAGGGACTGTGATTATGCTGTAATAAAGGCTTTTCATGTGGTTCTCAAATTCTGACAGTACTTAACAATTTTATTAAGTCCTTTTTAAAGGATAGTATAATTCCACTTCTTGGTTTATTTGGTGCCTTTTGAGGGGTTTATTTGCACAGCCAGGCTTTCAGTTTTTATTATTTTAAAATATTATTACAGGCCTTTTTTTCTGATATTGTGCTGCTGCTTTGTTTACAAAAGTTTTATTTACTAAATATGAATAATGCAAAAAATTTCTCTAAATAGGAATCGTCTTGCAGTAATACAAGTGTCTTTTTCAGTCCTTTTTGTTGCTAAGTTTGTGAAATGTAACGTTGAGTGTAGAATTTAGTAATATTCAACCTAAATTTTATGTGATAAGGAAAATGCTTAGATTTTCCCAATCCTTTCAGCTTTCTATACAATAGAAACACCAACTTAGAGCTGTTCAAAAGCAACTTTTCAAGGGATGAAGAATTATTTTTACTCATTCTGTTTGTGGATATTTGGATGCTCTTTTCTAAAGCTGAAAGTTGTCTCGTGATGATTGCCTCTTTGTACAGGTTTTGCTTTGTAAATTAATGTACAGTACGTAACAATAAGAACTAAACAAATTAATTGCAGTGGTGAATATACTGAACATCACCGTTGAACAAATGAAGAAGTTAGTTTAGAAGGTGCAACAAATAACCACTTACAGAACCAAAATAAAACTAAACTGTGTCATAACGTGGGTTTCTGTTTGTAGGATGCATTGCTTCAGTTTTACATCTAACTGTTGAGATTTATAAGACACTGAGATCTTAATTTAGACACAGCAGAGATTTTATGTAGTCTGTGTTAGGCAGGTCTGGGAAACAGAATCTTTCTAGATCACGTGACTTTTCTCCAGGTTTCTGGGTACAGTCTTTACTATATGGAAGGGCGTTTAGCTTATGTGGTTTTACACTGTACAAAGACTGGGAACTGAATGTATAAAGAATGGAAATTATGTTTAATTCTGAGACAGTAGAATATGAATTTGCCATGCAAAACCAGTCACACCAATAATTGGATTTGCCTTGGGATTTTTAGGAATTACTTATAGTATCAATAGCTGTCATGTTGGTTTTTCTTCCTAGATCCCATTCTTATGAATTGTTTGTAATTTTGTTTTTCTTATTGCTTTCTGCAAATTTATACTTTTGTATTTGAAATCTGCCTTTAAATACTTTTTTTTTGAAACCCTGCATAAGGGCTTATACATACAGTGTGGTTTTGTGCATTCAGCTAGGTCTTAAGCATGAAACACAGTTTCTAAAGAACAATGTATCAGGAACAAATTAGAGGCATTTGCGTTTCCCTCAGAGTTGTCTGCTTTCGTTTTCATAGCTTTTTGTTGTTCAGAATTACAGAAAGTACTTGGAAGAGTTTGTCAAATTACTTTTCTGTATGCCGATATACCATGTAGAGATTATAGTTCTTGAATTGAATCTGTTTCCTATCAGTGTAGCCTTAAATAATTACAGAACAGTGACGTTCGCACAGATTCTATTCTTGAAAATATTGCATCCTTTCTGTATATGATCTATTTGGCTTAATGTTTAGAACATTTCACGTAGGTCTTCTTAAAGTATTATAAACACAAAAAGGTTGGTTAGTTCCTTTCTGTGGTGAGGGCAAGATTCTGAAGGGCAATACAGGCAAGCATAAAATCATTGAACAGAAGGATGAGAAGTTGTACACCATCTACAGGACATTGCTGTCTTGCACAAACAGGGAAGCAAGTTCTTCAAGTCAATTCTTTTTACTCATTCAGCCAGGTGGGCAGAACAAGTGTGCTGGTAAGATTCAAAGCTTGTTTCCTGTGGTGCTGCCTCATGCCCCTCATACTTAAGACATCCACATTGTAACCACACAGTGAGGTCTGACTGCAAAGGCTGAAATTAGGAAGGGTGTAAATTCTGCTGTTGGGGAAATATGACATAATTTCTAACTTGAAGTGAAATTCTCTAACCTCATTAGTAAAATGAATTTCAAAATATGATGAGTTCTTGGAGTACATATATACATACACTCTTACAGGAGCTGAACATTGTTTATCAACTAAGAGAATATTTGAGCTGAAAAATTATTTTCCTGGCATTTAATGTAGGAGATATTTTCATCAATAATTTTTTGCAGCCATTCCTAATGGCAGATGCAGTGCCAGCATGAATACCTTCCAATTTTTCATTCCTTTGGAGCAATTTCTTCTTGTTGTCTAAGATTTGTGTTTGTGTTACTGATTTATTCTCTTTTTTCTCTAATGACTCCCCAGCAAATGGTCTGAGACCCTGAGAAATGGTCTGTGGCAGTCACTAGACTTTAGAAGTCAAGAGCACTCTGCACCTCTTACAGTAAGGTACTGATGCAAAATTTTTGTGACCTGTCCAATACCCCAAGATTTCTGAAATGCAAACCGTAAGATTTAATATAGCAAAGCAGAAGAAGAAAACCCTTTCTTTCTTTGCAGGAGATATTTTAATGTAGGAATTGAATACAGATAACTCTTACACATGCAAGTCCTAACAAAAAGACTGGTAAAATCAGAGAATGAAGTTTGAGGGGAAGCCTTTTGGCCTGAGCTGTTCTGACTTGAAACTAACCCCAGAAAGCCCTTTCATTTAATTCAGAGTTGTATTAGCCCTTTACTTATTCATCATACTTTACTGGAGGAAAAAGAGCTGTCTTGTTTAAAGCAGTCCTTAATATTAAGGCTTGTCACATGTAAGGCAGACTGACTTCCTCCTGAAACTGAATTCTCAGTAAAAGCTAAACATTGATTTAATTCTCCCACTGATGTGCATGCCTGCCTGCCATTAACGTTAATGAGAGGAGCCCATGGGCACCAACAGGAGAACTGACTTGACCCCAAAAGTGTGAAGTGTAATAGGATCGGTAGGTTAGAGCAGTGATCATGGCACCACACCTGCAACCCAGTGAAATGTGATTTCAGTTATGAATGGAAGTAAAAAGCGAATACCCAGAACACTCACAAACTTGTTATTTAATCATTATCTCTTGGTTTTGGTTTTTTTTCATTTCCTCAGCTCCTGAAATATTTTTAAAACCTAATATTAAAAATGTTAAAGTAATCCCCAAACATCTTTTTAACTGGAACATTCAGCAAAGTTTATTGTTAGAACAAGCTATCAGGAATGTTCTGTATTTTGGTCTGTTTAACTAAACTGCCAGATTTTGTAGTGCATCACAGCTGGATTTCAGACTTCTTTGTTCTGATGGTGGTTTTAGAGGAGAAAGTCATGGAAGCGTTTGCTTGTCAGTGTATCAATGCCTGATGAAGAGATGTCATCTGAGAGCGAGAGCATTAAAATAAGAGATGGCTGCATACCGTGGTAGCAACAGTTACTCGGATTCCAGTTTTGGAGCCATGTGGCTCTCGGAGTGCTGTACTCAGAGAAACTGTGATGTTTGAATTGCAGGAGTTTATACATTCGAAGTGGTACAGGTCTGTGTTGGCACTCTGTGGCTTCTAACCTTGTGTATTTTACAAACATAGACAGCATAGATAGATAGTGTTTATTTCCTTATGGTGAGTAGGTACCAACTGGCTTACAGTGACATGGATTAGTTTAGCCTTAAGAACTTATCACTGCCGCTCCTTAAGTTCAAGCAGGGTTTCTTCCTTTCTGCAGACTATGCAGAATTCTTATGCACCCAATCTATCTGCTTATATTATTCCTACCTGAATATGGCACAATTATATTAATGCTAGCAAGCTTAGTTCATATGTAACGTGGTGTGACTAAATTAATTGATCACATACCTGATGGATTATTTTTTTCTGTGCAGGCTTCTGCTAGTATAATATGGAGATAAGATCCTTATGCAGAGGGTTGTGCCAGGAGTCAGGAAAGTGGGTAGTATTGCTCCTGTAGGAATGAAGACAAGGAAACAGCTCTGCCCAGAAAACAGGTGAGGCTAGCCTAATAGCAAGAAGAATTCATTCACTTCCTTAGAAGCATCTACTAATAGAGCTCGTATAAAGCCTCCAAAAGTTGCCTGTCTCCAAGGACCCTACTTGGGAGAGCAGAAGCAGTAATACCATACCATTGAAGGAATACCTCATGGACATTCAGGGATGTAATTAATGTCATTTTTTCGCTTATATCTGAGGACAGGAGTCTTGCCCATTGTATCATGTGGACAGCCGCTGCATGCCGAGGGTCTAAAGTGGATTGCTTTATAACTTTTGGTTCATTTCTGAAGCTTGAGTTTGAATGAATCTACAGAATTAACTAGAGGCATTATTATAGCTTTGAGATGTATCTGTAGACCATAGAGCATGCAAGGAGCAGGTCTTGGAACAAGTTTTGATAGATTTTCCAAATGGCTTATTATGACATTTTAAGAAAATTTCTAAGGAGTTGAATGTGTTAGAGAAGACAAAAAAGGAGCTAGAGCAATGGTCTTTTCTTACTGTACAGCTAGTTTGCTCTCCTTTCCAGTAAACCACAAGGTTCATTAGTGCTAAGTACTGTTTCATTTACGATAACTGTTTTTAATGTGATTTTCATGACAAGGTGTAATTAGTGAAACCTTTTATTCAATTTTTCCCTTTTGATTTTTGTAAGGAGATCTTTCTCCTTATATAGTATATATACTTTCTTACAGAGCTTTCTTACCTATTTTTATATAAGATGATTTAAAAACGTAAAATGAAATGCTCTATGAGCAAGCTTTATCACTGTTACACAATCTAAAGTGCTAATATAATTACTAAGGGCCTGAACCTACTGCCTTTTTACTCACTCAGGTCCTGGTTCAACCACGTCTTTCATGGTGTGTAGTACCTTTCCCCAAAAGCAATTCCATCTGTTTATCCAGGATAACTCCAAGAAAGGTACTAATAACATGAATAACAGTGGTAAAACTGAGCCTCCTCTTCATTTTAGCGGGACATCTGTCATGAGTAAAGGCTGCTGGCTCTGTCCCAAAATTGTAGTTATAGATTATAGTTCCCTTGTTCTTCAGTAATTTTGAACTTGTTTTCTGGTGACTATAAACTAACAACTGATCTTAGTTAATACAAATATTGAATCGTGCTGTTATCAGCAAGATTATTAAAATGTGTTTCACATTTTAATTCATTCTTTCATTGGAATATAAGGAATTGGATTTGTGAAGCATTCTGTTGCATAGAGATAGCACACATTCACTGCATTTTTAAAAAGTATGAAATACACAGTATGTAGCATTTTCTTGCATACTTTTATACTGCCTGTATGCCACCGACACACTCGGTGCCTTCTTTCTTTTGTATAAAACTAATACGTAGAGAAACTAAAGTTATGGTGTGTAAGCAATGTCACTGCAACAGAAGAGATACCTTAACCTGATAATTCCTAGTACAGGAGGTTTCAAATGGCAGTTCAGATTAACACAATGCACTTATTTGAGTTTGACATTTTCCCTTTTCCTTCCTTGTCCACCTCCTTTCCAAGAAACCTCCCCATATGACTGTTTATTCTTAACTGATTCCTGTGTCTGATATAAGTCACATGGTGTTAACCAAAGAACCAAGTCTGTTTCTAATTCTTTGGACAAATAATGTTTGGACTTGCTGTTACCTACGGATGGAAATGATATAATCGATCTCTTTGAACAAATGTAAAATAAGCTTCTGTAAATGTGACTCACACCTGAGATTTCAAGATACCTCCTTTCTGACTGGTTGTGCGTTATTGTATCAGTAGCAAAGTGAATTGTATTTCTAAGTGCATTTTAATTGAAATCCCATCACAAGCAAAGGTATAAGTGAGTCAGTGCTGTCAAATTAGCTTGTTTTATCCACTTTATAACTCTATCTGAAGTGGGCAATTTTGAGAACAGATTTGGCTTTTCTTTGTCTGAAGTCCTGATATTATATAATAATTGTCTAGTGTATACTGGTCTTACAGAAACAGACTCATGCTGCATTGTATGTACATTTCCTACCAGTATCCCTTCATTGTATAATTTATGTAATATAATACAGTTTTCAACTACTGTTTCACCTTGAAATTCCTTAAATTTCAGTGCATGTATAGCCTTAAACATTTAATACACCAAGCACAGTTTTAAAGGGAGTAGGTTATGTTTGAAAGTCTTGTTTGACACAGAAATCAGAGAATTATTTTTATATATCAGTTGAAGATTGTAGAAAATGGGTATATTGCAGTCATGTTATCAACCATGCTCCTAATTATATGCGTTTTTAGAAAAGCACTTTTGCTGAAGCTTTTAGAGATGAAATATCAGTGCTCATTTTCTTTACAGCATTTGATTTTTTTTCTAATACTTCCATTTCTTTACAGAACCTTGGAGCCCCTAACTAATGTCCATGACTGGTTTCACCCCTATTTTCAGAATTTCTTGAGCTTCTTTTGTTTCCTGCTACATTTTAAATTGAAAAGTAGTAATTAAAATTCTTAATTTTTTTTTTACATTTTGACAATAACATAATTAGAGCAAATGACTGTTTGCAACTCTTTATGCAATTTATTAAAGTCTTTGGACTTTGAAACTCTCATTATAATCCAGATGAAGACATATGTTTCATGGTATTACGGTCCACAGCAGGTGAAAATGGCAATTCTGGCAATGAATGTGCAGATCTGCATATTGGGTGTCAGATTGTAAATCCCCAGAGGGATTTATAATTAAATGTCACATAGTATCTAGAGTATCTCCAATCGTGTGTTGTCAGATACTTGTTGGGGCTTTTTTCTTTATTATTGCCTAGCAAAATTCTACTTCTATCATTTTGTGCTACTGTATATTAACCTCAAGGGTTTCCAGTGTGCAAGATTAGTTTAATATTGTCAGTTCTCTTTTTTTATAAAAAGCTGGACTTTCAGCATACACATCCCATTACTATTCTGATTTTGGGGAGAGGCAGAATGACATCAGCTGTTTTTAGTTATGTTTACCTGTACAGCACAGGTAACTTTAACACCATGTTAGTTTGACTAAAATGTGCTGTAGTATATTTTCAAACCATTGATCTGTCACAACATTAAAATAGTCATTTTGCATACCTGAAGCTTTGCAGCTGTGGATTTGTGGTTTTGTTTGCTCTATTTGTATTGATTTCTCTGTGAAATGTATTTTTGTCAGTTTGAGGACTAGAATGGGTATCCTTTGGTTATTTCAAAGTATTTTCTGTACGTGGAATCAGCTTTTTGCATGTAAACTTAATTGCTGGAAAAGTATTTGAAAAAAAAGGAAAAATCACTTTTAAAACCAGTTGTTGTCGCTTTCTTTTGGAATTCATTGCATCATAAACAAATGTTATAGACTTCACTGTTTAGAAGATAGTAACACTTGGTCAACCATTTGAACTGCCGTCTGCATTAAAAGAGGAGAACAACTTATTTTGGCAAGCTAACTAATCCTAGCCTTAACACACTCTTTGGCTCCATTTCCAAATTTACAATATTTCCCCAATTCCCTTTCTATTCCTCGCAGTCTTTGTTGATGTCACAAATATTCTACTTAGAGAACTTTAAATTAACCAGCGTGATAATGTTCTGACAAATATGATGTGTATACTGGCAAATAAAGACACACTCAGGTTCTGCTTGGTTTTATACAGTTTTATTCTGGGGTCATCTGTTAATCTCTCTGCTTCTTTGTCCCACATATATTTCTCATAGAAGATCTCATCTTACATATTTATGCTTAGCTTCCACTTTCTAAGGAATAAGTAGGCTGAAATAATTGATGTTTGATTTAAACATGAAAGAACGTTTTCTGTAAGTAACAATTATAATTTTACTGTGACCTAGCTTAGATCTTCTATACTACCCTCTAATGATTTTTGTGGTACATATTAGAAAAAAGCTTTCTGGGTTTTCATGGCAGCTGAGCTTTAGGTTGTGCCTGAATATATGTAAGTTTTAATACTTATTAGCATACATGAAAAAAAGAATTGTCACAACAATTAAAGCATTTTTTTCTTATCCTAAAGATAGGAATACTTAGTTAAAAAAAACTTGTATCATTTCTTCCCATTTCTGCAGATGAAAGGAGTGTAGACTTTCACCAGATGGAAGTGGAGAGAGGGGTGCGTATCTTTGCTATATGATCCAGATCATCTGGGCCCACCCTTGTCACCTGTGCAAATTCTAAGACTTCTACAAATAAGGACATGGTACTTGCTACTGTTAAGGCTGTCATTTTCAAAAGGCTGTACACTTAAAAATAACTTGTCATTCCATATGGAAACTGGTACGTACGCGATACTTGAGAAACTTTGAGAGGAGCACTTACATTGTGGCCATATTCTTTAGATGTCACAAGACATTTGATACCCTCGTCTTTCAGAAAAAACCCTCCCACAAATGTTTTTCTCCAGATTATGATAGATCTGTTAAAAAGTGATAGTATGAATTATTAGATATTTGTTTTAAAAGTGAGGATTTATGAAGCTGTGAAAACCTGACAGAATAACTGAAATAGGTATGTTACCTTTATGGTGATAGTTATTCACCAATTATGAACAGCCATTTTCTACTCAAAGATCATAGAAAAATAGTGAATACACCTGTGAATCAAATTCAGCTTTCAAGTACATGCATGACACCTTTCAGTCACCCATGTTCCGTGCTTGTAGCTGAGCAGAATTATATGTAGTGCCCATAGTTGTTAAACAGTTTGTTATGCAACAGTAATTGCTTCAGACCAGTACAGCCAAGTTAGATCACTTCTATGCAGATACACCTTTACTTGTCAAAGGTTTTCTCTGAATAGTTGTGTTTGTGTGGCAAATTCCACACTAGATAGTATTTAAAATCCCTTTGAATTAACTAATTACTTGTTTCCAAAAACTCCTGTGGGTAAGGGCTATTTAGCATTTTTCCTGCTGAAATTTGTAGCATGCATTTTCTTTCTGTACTATTTGTTTTTAATAGTCCAGCAGTGCAGTTCTAATTTAGTGTTTGATTCATATGAGATGTTTCATTTTACTTGTAAATTACTTCCCCCAAATTAATGAGACCATTAATAAGGTATTTTGTTACCTCCTAATCATTTTGGGTAGCTACATTTCAGCACAGGGATTCTAAAAAACAAATTTGCTGTTGTATCAGCATTAGAATAGGAAGACTAAGAGGAAGCAAAAGATGCAGAAACAAAATAAACTCTTACCAAGTAAGATCATGTAACAAATCAGCTGGGCTTTAGATAAATGTTTTGTTACTGAATTCAAAACCTATTAGGTCTGTGTGTTCTCAGTGTAGTTTACACTGTTTTCCGCTTAATAAGAAGCCTTACGTTTCATCTTATTAATAATGAAAACCCTTTTGTCAAATTGTGTAAGATAGTGTTGAACTAATATGTATATTTTAGAGGCAGAAGAAAGTCATAGCCTTCCATATGGTTTCATTGCATTATGCAAAAATGACATTCTGCTTTTAATTTTGCTAATATGGAAACTTCAAATCGTCTTTCATTCCTGCCTAATAAAGTCCTGATTTCAAGAACTGAGCTGAAGATAGTTCAATCTCTATACCCCACTATTTACAATTAAAGGTTAACTGAAAACAGAAATTCAGAATACCAGGCCAATGCAACTTTATAAATGTAAGGAATAAGAGTACAAAAACCAGTAATGAGTCAATAATCAAATCTTAAGATATATTCTGTCATGTCATTTCTTGTTGCAGTGGTTCAACAGCTGAGAAAGGCAGCAGGCTCAAACATGCCAAGGGATACCAGATTTGTATCCTATTTGTTTATTGAAATACGCATTTTCCATGATATCATAGCATTTACATCTGCCTACACAGAGACCTAAAGTACCAATAGTCTAAAATGTCAGTCACACAAGCCTTCGCTAATTAATGTCTTCAACACAAAATGTCTGACGTTCTTAGTAAATTAGGGAAATATAGAACGTAGAGATCATTCATATTTATATTTTTTTAAAAAAAAAAAGGCGGGGGGAAGGAATAAGAAAAGGCATTTAATCAGCTATTTTAAAAAGCTCCAAATTGGTCAGCTAGGCTAAAGGTCATGAAAATGTAACTAGATCTAAGCGTTAGTGGCAAGTCCTCACACAAGCTTGTTGCAGGTATCTGAGACAGCGTAAATGAGTTCGGAGCACACGATCCAGGCCAATAGGCTAAGGAATAGCATTACCCATTCAGCCTTCACCATCTGTTATGCATGCAGCCAAGCTGACAGTTGGGATGAAGTCGTCCTCTGTTTCTTTATTTCCATGTGGTTTTTTAGCTGAACTTCACAGAAGGCTTGCCAGTGAATACAAAGTACTGTCATCGACAACACCGGTGTATGTGTTGTAAAGTAGTAGCATTGATTGGTAAATGGCAATCAGGCTGCGTCCACAATCTTCAGCAGATCTGTTAATAAAGCAGAGTGAGGGTTGTGGTGGTATTTGTTGGCTTAAGCATGGGACTGGGAATTGGGAATAGCCATTAGTTCCATGTTTGATGCAGACTGGCTTTATAGCCTTAGCTGAGGCTGGAGAACAAGTCTTAGGAGGAGCAGCTGAGGGGTTGTCTCACCTTGAGAAGAGGAGGCTAAAGGGAGACCTTATTGCTCTCTACAACTACCTAAAAGGAGGTTGCGGAGAGGTGGGTGTTAGTCTCTTCTCCAAAATAACAGGTGATCGGATAAGACGGAATGGCCTGAAGCTGCATCAGGGGAAGTTTAGTTTGGACATTAGGAAAAATTTCTTCACAGGAAGGTTTATCAAGCACTGGAACAGGCTGCCCAAGGAGGTGGTTGGGTCACCATCCCTGGAGATGTTTAAAAGGCAGGTAGATGAGATGTTTGAGGATATGATTTAGTAGTGGACAGGTATGGTTTGAGGTTATGATCTCAAAGGTCTTTTCCAACATAATGATTCTATGCCAAATATGTATGGTGAATACCTCAGTTATGCAGTCTTTTTGTGATTTTTGCTATCAGCAAGTCATTGAAGGATCAGGATAAATCCCAAGAAGATTTTAAAAACTATTCCCGTGGGTTCGGTGCCCCAACATGACTGAATTGGAGACTAAATGAGTGCTAGAGCCAGCGCAAGGAGAGGAGTGGAAGTGCACAGCTGGACCAGAGCTGTCCTTTCCCTGGCAATCCACATTATGATGCTGAAACTATTACCTGAGAAAACTATTATTAATACGGAGGCATTTTATATTGCTGACTGTTGCCCGTCAGGACTCTATCCAACCACTTCTCATCCTGTTCTGAAATAATCTTGTAATATTTGTTGGATGTGAAATTCATAGGGACGGGCAGAAATTATTCTGAATACTTTTCCAACACCATAAGAGTCATTTTGATGGGATAGAAATTGCAACTTGGTTCTGGTATAACGCATCCTTTCAAAAGAATTAGAAAATATATAGCAATGTCATTACTTAAAATTATGTACATTTAATGTGTTTGGTGGTGTTATTTCGGGGGTTCTCCTAAACCTCCAACAACACTCCCTCTCTTTTTTTTCCCTTCCTCCATCCCCACAATAGTTGTTGTACAGCAGGACTTACTTCAAGGACATAGGTTGTCTTTGTTAACTGACACGAGTCACTGTAGAAGAATTGCCGCTGTCAGTGCTTGGACCCCAGGGAGCCCTTTGAGAGGAAGGGAGGTGGTGTGTGACATACATAGAATCATAAAATCATAGAATAACCAGCTTGGAAGAGACCCACCGGATCATCGAGTCCAACCGTTCCCATCAAACACTAAACCACACCCCTCAGCACCTCGTCCACCCGTGCCTTAAACACCTCCAGGGAAGGTGAATCAACCACCTCCCTGGGTAGCCTGTTTCAGTGCCCAATGACCCCTTCTGTGAAAATTTTTTTCCTAATGTCCAGCCTAAATCTCCCTTGGCGGATCTTGAGGCCATTCCCTCTTGTCCTGTCCCCTGTCACCTGGGAGAAGAGGCCATCACCCTCCTCTCTACAACCTCCTTTCAGGTAGTTGTAGAGAGCAATGAGGTCTCCCCTCAGCCTCCTCTTCTCCAGGCTAAACAACCCCAGCTCTCTCAGCCGTTCCTCATAAGGCCTGTTCTCCAGCCCCTTCACCAGCTTCGTTGCTCTTCTCTGGACTCGCTCCAGAGCCTCAACATCCTTCTTGTGGTGAGGGGCCCAGAACTGAACACAGTATTCAAGGAGCACCAGCACCACTAGGAAGCTAAGAGTTCACAATTGCTGATTGAAAGGTGATTTGAAAGCAGGCATTTCCAGGATCTAAGGATGCTGATACCCAAACCACCACACATCTTGCACAGATTTGCTCCTCCAACTTCTTTCTTGGCTTTTCCATGGAATGGAAATGGAAATCTGCCCTTAGGCAAGCCTTTCACTGGCAGAAATACTTCGAGGAATTGTTCTGCTCTGTGTGCATATCTCACCCTCTCTAATTATGCATAATATTTCACTGAAAGCTTTCTCAAAAGGTAGACATGCAGCATAAGATCTATTACATCAACAGCCTGAAATACAGAATACACTTAAACTGTTAATTGTAATTCTGGGCAATCCAAATTAAGCATTCCCAGTAAATGCTGCAATCAAAAGAACAAAGGCTGTAAAATGATTCAATGAATTTATACTCCATGTAACCACTGGATGATAAACATTTCTGCCTTGTACAGAAATGTAATTTATGCGAGGGGTGGATCTGAAAACATGTTAATGCATCATGGTGGTCTGCAGTTAGTTCTTCAGCCTTTGCTGGTATCCACTAACTTCATCTGTCAGTGGATTTCTCAGCAAGTTATGACACATGATCTTAGCTGGTTTCTTTCTTGATACAGTGTGGAGCTATGCTTTTCACTTTAATATTTCCTTTTATAAGTGCATATGGAAACATTTAACAAACACTAATTGTAGTATATAGTCCTGTGTCAAGTCAGTGTATTGATATCCTTAACCAAACCCTGAAAGGAGCCAGTTTGAAGATGAAACCCAGAAAGCTCTTAGCAGTTCAAGTCACTGCTGCACACCAGTTTAAAGGAGGAGACAAATACATCAATCCTAATTTAACTGGAGAATTTTCAGGTAGACAGTAATCAAGTTGGAATTTGGCCAAAGCCTTGAGGTTAAAGAACCAGTTCTTGTGAAATTGGGGAATCCTTAATGAATGCAAACAATTGAGATCACAGTTTCGTCTCTTCTGCGAGGGACAGCAGAAAATGCTTATATTCCTCCAGAAATACTATGCTGCCTGTAGTCAGACTGTGGCATTGAAAAAAAAATATACTACCTTCTGAAACACCAGAACCATTTTATCATCAACAGAGATCAAATGCAAATCACAATGTATTGACCTGTAGGAGGAGTAGCTGGCCCGTGTATTTTAGTAATAATCCTTACATCAATACTGAGGAATAGCCACGAAACAACTAAAGGATCCTGAATTCAGTTGAATTGAACTACATTGAATTCAAATAAGTTGGTTTTTGGTTTTTTTATTGTCTCAAATTCTTGCTGATTTGCAAAATAATTTCAAACAAGTTTATTAAGCTCTTCAGACAGACTGATCAAGGTCTTTTTTTCCACACTTAGATATTTCCATATCCATCATTTCTTCTGTATTTTTTAGATATTTATTTCTGAATATAGCTAATGGTTAGAAAAAAAGAAACATGACTGAAGAGTCCTTGGCAGCATAAAAATTAAGGAAAATTGATGCTTTACAGGTACTTAGAATTGCTTGCCTTTTAAGTTCTTTAGGTGAAAAGAATTGTGTCAGCTTGCTGAAACGCAAAATGTAAGTTACTGCCTGCACTGAGGGCATTATATTTTGTTATTTTAAACAACCTTTAGTGTGTGATATAATGCTTCATCAGCTGCAAGTCCCTTTAAAAGCACCAGCCTCTAAAATGCATATGAAGGTATTTACTTCAGAGATTAAAAAAAAAAAACAAACAAAAAACCAAATCCAAAACAAGTTAAACTTTACATGAGTGCTTAAACCTTTCAATATGGAATCTGAAATGCTGATGCATTAAGCTGCCTTGCACCAGGCTGGCCCCAGAGCAGCAACGACAGGTAACTAGCTTGGTCACTTTCATTCCTGAGAATGAGAGAAGAGCAATCCATTAATTTAGATTATTTTAATGCTATCTGTTAAAGCTAAAATCTTGCTAAACTATTAGAGATAATGGTTTGTTTGTTCCTTCTTTAACTATGCATTTACTTTTGCTTTTAACCTCATAGAGGGCGTGCACTTCCTAGTACTCAGACACAGAAGGGCCTGACATTCCAAATACCTGCAACTATTAAAAAACCTAAAGTTTACACCTGTGTGTGGAATTGCTGAAGTGGTACCAGATGAATCAGACTTGGGCCAGCTGGTACCCTGCTTCAGAGTACAGTTCTCTCGGTGGCCCTGAGAGAACCCCAATTCTAAAATCTGCATTCAAATTTAAGTATTTAATTTCAGGCTTTTATTAAAGTGATTACTTTATTTGTGCAAGTTTACTTTCAAACATAATATGTGTTCTGTATTACCCAAATCAGATTTCGGGGGACAAAATCAACTATATTTAAAAAGATATGCCTATGTAAACTGAGTAACAAAATTAATTTCAGTGCCCTGCCTGAGATTCTCTGTATTCCCCTAATGCTTTCCTCTCCAGCCTTCATACTTGGAAAAAACAGAGAGCAAAACCTGGATGAATGGTACATTCCTTCAAGATGGCATGGACTTGGAATCCAACTAAATAATAGTCTTGCTTTCATATTTGATTTTTGGTTTGGATTGTTCAAGGATATTTATCCTCTCTTGGAATAATTTTGCTTTGGAATAATTTCAGACAACAAACAGTCTACGGTTTAACTTACTGTGACCCACTCTGGCTCCCAGAATAATTTCTCCTACCAATTTATTTCTCAATTGTTGGTTATGCCCTGCTGTTTTTTAACTCCTTTTGTGCCCCTTGGATTAGTAACTGCTGCCTAGGTATTTTTCTTGAGGACCTTTTATTTCTGATTTACTGTGCTCCTTTAAGTGAAGAAATTGCTCTCATTGCTGTAAAGCAGTAGAATGCTGTTAATGCTTTTTGAGAGCAGAACCACACACAGGAGGCTCATATAATTTACTTTGTAATTGAATGGTACATTTCTCAGCATCCAGATAGCTGTTGGGATTTCTTTTTTTAAGATGATATATCATTCAGAGGTTAAAATGTATTCCTTTTAAAGACAACTGGGGCGTGTTTCCCTAGCTCATAATAATAAATTGCTTGAGCTGACTATCGCCAGAAAAAGTGCCCTTCCAGTTCTGTGTAATCCTCTGGTAACCTTGCGCAAACTTCTCCCAGGCTGTAGCAGAAAGCTGGCACCTTGCTTCTGGCTAGCCTGAAGTTGGGCTGGTGCCTCTCAGAGCTGTACCCTATGATGTTGCTGCAAGCTTGTTTTTGTCTTTGGATTGATTGGATCTTTCTTCTCAGGGCCAGGTTCTGCCAGCTTTATTCAGGCTGAGTAGTCCCACTGTGCTCAGTGAACCTATTCATGGAGTGAGGTGAGCTTGAGGAACTGTTCAGTGGAAGCTGGGCTGGCACTGTCTGATCCTTGGAAGCAGAAAGAGGAAAGTCTTTTCCTTCTGTGAAAAGCAGAAAGCCACGTGTAACAGAGAGGGACAGCAAACAGGAATCCTCTGAGCAGAAGTAGACTTGGGAAGGAAATGAATCTTTAATTCATTATCATGGAGCAGCAGAGTAGCTGGAGCTAAAAAATATTTCGGAGAATTAACATGAGATCTAAATTTTATTTTAGAGTTCATATTGCAATTTCATTGCAATGACAAAAATGAATCAACTGAATAATTGAACTGAAGCTAATCATTATTCAGTTTTCCATGATGGGTTGATACATGGACTGACAGCGAAGTTTTAAAATTCTGTCTTCTTTTAGCAAAAAAAAAAAAAAGTCACTGTTTAGCTCTGGAGTGTATGGTTGAGAGGGATTGGATGTACAGTGTCTCTGCTATTGCTGCTAGAGATGAAGGTGAAAGTACATATAGGCACTGTGGGGTATAAATATATTCTACACAAAGTGAAAATGTAAAGGAATATACAAATGCTTCCCCATATCTTCCTCTTTCTGTTTTGTTTTTTTTTTTTTTAAATTTACAGAATACTGTATTCCACTGAAATGACGAGTATTGCTGCACGGGTTTGTTTAAACTAAAGCAATTGCATGTCCCCAGCCATTACTCATATCAGTTAGAAAACTTCATAAGACTTAGCCTGGGCATCTCTCCAGTCTCTGGAGTTTAGATGTAGTCCAGGACATGCCATATGGATAAACAAGAGGTTTGACACAGCTGTGCAGTAGCTGCTTGGAGGTTTTGCTGCAGGCAAGCAGCAGTGGCTTTGTGTAATTGCCATTGCACCAGATCCTACTTTTAAAATGCTGTCCCTCACACATATCAACACTATCTTCCTTTCTGGGCATTAGACATTATGCAGGTTTGTGACAGAGGAAAGTAAATCCTCTGCCTTAGTGCTGGGCTCAGCATTTGGTTATCTGCACTCCTTTTGCTTGAAGCTGCCTCTGTGGTGGTGGGGGTAATTCCCTGCAGAGAGATGGGTTGCTCTAGCTTGAATATACCTGTGTTTTCTCCTTCTCCAGACCCTTACCTGCTCCTTCTGCCAGAAGCATGCACATGAGACTCTGCCAGGAAACACAGTCCTTCCTGGTCACCAAAAATGTCATCCACGTTGCACTGCACTATCCTTATAAATAGTCCATACTCGCAGCAGCAAAAGTACTCCTGCAAAATGAAACGTTAATAAAGACCAACTTCAGTGACTAAGGAAGAACCACTTGTGTGGATCACAGAGCTATGAGCCCCAGCCTTGATGAGGACACATGCCTCAAAACGGTTCACTAAATGAAAATTAATTCTCAGAGTGACTTCAAGTTGCTGTTGTTCAAGTAAAAAGAATAATCACTTTCTGTAACAAGAGCAAAATAATTGAATACAGATCTTAGCAGAACGTTATTGGTCCAAGCACATTGAAAATGTATATCTCTGATTTTGCAACAACAAATTGTGCAGGGGATTGCTTTTCTTATAAATGCCTGTCGTCTGATTACGTTAACTCTCTGATTACCTCAACTATCTGATTAACTCAGCTGCTTTTGTCACCTCAGTTTTGCCCGTACAAGATTTTTCCCCTCACTCTCCTTGGTTGTGTAATTATTTTATATGATATAAGCACCCTATGTTATTTTTCCCTGGTTCCAAGAAATGACTTTTTACTTAACTATTAAATCAATAGGTTGGATTTAAAATGAAAATTGAGCTTAAAATATTTTCTTTTTTAAAAACTTATTCTTTTTGGGTCTGCATTGGAAACTGAAACATAAATAAAGCCTTTTCAATTTTGATAAAATTGATCTTTTTGTTTGCTTGCTTTTATAGATCATAATGTTGAAGTCTGAAAACAGGGACACCAATAAGGAGACTGAGAAATGAATGGACAAAGTCATGTTAGTAAGAGTCAATCTGAATGCTGTAAGTCTTAAAAAAAAAAAAGACTCCAAAATTCAGTCAATTATGCAGTTCTACATCAAACTATGATATATCCTCTTAACACTGTAGTTTGTAACACTGCCCCAGAAAGCCTGTCTTCGGGGAGATGTCCACAACACTCAGAGGTGAATGACTAATCCACTCCTGCCAAAAGTGTCTTAGCAAATACAGGTCATTTGTGCTGCCTAGTTGCCTTCTGAGCTGTGTCATGCCTAAAAAAATGGGTACTCAACAGCACGGGGATCATAATTTTATAATCGTTATTTAGACATTTCTCTTTTTCCAATGTATTTTATGTGCATTGCAAGTATTTATTGTTTAAAGAAATCATTTTAAAGTGTATTTAAATCACCCCCCTGTGTTCCACAGAAAGGTGGGCTCTCTTCAAGTCCCTTCCTAGCCCCTCAATGCAGGCGTGCTGTGCTGTTGCATCTGGGAGACCTTTCTCCTGTAAGTAAACTCACTCTTCCTAACTTTTACAAAAATACATGAGAGTGATTCCCAGTACCTCTCATGGGGAAGGTGCTTCCTGCTGGTGCCTGCACCCAGATGTTAGGTCAGCACTGTTTCCCCTCATTTGGTCCTTGCAGAGTGCCAAAGTGCAGAAGCAGCAGTGCCCAGGTGGGATCAGATCCTGGCTGGCCTTGCGCAGCTGTGACTGTGCTGGCTGCTTCAGGGAGGTTTCTGGAAAACAGGAAAAGCTGAGCACTGTAACAGGCTGAGAAAGGGCATAGGCCAGTTCATTACAGTGATTTTTTTACTTGTGGCTAACTAAATGTTTATTATCATGTGCTAGTATAATGAATTCATTCTTAGTGATAGGTAATTTCTTCTTCTTTATGAAGTCCATAGATTACAGGATGAAAAGCCTGAGGAGTAGCAAAGCTCTGCTACCTTTTGCCTTTCTTCCCTCTTTCAACCCATGTTTCTGTTTCTCCCCCTCCTTGGCTTGGTGTTCATCCCTCTGCATCTCCTTTCCTGCAGCAGCTGTCACTTCCCAGCTGATCCCTCCTTCTTGTCACTAAAACAACCAGCCGTTCAATTATGAATATTAATATTCACCCACTTACATAGCAGTGAGTAGGGTCTGAGGAGCAATACCTCCCAGCTTGCCATGCCACCCTGCCAGCAGATTCAGGAAGGCAACACCACACCAGTTTATCCTGGTTTTCTTCCCAACCCTGACAGCTGGTTATAACTGGTTGAGCAATGGCTAGAGTTCAGCACAATTCAGATGTCTCAGGCAGTCTATATAAACACCAATCCTACTTAGAGGTTCTGGAAGAAGTGTCTGTTGGGCACTTAGTGAATTATAGGCTTAAGAAAGTACCTGGCAATGCTGGAGGCCTTTAACCAGATGCAAAACTTCTACTAATGCAGCCTTCAGTGTCTTAAGTAGGTACTTGGCTGCCAGTCGGTTTTGGGCATGCTGTAAAGGGACTTTCTAAAAAAAAAACCTGACTCTGGACCAGCATTCCCATTTGTTTCATCTCTTTTTGGAGTGGTTGAATAGGAATTTGCAAAGGAAATAAATAAGGGGACCAGCTTCTTTCACTTAAAAGGCTTGTCTAAGTAGAACCAAGCAACAAAGGAATTCAGTGTAAGGTTTGCAATTTTTGTCGCTCTTGTCTAACCAGATTTACATCGTCAAAAACAAAACAAACAAACAACCCCCCCTAAACCAACATGAGACAGTACGAGTATTTTAGAATGTGTGCATTACAAGTGATACAAATATGCATTTATGATTCAAAATTTTAAACAGCTGAGAAATAAATATGCAAAGTAGATTGTTCTGTTTGCAGATGGTAATCCTGCCACACTGATTTTGCTCAGCTGCCTGATTTTTCAGTGTCTGCATTCCTGGTTCCTGGGGTTCCTGATTAAGAAATAAAATATGAGTCACGGTGCATGGTTACCTTCTGCAAATCTGAAAGGATAACTCAGTGACTGAAAACAGATTATTAGAGGTTGATCCAGCCTTGCTGAATTCAACACAATGTCAGGGGATTGGGGGGAAAAAAAAATTCCCTTCCCTGCTCTGCCCCTCATTTTTACAGCTGCAGGATAAAGGTCCCTGACAGCTCTTGTCAGTTGGCATGCAGTAAATCAGCTGCCCAGCCCCGATCAACTGGGGGTCTCTACAGACAGGGACAGTGAGCAGGCAGCACATTGCTCGGCAAGGTGAGGCGCATCCCTTTCCCTCCCTCTCCCAAGGATGACTCAGTCAGTTATTAAAAATTTCCAGCTCCCAGCTAAAAATGGCATCAGAAGCAGTGCCCCAGAGGGAAGGGGGGAGACACGAGAAATGGGTTCTGTTCCTGTCTCTGCTTCCTAACACACACACAGGCGTGCAGGGCTGATGTGCAGCTTGTCTGGGAAAAGTTCATTTTGCAATAAGAGGGGTAAGTATTCTGCTAAAGGCTTTTGCAAAGACTGGATCCAATTTTCGGAGCCTGTTGCCAATATTTGTGAGTCACTTCCTTGGAATCCTACCTTTGGTGTTTATTTCCCTTAGAAGGAAACTTGTAAAAGAATAATAATAGCTCTTATTCTTCGTGGAAAGTAGCACACAGCAAAGTGGGAGACAACTCACTCTTTGTTCCAAAACACTTTTTTGTTTGTTTTGTTTATTTTCTTCAGCAGACAAAAAGTGAAGAAGGCAATATAATTAACCCCATAAACCATCTAATTTACAGTGCCAGTGACATGCACGTGCTGTTGCACTGGAGTGAAAGTTAAGTGGGGAAACAGTTTTAATTGGTACCTCTTTTAATAGAACAAGTAGTGAAAACTGCCTTGTGATTTGGGAAGTCTCCTTGTGGAATAGAAGGGCTTTGCTTTCACAGCCCTGCCTGGCTCCTGGGAGACCTTTCTCTCTCTGACTTCAGTCCCAATAACAACATCTAGCACCTACTCAGTGTCAAAACCCATTGCAAAGGTTAACTAATCAGGAACACTGTCACTTATAGTTTACAGCAACAGGGGCACCTTTTACCCGCAGGATACTGAAGTGTTTTGCAAACTAAACTTTCCCTGAGCTAAGTGGATCCTGGATGGAGCTTTATATGTTTAGCAGGGCCATGCAGCCACCAGTGTCGTGGAGACAGACAGCGTATGAGACATTTTGGCTCAGAACACTGGAAAAAACATTTATGCTTACTGAAATAAATACCATGGGGCTTTATTGTTCTCCTAGAGCAGGCAGGCGAAGCAGCCTTCAGGAGATGGCTACAGTAAACTTGACGCTACCTTTTCTCATATCTGCCAGTGCCTTGTGACAAAAAGAATATTTTACAAATCTACTTCTATTTTCTATATTCACATAAATTCTAGTGCAAACTATAATTGTTAGAACCCCCACTTCGGAGTTCATTACATACAGGCTACCAAGAGTACTGACAGTTGAGAAATAAAAGAGGAAACTTATTTTCTGTCAGTACAGAAACCTCCTCTAGTTCCGCTTCATAGAGACCAGAAGCAGGAGAAACCAAAGCAAATGCAAAAGAACATTTTCTTTTTTCATTTTTCTTTCTCTGAAAAAAATGCTTGCTAAGAAAATCAGGGGGAACCTAACAAACTGGGACAGAGTAACTCCAAGAAGCATTTCTGGGAAGAATACAACTGAAAAGTATGAAAAGAAAAAAAAATAGGAGGAGGGAATTAAGAAAGTTAGAGAAATATTTGCCTGGAATTCTGTCTTGAGAAAGAGATACTTGAGCTTCTGGAGTTGTATAATCTAAATTAGGACAGAAGTAAAGTGAAGATACCTTTGAAACACTTTCATGGAAGGATGTATCTTGACACAGAAATCAGTTTCTGATGTCAAGTTAATTCCTCTTCCACCAAACAATATGTCCAGTTTTAGAAAAAGAAGAGGAAAAAAAAACAAAGCAAAATGAAAAAGAACAGTGGATTCCTTGAGATTCCCTGAAGTAAGGGCCAAGATATACAGGGGAAAATACTAGACTTGGCAGATCTATAGATTTTCTATACCTCAGAAGGATGAAGAGCTGAATTGGCCCTGTTGGCACATAGACCTGTTGTTCTACCTGCCTAGTTATTTCAGCCAGGCTTAACCCTTTCACTTCACCCCTGCATCATCCTTATGCGAGATGGTGTTATATGTTTCCGATATGAATCACAGAATCACTAGGTTGGAAAAGACCCACTGGGTCATTGACTCATAGAATCACCAGGTTAGAAGAGACCCACTGGATCATCGAGTCCAACCATTCCTATCAATCATGAAACCATGCCCCTCAGCACCTCATCCACCTGTCTTTTAAACACCTCCAGGGAAGGTGACTCAACCACCTCCCTGGGCAGCCTGTGCCAGTGCTCAATGACCCTTTCTGTGAAAAATTTTTTACTGATGTCCAGCCTGAACCTCCCCTGGTGGAGCTTGAGGCCATTCCCTCTTGTCTTGTCCCCTGTCACTTGGGAGAAGAGGCCATCACCCTCCTCTCCACAACCTCCTTTCAGGTAGTTGTAGAGAGCAATGAGGTCTCCCCTCAGCCTCCTCTTCTCCAGGCTAAACAACCCCAATTCCCTCAGACGTTCCTCATAAGGCCTGTTCTCCAGCCCCTTCACCAGCTCTGTCACTCTTCTCTGGACACGCTCCAGACCCTCAACATCCTTCTTGTGGTGAGGGGCAATTGAAATAACAGAAAATCATCATTACCCAGGCCCCACGCTATCTCACTGCCACCTGTTCTCATTCCCTTCTTCCCTCTGCCTCTTCCCTGCAGTCTCCAGCTTGTGGCTCAGCATCTCCCTCAGCACACACCAGGGACCACTCTGCACTGGCAAAATGAGATACTGCCATTCTTTGCAGCTACTTTATATCAATGAGATACGGAGGAGATCTCTCTGTCTGCTCCTGACCCACGGCTTCTCTCTTGGAAGTAAAATTTTCAGTTTAAATTCAGCATGGCCGATTCCAGACGCTCTCTCACTTCTCGCAGGCTTGCTGCTCGCCTTGCCTGCAGAGCCCTAAGCAACACAGTGATTGTAACTGGGCGGCCCCAATGTGCTGCAATTCAGTGTCCCCAGAGTTTCTAGTGCTTCATTCATAACATTACTACACCATATATATCTACCCAGTCAATAAACACTTTAATCAAGACCCTCCTTATTTCCCATCTCTGTTTGTAACTTCCTCCTCCTTGAACTTGTGATATATCAGCCAGTTTGATCTATTTTAACACAAGTTCCCAACATCCTCTTCCCTGTCCACTGCTGTGGTCGGAGCCAATCTGCCTCCTGCCTTTCCTCCTTGTTTGCCTCCATCTAGTCTTTTATTTTATTTTCACATGCTAGGTTGTCACAGCCCCGCCTTAGCTGTCATCGCTCCATCATTGTTTGTACAGTTTGGCTCTGCTCTCTTCACCAGTAATACTGGTGTCACTGTGCATTTATCTACTGCTCCCAGGGGAGCCTTTATGCCCTCTTCCATGATGCTGTTGCCCAAAGGATGTCCTACCTCCCTCAGCTGAGTTGGTGATACCTAACTTTGGTGCAGAAACCGTAAAGAGTAGATAGTTAACAATGAGGTTATGCTGGAATTGTTTATGTGTGATATAGTTGGGTTCTGTTGTTTTTTAGTGTATGTACGATATCTGGATATGTGACTGTGTGTTTGCCCTTCCTCCCTCTGGCTGTCACTTGCTTTCTTAGACTGGGGGGGCTGCACAGCCTGCATGCAGTGCTCATGAAGTAGTATTTCTGATTGCTTCTGTAGTGCAAATTTTAGATAGCACCAGAAAAGCAATGACTACCAAAAATGACAGCAATTTTATTTTCTAAGCACTGCAGTCCAGATGTTAACAATAGTATAGTACAGTTAAGAAATGCCATTCTCTCCTCAAGTCAGGTTGTTAGGCAATGGAAACACTCCAGAATATATGACAAATGCTGAAGTAGTTGAGTACAAACCCAGGAGTAAAGAAAGGAATAGTTGTGTTAAGTCTATCTCCATGTCTTGGTAAGACCTGCAGCATTATTGTCACAGGCATTTTATATTTAAGTTTGGGTTTTTAGATGCATTCTGGAACTGTATAAAGAGCCCTTTTCACTGATGTGGCATCAGGCTTGTTATAATGTGAATGGCATCATTACAGTTCTCTCATTAACATCATAATGGCTCTGAAGGAACAGTGAGTGCAAACCCCAGCAAATGGAATAGCAGTAGCAATGTATAGTAGTCTTACTCTGTAAAACTGCAGATGGAAAAAGTTTGACATTTTAACCTTCAAGCTGCTGCGGATGCCTCAGTGTGTCCTTGCGCTGCATGCATTTGGCTGACAAAATGGAAAAATTGTGGCAGCCTAAGGATGGAGGGCTGGGTTCAATAAAAAACTGTGCCTGGCTTCCATGCCACTGAAGCCCACATAAGGCTCCCAAATGGATTTTTCAAAATTTAATCCAGCCCTAAGTGTCAAAATTTTGCTGTAATTTTATATAGTAAATGTATTGTATGCTCAAATGTAC